>NW_028145450.1:420000-627500 GCF_977016875.1 Pavona decussata
AAGTTAGGCGTTATTTTGGCTGCCAAAACCACACACAATCAGGGTGCACACAATAAAGGCCACAAACAATTTTACAATAGTTATTTTACAAAACCTTAAGGCTTTGGATGTCTTCTAAATACATGACCAATATCAATTCAATAGGAGCTTTTGCGCGCTTGTACTGTTTCGATGAAAACTGTTGAAACTTGCACCCATTTCCTGAATAAAAAACGTATTTTTAGCGAACTTTCGAACTTTTCTAAAGTTCTCAAAATGTAGAGCGCCTGGCGGTTTCTTAATATCATTTCTTGAAAAAGGGATGTTTGGGTGCTATTAGCAAAAATTCTAATTTTTAGCAACTGATTTGACTTTCTCGATATTTTGTTGCATTGGCTCTTAAGTTTTCATATTACTTCTATATCATGAAAGTTTAAGAAAGAGTTCATAAAAAATGTTTTTCCGCATATCAGCTCAAAAATGTATTTCGCTGATGTTACACCAGCTGCACCTGTTTACTTAGAATGGCTGTAAAACGGTTCTTCCGCCTACTCCGTATTGAAACATCATATGGCGACGTCTATCAGAAGAAGTCCCACACCTTTTAAAAAAGTTTAAAGACAATAACGAGCTTGCAATATTGTTTCTTTCGCAGGCACCGTCTATTTCAAAACTCATTTTTTCTTCAGCTATTAATGCGAGTTTTTAATTTAAATTGCCTTGTCAAAAACATCTCAAAACTCGCAAAACGCTTTCCGGCAAAGTTGATATACTGGCTCGAACTACCGTTTTCATTAAAGCCTGCATCCCTTTCTTGTTTCAACAATTACATGAATATGTTTTTTTCTTGCGAAAAAATTCGACCTTTCTTCCCGACAGCTGTAATTTTGTACCCCTCAGAAAAAATTTTCGTCCGAAAAGCTCGCTACTGGTTCAGTGAGTTAGGTCTCAATATTAACTTTAATGAGAAAATATAAAATAAGGAGAAACTAGGCAAAACAAAATAATATTTCAATGTTTTACTTCCATTCTAAGCCGTGCGACACCTTATTTTAAAGAGTTCCTTTTAATAAAGGGAGCCAAAAAAAATAATAAGACATATCACGGGCAATCTTGAATTTTCATATTACTTCTATTACATGAAAGTTTAAGAAAGATTTCACAAAAATTATGTTTTTCCGCATATCAGCTCAAAAATTTATGTTTTGCTGATGCTACACCAGTTGCACCTTTTTACTTAGAATGGCTGTAAAACGGTTCTTTCGCCTACTATTTTTAATAATAGCACCTGTAATTAATTATTCATACAGCTCTAAAAACGGTTCTTCCGCCTACTCCTATTCAAATAGGTCATGACGACGTCTATCAGAAGAAGTCCCACAGCTTTTAAGAAAGTTTGAAGACAATAACGAGCTTGCAATATTGTTTGTTTCGAGGGCATCGTCTATTTCAAAAGTCAGTTTTTCTTGAGCTATTAATGCGAATTTTTAATTTAAATTGACTTTTCAGAAGCATCTCAGCACTCTCAAAACACTTTCCGGCAAAGTTGAAATACTGACACAGTTTCATTTGCATTTTTCAGTGATGATCGAAGCAAATTAAAGACCAAAAATTGTCAAACGCCGGAGGAAGGTTGAAAAGAACTGGGACTGACTTAACGTTTGTTTGATCAACGTTTATAGCGATTTTGCGATTCTCCAACCTTTGTACATATTTGAAATACAAGTTTTTTTACCACAAAAGAATTTCTCAATAATATTTTCGAATGGTAAAAATACAACACGTCTCGTTTTCCCATAAGTTCAGCGCGTTTATCTGTCATTTTATAATTTATTAACATTTCGTGTTTTACAAACAGCCGATCAACGAAAATTAAGCCCCTTGTTTGGTTTCGGAGTTGCATGCACTGTTTTGATTATGTGAACACGTGACACTGGGAGTACATTGGCCGATAGTCTACACTGCATTTCTCAAGCTTCTAGATACTGTGTGAAACTGAAACTATATTCATTTTCTTTACCATTTCGATGTTTGCTGAAGAAATACGTAAAACGTGTCATTTGGGGCGTCTACAGACGCACATATGCCGGCCTCAAATTAATTATAGCTAATTAACCAATTGAATTGAATTCAGTAGTGACATCAACAGAACCTAACTATACATTTTATATATTACCACATTTGGCAGGTGCTTTCAAACATCTAAACGATGTTTGTGAAGGAACTGAAATACAGCCCATAGCTCGGAAACTGAAATAAAAGATGAAGAAAATTTCAGTACTTCGGAAAACGTTGATTTTTGCAGTGGCAGTCGTCGCCTCATATTCAGTTGTTCATGCTACCAAAGGTAAAGGTTTTTTCTACTTTTTATTCTTACCTTTTTAATTTCTCTGTGGCCTTTGACAACTTGTGTATCCCGATAAAACGGACGATTTTTGCACTATTAATGGTTTCGTTTTTCGTACTAGTGTTTCGCCAACTTTTTTTATTTCTAAACTGAAACACTCATATTCTTTTACTTTAGAGATTGTAGCTAACAAAGGGATCAGCCGCGGAGGCCCAAGCCGTCCTATAGGTTATGCCAATTTTAAGGAGCACAAATTCTCCTGCCTGAACATAACAATTCTTGGTGAAAGTCTCGTTGAGGGGGATTCTGTCTGCGCGCTGGCCTGTTTGGAAACCGCACCGTGCTTCTCTTTTAACTTGGCTGCCTTCCCTGATATCAACACCGGGAAACTTTGGTGTGAGCTGCTGCCATCGGACAAGTACAACAACTCGGATAAGTTCGTGCACAGTAATTACTCTCATCATTTCAGTATCGCGGTAAGTTAAATTTCTAATTCAGTATGATAACCGTTATCTTATTAACTGTAAATTTTGTAACGAGAAAACTATTTTTGTTCGTGCCTTATATTTAACTAAAAGAAGGCCGGACGACCGTTTTTTTTTTTAAGTTTTTCACGTATTTTATCCTCAGCTGTAATGCGAATTAATTTTTTACCACCTCGTAAAATTTCTTTAGCGGGTGATCAAATTCTCTAAGGTGTTAGGTTACCGTTATATCCTAAAAATTGTTGGGAACAATTTATTTCGCGAGCGAGATTCTTTGACGGAGACATAACGTTTGCACCTTGTAAAATAGAAGCTGTCTCCTTCTGCCGGTCTCGAAAGACAAAGGACTGCGCCAGAAATGTCAGTTCTCTGGTTAGAAAATTGGTCGAAATAAGGCAAATATCAGATGGGGGTATTTCTTGAACTCGGTGACAACGTCGAACTATCGCGTAAGTCCGTTGCATGGACAAAAAGCCGGCCATCTGAAGACTCCTTTGTAATCGAATAGATGGCTGACATACAACACGAGAAAACAAGAACGAGTCGCCTAAGATGAAACCTACAAAGTTGCACATGAATGCTATTCGTATTAGGAGTCTTACAGAGGATATATACATTTTGTAAGCACAATGCAACTTTCCAGCAAAGCCAAAGGGATCCTTTACTGCGTCTTCACTCTTTGCGAGGGAAACGTGCGGAAGCGGATCACATTGCAAACGGACACCAAAAAGACAAAACTGCTTATCACAAACAGGAGCAAAGAGAAATTCATCCCTTTATTTTCTCCAACCAGAAATTATCGTCCTTTTTTATTCCTACCAAGAAATACATCTTCAGTCGTGAATTGCTCCAATTAAACATGAAAACCAGCAAGAATGGCGTCTTAAAAGAGGCGCTTTCACCTGTTTTTACTGTCACTTTGAATAGCGAAAAAACATATTTGTTTCGATGGGGACATTAAAACAATGGTTCAATTTTGTTAGAAATAGCCCTACTAGGGCACAGAAACTAGTATCAATCATTTTTGCCTGCGGATGACTAAGGTAGAAACGGATTGCAACTGAAAAAAGTTGGCCGTTTTTTTCAAGTTCCTCCTACGAATTTTGGAGAAATTGCCAGAAAGTGATTCTAGTTTGTTCTTCCCCACAGAAACCATTTCATATTTTCCTCCCGCTGCTCTAAGAGCGATTTCACTTTAAAGAAGGGGTTCTTTGTCAAATATTCGAGCTGTTTTGGCCAACATACAGAAATATCTCCGTGACAATGCCCCTTTAATGTAAACTTTACAGCAGCTGAAAATAATTTTAGCGACTCATGGCACCGCCTCGCCTTACGTCAACACAAGCAAACAATGAAGATTCCAACCGAAGAGCGGACAAGCAGTAAACGGACCAAGATCCCAAACTATATGAACACAACACGAAAAGCGAATTTTATTCGAACAGTCTTCGAGCTTCGGGTTGAAACTTAGCCGCTTCACCATTTCCCGAGCAATAATTCGTTCTCTTTCAGCCCACAATTAAGTCACGCCTGTGCAACAGAAGAACACGATTGATGCAGCTAAGCATGTTGGCGTTCTTCAGTTTGACGGTTTTTAGTTTCGACGAGTATAGTATTATATATATAGTATATATCGGCTTCGAATGGGAGGAATTAAGGAGCCTGAAAAGGATATATCACTTTCCCGTACCCTTGTCTGAGCACAGCAACGAGACCAGTCGCTATTCGGGAACGGAAAACAACCGCAGAAAGTGTCTGCAGTCCGCTAACAGGGAAAAGCCGGAGATAAATCCAAATATATAGTTGAGCGTCAACGGGGAATCAGGACCTGATTACAACTATCTGCACGTCCAAATCTGGGATGAAGTATGTAAAGGCCATAACGCCCAATACCTTTGAGGTCTTTAACTGGCCATGATCATGGTCATGGAAAAGCGTTCACGACACGGAAAATCAAGAAATAAAGCAGCCGGACAAAGTCTCCAGTCCTCGCTTCCTTCTTTTTCCACCACAAATAAGCATAGAGTGTGGCCCACGTGAGAAGGTCATGGCATTGAAAACTACTCCTTTATTATGATGACCTTTCGAAAGAAGCAGGCCAATTCTTTGCTGAAACGAGTACTAGCAACGCGAAAAGCGAAGATTGAAAAAATGCCGGCGATAAGCCTCGCGATGTAAAATGGTTCCAAGTTGAGAGAATCGCGTGAGAAAAAAGGCCATGACAATGCGTACGGTGAAAGAAATTCGGAGACATGTTTCCTAGTACAAGTTCTGTGCACTAAACGATGGCAATGAAGGCACAATGTCACCTCTGTGCTTCAATTTTCTTAACGAATTGCATATCGTCGATTGCCTGATCGTCTGGGAAAAGACTTGCAATCCCAAGAGCGTATATGGCACGTAAACCCAAAGATTCGCTCATGTTCCTTCTAGAACATATACATCTACAAGGACGCAGATTTTGAAATAGTCCTAATTGTCTAGCTCACATACGCTCCTCTGAAAGACCCAAAAGCTGCATCTGAAGCCAGATCGGCAGACAAGTCATTGACCTAATACACCTGATGCCGAAGGCCTGGACCAGCTTGATGAGGTCACTACGATTCCTAACAACAGCCATATTCAGCGATTCCTAACCATTCTCAATCTTATCAAGTCCATCACAGCTTTTTGTTTTAAAATATGAACATTGATTGTCTTAGACAGTTGAATAACATACCTAAAAGCGATAACACGCTCGACCCCATAGATGTTAATAATGTGTCTCTAGTAAACAGAACTGAGACATGGCCAGGCATCTCTAATGATAATATTCTTTCCCTGAAATCGTGATCCATCCCAAATATTACAAACAGACCAAAAGCAAACTTCTACTCTATGAGTGCTAACTGAGAAACGGCGGGTTACACAGGAAATTTCAAACACAGACGAATTTATTGGAACAAACTCAAAAATGACATGCCTGCTGCTACTGAACAACATACCCGAGGGACCTTGGGAGAATATGGTATCTGATCTGTTTTACTATAAAAGATATCCGTGTCACCACTGTTTGCAGAACATAGGACTTTTGGAGGATTCCTTTTTCTATGTTACAACATCGATGGTGGCGAAAAAGTAACTGAGATAGACGATAACATCTAACTAGTATTTACAAAAAGTATATATGAAGAGGAAGTCTCATTTACAAGGACATCCGAAGGCTTAACGCACACGGCGCGCATAACTATTCGCTATTAGCTGGCGATTCATACAACACGTGCACGTGTTCGCATTTATATGAAACATCGGCCCACAGTCATGATCGTTTACTAACTGTTGAAAGGAGTCGCCCGTTACAAGCCTAAATACTTTATTTTTCTTATCTTCAAAGCTGGTAGCAATAAAGTAACTGATTATTATTATTATTATTATTATTATTATTATTATTATTATTATTATTATTATTATTATTATTATTATTGCATTTGCAGTCACCTTGCAGCAGTTGGCCTTGTAAGAACAATGGCAAGTGTGTTTCACGGTACGAGGAAAACAGCTACGTATGTGATTGCAAGAAAGGATTCACGGGAAAGAACTGCGAAAAAGGCAAGAACCATTGATGTTGTATTGAGATTGGTGCCTGCAATAGAAGGCCTATGTAGTTCCAATCAGATCGATTTTGTAGCCGTTTTAGAGCTCCAATCTGAATTGAGAATCCGTTTAGAAGACAGCTTTATTTTAATACTTTAGCTATTTCGCCACAGACAAAATACAAAGGTGAAAAAGAAACAAGATCAGACACATAATAGCGGAGCTCCGCGCGCGCGGAGCCCCATTAATAAGAGATTTTGGTAAACCCATGTATGCGAAAAATTTTGGTTATGACGTCACTGTCCGTCCGGCATACGTACGTCCGTCCGCCCCTCTATGTAAGTCATTGTGAAATGTCACACTCAACCTGTGCGGCAACCCGCGTTTTTTCGGCGGGAAGTGGGATGACTTATTTCTTTTAGAAAACAAACGAGAATTTTGAAGAACACTGATTTCTTGTTTCGTTGAATATGTTGTAAAACTACATATGTCGAGAAGGCAGGCGACTAATAAGCAAATTTGAACCCCGAGAGCGACCAACAAACAGGCGAAATGTCAGTTGAAAACAAACATGTGGTGAGCTGGGTGAGTAAGCAACTCTCAAGTCGCATCGAAATTAAATTAATTTTTGCAGGCAACTGTCGGTAATTTTCCATATTTAACATACTTCAAATTATACACAAATACTTAAATCGTTGCCATACGACAAATATTCGTGGATAAATTAATTTTGAACATTCACAGAGCTATTCATGATCACAGAGTTATGTTTTGTGTTGGACCTGTGTAATTCATTCGCAGGGCACATTTGTAAACACGCAGTAAAAGTTTAAATATTTCGGACCACAACCAAACATTATTTTTCCTGTTTTTTCCTGTTGTTAACGTTTACTTATAGACTTGAATTATTGTTGTAGGAGAAATATTCACAGAGTTAATTGTTGTTTTGAACAAATTGTGTTGGACTTCTCTATTTCATTCGCTATTCTTGGCGCATAAGTTTTGTAAACACGCTCTAATTTTAAGCGCTCACTGAAATATTTTGGACCACAACGAAACATTATTTTTCCTGTATCCTCCGTTTGCTAAAGTTTACTTCGAGAATGTAATTATTTCTGTAAAAGAAATATTCACAGAGTTGTGAATTGTTTTGAAAATTTTTTGCTTGACTTCTCTAATTCATTCGCAATTCGCAGCCCATAAGTTTTGTAAACACGTTCTAATTTTAAATTAAAGCGCTCACTG
The DNA here is from genome assembly GCF_977016875.1 of Pavona decussata. Taxonomy (NCBI): domain Eukaryota; kingdom Metazoa; phylum Cnidaria; class Anthozoa; order Scleractinia; family Agariciidae; genus Pavona; species Pavona decussata. The sequence goes on from NW_028145450.1 coordinate 427,630, forward strand.
AAATATTTCGGGCCACAACCAAACATTATTTTTCCTGTATTCTCCGTTTGTTAACGTTTACTTAGAGACTAGAATTATTTCTGTAAGAGAAATATTCACAGAGTTATGAATTGTTTTGAACATTTTGTGCTGGGCTAGTGTAATAGATTCGCAATTCACAGCGCATAAGTTTTGTAAACACGCTCTAATTTTAAGCGCTCACTGAAATATATTTCGGACCACAACCAAACACTATTTTTTCCTGTATTTTCCGTTTGTAAACGTTTACTTAGAGACTAGAATTATTCCTGTAGGAGAAATATTCACAGGGTTATAAATTGTTTTGAACATTTTTGTGTTGGGCTTCTCTAATTCATTTGCCATTCGCAGCGCATTAGTTTTGTAAACACGAATTAAAGCGCTCACTGAAATATTTCGCGCCACAACCAAACATTATTTTTGTTGTATTCTCCTTTTGTTAACGTTTACTAAGAGACTAGGATTATTTCTGTAAGAGAAATATTCACAGAGTTATGAATTGTTTTGAAAATTTTGTGTTGGGCTTCTCTAATTCATTTGCCATTCGCAGCGCATTAGACATAAGCTTCATAATCTTTAAATGCTGACGGAACTACCAACCTAATCCTATGATCACACTAGAGTTCATATCAAGTAGGTGTTTTACGTTGAATAAGTTTATACATAAGAATGATTTATTATTCGGTAATGCCGGACACAGGCAAACTCGCAAAAAGAAATGCCGAGTGCTCCTATTAGGCGTCGAACCCAAGACCTTTTGATTACTAGTTCGGATGTTCTACCACTGAGCTACAGGAGACTCGTGGGAGCTAAGGCCATTAAACTAGGTTCATGGGACAAACATCCTGCATACTGCTAGGATTGGAATGTCAATGAGTGGCATATGCGCAATGAAAGGAAATGTGATGTAGATTTTAAGCCTGGTGAACAAATGAGAATGATGTATTATTCAGTAATGACACAGGCAAACTCGTACATACACGAGTATACATATACATGTACATATACATGTAGTCGGGTGCAATGCCATGTATTGCCTTAAACGTAATGAGCAAGATTTTATAATTCGATGTAATTCTTAATTAGTAATGGTAGCCAGTACGGCTCACATGTGACGACACTCGTGACGCCAGGAGATACATCGGGGAGGAAAGAATGATAGATCTAATGTGAGCTTTCGGGTTAACATTCACAAGTGCTGATCTTTACTACAGTCTATTGCCATAACCAACATATTATTGTTAAAACGAATGCGTAGAAAATATCATACAAAAGAGCTACGGTGCTCCATGAATCTGGAGATAGTTGTTACATGACACTAAACAGCTGGAAGTGATCGAACGTTGCGGTAATTTATAAATATATAATTACAGATCCTTATTTAACTGTTTAACTAAACACCTAAGTGACTATATGTGGAACCAACACGTTCTTTATCTGACAGACAAACCAATTTCTTAACAGACTAAATCACCTCTGCTGACTGACTAACCTTTTGACTGACTGACTAAGATTGGTTTTATAGTCCACTTGACTAACTGATCACAGTTAATCGAGCGAACTAATTTAACTAACTAACTAACTAACTAACTAACTAACTAACTAACTAACTAATTAAGTTATGAAAACGCAAACATGTAAACAATGAATTTATGACATTCTTTCGGCAGAACTCAACGAGTGTGACAGCAGCCCCTGTCTCAATAATGGGACGTGTGAGGATAAATTAAATGGATTTAACTGCAGCTGTCCACCTGGTTTTGTTGGGAAAAGATGTGAGACAGGTATGAAAAAATTTAAAGCAAATTTTTAGCCAATTTCAGACAGCAACGAATATAAAAGAAACCCTTGAAAAACAGAACTCGTGTGGTTGTAAGAAACAGCTTTAACTTCAACTTTACACGTACAAACCTGAAGAGTGAATTATTTACAATGAAATCTTGTAAAAGGACTTTGATTTTTTTAATTTGATCCAGTACCAGGTTGCAACATTAAACGAAATAGCGAACATTAGTTCAGGTGGAGGAACAAAAAAATGTAATAGGTTCAGAAAGGGACTGGGTAATTTGCGAGTTGTAGAGCTGCGAGTTGAGAGTTTTAAGTCGCTAGTTGCGAGATGCGCCGGAGTTGCAAGATGCGGGTTTTCAAACCTGGAAATTTCTAGATATATACATAAAATAAAATAACCCCTGGGGGGTACTTTTATTTCTTATTGAGTTTGGATTTTTGCACCCAGAAGGTTGAGAAAAAGAACTGTAAGAGATCTATGTCATTGCTTTATTTATAAATCTCAGAGAGGTAAAACATTGGACGAATCCTGCTAGTTTCCTTTAGGTACCTTTTAAGGGTGAAATTCGCTAAAAAAGAAAAAACCGGCCACAAAATTAGGCTCTTACTTTTAGGATACTGGCTGATGTTAGAATAAACAACAGATTATTGTTATAAAGAATATTTAGAATATATCATACATTAAGAGGGCTCCGTTAATCTGGCCCCAGACAATTTACTCCGGCAAAGTGCTGTTACGAGTCAACGCTATGTTAACTTACTGATAATAGCCCATTTTACAGTTGTGTGCTTAGTGACCTGGCCTTGGATTGGAAGCGAGGCTGGGGGTGACCTTGTTTTGATACAAACCTCACTGCTTTTCATATGTAGATCATGCTGTTCTTATGCTAACTAGTTTGGATTTGCATATGAAAAGCAGTGGGGTTTATATCAAAACAAGGTCACCCCCAGCCTCGTTTCCAATCCAAGGCCAGGTCACTAAGCACACAACTGTAAAATGGCCTATTAAGGAAGGATCCTCATTTTATCATTTTAACTGAACAATAATCTAACTGTCTTGATACCACGTACAGCCTTTAAACAAGACAAAATTAGGTCGTTTCTAAACGTTGAAGAACACATTTCCTCTGCGATATTTAATCACATTGCTGACGAGAGAAAATCTAACGTGAGAAAGTAGGGCGCAAGATCAGAAAATTTCACCTACTCTCAGATCCGCTTCTTTCTGCGGGATTTACGGAACATTACCTTATCGACTCCTGAGCAAAAACGACAACAAACAAGAAAATGTTTCTGTAGGCGCAGGATGCCATAGGGAGGAAACACTGTTTGTGTTATGAAGCATTTTCGGTCTTAAGAATGTTAGTTACTTCGCGGCGGTCAAAACACAACTAACGCCTCTGAATATTTTAATTTTTTAGAGTTATCGTGAGTTAATTTTTTAGATTGAGTTATCGTGATTATCGTGATGGAAATATTGTATATCAGAGTTTTGCCGATGGGCAGTTTTAGAATCGTAATTCAAGCAATACTGTTTATTTAAGTTCATAAATTTCTTGTACCCGGTATTGTCTAAAGTGCAGTGTAATTAAACCCTTCTTAATATATTTTTGTTTCCAGGATTTTCCCTCAACTCCAAAATAATTTCCAACAACGAGTTTTACCTCAGCAATCTCGCTATGTTCCTTGCGCCTTCTGTTGGAAAGGATTCTAAGTGGCTGCTGTGCTACCGCGCCTCCACTCATGGATGGAACGTCCGTGAATTCCACAGCAGGTGTGACGGAATAAATCACACCGTCACCATCATTAAAGTAAAGCAATACATATTCGGAGGATACACGGACATTCCTTGGGGTAAATATCTCTTATTTACGGGTCAGAAGGTCCGTATATGAAAAATGTGTCCTAGATCTTAAGTTTATCCGAGGGTCGTTCTCACAGCTAGTGGCACAGAACCTTGCTATACTTACCTGCCAAGTGCGATAAATAACATTTTCATTTCTTCCTGTTTTTGTAATTTGGCAAGGAAGCATTTTCCATGTTCTTTTTACTTACGCGCGGGAAAATTTTTCTTAAATCTTCTTAAGTTTTGTTTGTCGGTAAACTGGGAAACGAATTTCAATATAAAAGATGACAATAATTATCGATCACAAATTGAGATTAAACGTCAAAACTTTGGGCATAAAATTTACGGAATCTTAATAAAGAAAGCGGGAAAAAAGAAAAGTTAAGGACGGTACCTCCTAATGAAGAAGTATTTTTGCGCAGCCTATGACGTCTATACAAGGAAAATAGATCTTGGCAAGGTCTGTTCAAGTCCAAAAAGTACATTGGGGGTAACCACGCATTTTCAGAAACAATTATTCTAAAAAGCAGTAAAATACAAAGCAATGTATGGCGTTTTTTTTCCAAATCGAAGCTTCGTTAACTCGGCAAAATGCATGGCTACTCCCACTTTTCTTTTTGGCTACCAAGAACACTTTCTGAGTTCTGCTTTCTCGAAAAAACATCCCTGTATTAGAAGGCACCACCCATAGGAAATCCGAGTATCTTGTAATGCACAGAACGTATACCCAGTAACAAAAGTAGGCACCGTCCTTAAATCACTTCAGGCAGTAATCAAAGTAGTAATAGAGGGACCGATTTAAGCCCCGTTATGGACTAGGTAAGCACCAGCAATGGGTTAAGTGGACTGGGTAAGATGCCTTCCTGCATACTGATAGGGTGGATAGGTTTACTAATAAGCGTCACTCCTATACAATAGAGGGAGGAACAAAAGTCTTGCGCAAGCTCGCCCGCTGTTGTTCATATTAATCCCTATCCGCTGACTGGTAGTTTTAAACATCTATTATGTTTTCAAAATGAAAGCGCCAACGCTCAAGCCTAGCCATTCCTTGCCGTTACAAACAAGTACAAAGACGTCTTTTGCTCGAAAACGTTTACGTCATGACCTCTACTTTTTTTTGTTACAAGATTGTTCAAACATTGAAGTCGAATTGTAAAACGAGTCGCGTGTTTCTTTTCACACACCGCTACTCAGGCTATTATGTTAAGTCAGATGAGCGGCTTTGCTGGCAATTAAACAGTTCTGTAGAAAAAACAAAGGGGCATTTTTTTTTCTTTTTCATTACAGTCCTTCGAATAAGAATATTCCGGTTCATTGATTCCTTACTGATAAGTTGTGGATGTTAATAATAGCGCGCACAAACTAAACATGCACACAGATTTTAGTGAAAATTCTTTATTTAAATCGTTTAACAATTCATGCACGAAACAAATTTCTTATTACAATAGCGTTAATCGCCTTTATCCTTTTCGTCGACAGGGAGATAGAATGCCATTTTTGATGTCCTCTAATCCTTGTGTGTGATTGCTTCACAATCGTTACATCAACGCAGAGTCTTTCGCGTGCTTTCGTTCAAGAGGAATCTTGTGATCGCACTGATTGGGCAAATTTTACAGTTATCTTCCAATTTCTCCTCCTCCTCCTCCTCCTCCTCCTCCTCCTCCTCCTCCTCCTCCTCCTTCTCTTCTACTTTTCTTTTTTGACCGGAGTTGCCATTTTAAGAAATTTAAATGAAAAGGCTTTTGATTCTACTCCTTTTTTTTCCATATCAATTTTGGCAACAATTTGTAAACGATAACTTGGCATCTTTACGTCATAAAAACACGAATAACTTGCTAAGCTGAGTTTTCGATTTTTCTTAACTAGCTGAGTAACCAAAACCAATCGACTTCCTCGAGATGTAGCACACATAGCTTTATTTAGCAGTCCATTCATTTGACTAATAATATAAGCACTTTAGGAAGAGGTTTAATCAAAAGATGAAACAGTTTGAGGATGAAAATTTTATGCAGTTTGAAAAAAATTGATGTCGCTCAAAAGTATGATAAAAGCAATGTTAATGTTATTATTTGTTACTTTGTTTCTATTTTTATGTTCTTCAGAGTCCAGTGGTGGCCGCAGTTACAGTTCTAAAGCATTTATTTTTTCCTTGAGCAACAAAGAAGGCCTCAAGCCATTTAAAATCAACGTGAGAAGGCCAGAATACGCAATTAACAAAATGTCAGATTATGGTCCAAGATTTGGTGTAGCCATGATCGCCATTGCTGATCAGGCGAACACAAACAAATTTTCACGTGCAAAACTTTACTTGGCCTACCCTGCACCAAGTGGAGTAAGAGACCCGCAAACAATCCTGGCTGGGAGTTACAACTTCACACCTGATGACTGGGAGGTATTCTACCTTGCCTAAACCCCTTTCAAAAGAATCACTGACCTCACAAACGTTTTACGACTTCTGACACAAACTATTTCAGACAAGAAAAGTCGCCATTTTCTCGGCATTAGTCCTTTAAACGTTTTACGGCATTATCACAAAGTTGTTCAGACAAGAAAAGTCGCCATTTTCTCGGCATTAATCCTTTAAACGTTTTACGGCATTATCACAAAGTTGTTCAGACAAGAACCCAATCGCCATTTTCTCGGCATTAATCCTTTAAGCCCCAGTAGTGACCAGCATCTAGTTTCTCCTCACAATATCACTGTCAATCAAACATACAGGTTATAAGAATAAAGAAAATGATCACTGAAGATTAAAATGTTTTGATATTTACACAATTTCATCCAACTAGTACCACAAGAATGTAAGGAGTAAAGTTTGGAGAATGTATAGCGTGATACTGGGGCTTGAAGGGTCAACAATTGCAATGATAGCACACGTAGTCAGAGAGCCAATGTCACGATTTTAAGTCCCGTGAGAATTTTTTTGGGGAGACAGCAAGCCACTAGTCTACTGTAGATGTCTTAATGGGACCCTAAGTAATCCAAAAAAAAAATTGACCGCACTTTTGCGACTTGCACCTAGCCTAGAGCTTTTATAGGGACTTTTAAAAATGGCCTATATTTCCCAGCTAGAAACAAGGCTACGGCAGTTAATTGATTGTCTTTTAACCATGTGAATGAATCAACACCAAAATCTCCAAAGTAATGTTTTTGATGTTAAGACACTTCTTGGACTTCTCACATGGCAAGGGTGTGGGTCACGTGACTAGGTTGCCATGGAAACGAGACTCAGATGTAACCAATTTTCTTTTTTTACGCGACTAAACTCCGCTATAATATTACTAACATGACCTTATCAGTTTACTAGCTCACTGCTTTGGTCATTTTGATGCCTTCTTAGGGAAGGACTGGTCACGTGTGTATTTAGCTCGGAAACGAGGCTGATGTTTTAATAACTTGAAAAGGATGACCGTATTAAAGTAATCTTCTTATTGCGATTCTAAAAATTGCTTGTTTATTGTTCAGTTCGACTTCTTATACTGAAACATTTCTATCAAAAGAAAACTTATCTTTCACTTCTTATCTTTTTTATTACTAAGTATTGGAATGGGTACTCTCAACAGAATGATTCTAAAGCATCATGACCCTTTCCTAAACATAAGTTTGCATTAGCGATGCGAGCACAAGAGCCAAAAGCATAAGAGTGCAACGACCTAACCGCAAGCATAAGCACAGGCGCCGGCGCAAGCACAAGGATCAAACTTTTTTCCTTTCCCTATCCTATAGTTTAGTTTTTGTTGTGCCGAGTGAAAACGGAGCGCAGCATAAGCACAAGGAAATCTAACTTTTCTGGCCAGTGCCTGGCCAATCAAAGCTCTCATTCCAGCTTTACTCGTGCAAGGGCATCTCTTTGGCCGGAAACAAAGACGCGAAAGACCGAACAACTTTTGACGAAACGTTTTTTGAGGTAGAACGCAACTACCGAGTGACAAAGAATGCTAGGAGTTAAAGGATAAAAAAGGTTATTTGTCTGTATTAATGTAGATTAATGGTTGGATTCCAACACACGATCCGAAAGCCATAGATCGTTAACGGGGTTGTTCGAGTCCCCTTCACTTTCCTTTCCTTGAAAAAGTCTCTTGTCAAGAAAAGTCTCTTTCTTGTTGCTGTTTTTTTTTTTTATTGAATGCGGCGCCTTCTGCGTCCTAACAGCAGAAGTAGCTATAACAACCCGACATTTCAGCGTGCTGGCTGCCATATTAGCTGCATCATTAAGAACCAGAACTAGAAAGCGTCTAGATCTTGTTTTTGGGTCATGTGCTTGTATTTGTGTCACTAGTGTAAACCAGTCTTTAGACTATAAATCACACTACTTAAGAGCGACTTTCCACAAATATCGACCAAGTGGTGGCACAAGTCAAAAAAACGATTTCGTTCATATTTTGCTCATAGGTATTCCCTAGTGAGAAACAAACTGAGCTGTAGTTAGTTTTTCCAAATACCGCTTCCTTTCGCGTAATTATGCGAAAAACGATTTTGTCTCAGTTGAGCTCAAAGTCCGCTTTCGGTGGGATGGAATTTTCCTTAACTTTCGATGGCTCGCGTATCAATCAACAGACTGTTACTAACCTTCAAATGGCATTTATTGCTCTATTAGGTCTTCTTCTTCTGTTTCACGGAAAAACATTTAAAACCTAAGTTACTTTTACGTCCGAAATAGGTATAGAAAAGCATGCTATAAATGCAAATTTTCAGCAACCACATTTTAGCACTAAAACATTGCCAATTTTACCCATGGGCGATAACTTAGATTTCCCTATAAGGACTTTCTATGGCTTCACTGTATACCTATTGATCATAATATAAAAAGAAAACTCTGGGTAAATGAAAATAAATGACCCGCTAGGCTTCAGATTTATCAGCATTTTCTCGAGATTTGGCGATCGAAGCGTAAAAAAGATGGCGTGACACACTGTCACGGGTACAAATATTTTTTCCTTTTAGAAAAAAAATGAAGCGACATTTTTTAAAAAGGAAGCATTTTTCATTCGCAGTAGAAAAATCTTTGGATCGAAAGTTCGGCAGGGGTTACGGACAAATATATATTTCGGCTGCGTTTCATATGGATATACCGTGCGAACCAACAGGAAGTCCAGAACTCCTGATGCATGTATTTCAGAGTATCCGTTCGCTCTGATGCGGAGTCCAGTTCGTTATTGTGTAATATTATTGTGTTAAAACAAATAATTGGAAAATTTATTTTCATCTTTCTTTATCACTACCATGAATAAATTTAAACTAGAAATAGGTAAAACGCAGCAGATTTGAACTACATTAACCTGATTAAAAGTTTCGACTGTTATGTTAAACTGCATCGTTTGCGTGAAATATACGTTCGAAGTACTGTTTGTTTTACTCGTCCGTTGATCATGAGCGAGTTTTTTAGATCTCTGTAAATAAAGAAAGGGAAGAGAAATAGCATAAAGGGTCCATCTCCGTTTTTAAAAACATCGTCTATAGAGTTTTCCAATCTTCGAACATCTAAAAATGAGAGCTCGTGATTATGCAAAAACTGCGTGATTAAGTTTATTAATGTTAACAATTTGCAAAAGTAAGCACACGCACACTCAACGATAACAACAACAACCAAAAAAACAAGACAGAATTCTGAACGTTTCTAACGGAAAACGTAATAACAATAAAGGCCGTTACAAATTTAATGAAACCAAGATAGTAGTCAATAATCGTGTTATTAATAATGTTATTTTGCTGCGCTTTTTGATCCTAAAATTTTCTTTATGTGAAGATGAACGTAATTAACTAATTAGATTTTTGAACGTCCTAATTGCATTTTTGGACCTATGAATAAATTGAATTATTATTACACCAGAGAAACAGTAAGGAACAGTAAACAAAACGGCGAGCATGAAAGTTTGCTGTTCGTTTACGTCGATAGTTGGTGGGCCATGTTCGTTTCGGATCGCAGACAGAACAAGGTCCAGAGAGATAGTACGTCTGCTGTCCTGTACAAAGAATATTGACCAGCACAAGTCCTGTTATGGTTTTCAAGATGTAGGGAACGAGGTTCAGCTTACGCTTGCCCATTCGGCCACGTTTTCAACGCCAGGAAACATCAAGACGACGACTATTTGGGCTTATCTGTTGAGAAACATTTATCACAAAAGACACTAATCGGGCCGGTAAGTTACTGGGACTTTCAAGAAACGGGCCCCAGGGCTTATAAGAGGCAGTTTACGGTATTCCTTGATAAATAGGAGAGAAGGTAAACACAGCAGGCGTTTTCCATTTACCAAAAGATTCCGGAAAATTCCGAGAATTTCGGCATTAAAGTAACCTAAGTTTTGAATGTTTTTCTGTGGAACAGAAGAAGAAGACCTAGAAAAACAATAGATGTTATTTCAAGATCCGCGACATACTGTGGATTGATACGCGGCCGGCCAAAGGTAAGGAAAATTGCGTCCGGCGGGAAGCGGATTTTGGCTCAACTGAACTGAAAATCGTTTTTCGCATGTTTACGCGTAAGGAAGCCGTATTTGGAAAAACTAACTACAGCCCGTTTTGTTTCTTACTAGGGCCTACCTATGAGCAAAATATGAGCGAAATCGATTTTTTGACTTGTGCCACCAAGAGTTGATTTCGGTCGATATTTGTGGGAATAATCTCAATATAACCCTGACTAAATCAGACTGTTGGTCTTTAAATAACCCTTTTCATTGAAAATATTGCTGAGCTAACTATTGCTCTCATCGCCGAAAATGCACAGGATCCTGGATCTTCTCAACACTTATGGTTTGTATCATGGCTCTTCTCACAAGGAGCCTCACTATCGGAGAAGCTGCACAACTGATATGATGCTGTTGAGATTTCTTTGAGACGTTGGAATCGGTTGGTCGAACAGGTTTCGGGTGCTACCCTGGCGACGAAAGCCTGGTAAAACCAGGGTTATACCCTGGTTCAAGCCTGGTAAAAAAAACCGGGGTATCCTGGTTCGTGAACCAGACTTACCAGGCTTGAACCCTATGTGCAAAAAGTCTGGTTAACCCTGGTATTCCAGGTAAGTCTGGTAACCCTGGTCTTGCAAATAACCAGGGTTACCAGGGTATAACCAGGCTCCCAGACGTCTTGGTCAACCGGGCTAACCCTGGTAACCCTGGTAAGTCAGGCAACCCGGGTTCCGTAAATAACCAGGGTTACCAGGGTTTAACCAGGCTCTAGAGTTTTCAAGAACCAGTCTTACCAGGGTTGAACCCTATGTGAAAAAAGCCTGGTTAACCCTGGTTTTCTAGGTAAGACTGGTAACCCTGGTCCTGCAAAAACCTGGTTAACCCAGGTTTTAGAAATAACCAGGGTTACCAGAGTTTAACCAGACCTGACCCTGCAAGAACCAGGATTTCCAGGCTTTAATGCAATGTTGAGAAAGCCTGGAAAACTCTGGTATATGGGTAACAAAGATAAACAATTCTACATTTGGTTTGATGGCAAATTTGAATTTGAATTTTCTTTCAGCAGCTGTAGATTCTAAAATAATATAATTTTATCAAAAGCATGGAATTTGTCCAGCACAAATTAGTTCATTAAACTGTTCAACTTGTGCTGGTCGTGACCAATAAATTAGAATCACTTCATGATCAGTCACTTCATCGCACGCCCTCGCGCTGAGAAACGCATCCTTTGAAAAATTTAAACAGTCAAATCTTGTCGAGTCGAAGTATTTGCCAGTCAAAATTATTATAGTGATTATAGACCTAATGTCATAATTATTAGAACACTCATTTCTTTGATACCATGGAATAATTTACTGATGGACTTGTCCAGGGAAAGTAAATAGTCAACGAATACACACTTTACCTCTAAAGTCAAAGAATCATTTAATTGTTATTTCGGTATCCAGTCGTGTGAAAAATTATCTTAGCTGTTTCTACGTTTTTGCATGAGAAGCAAGTTGAGTTCAAACATTACAGAATATGTCAATTTTAAAATGTAGCGCATCAACTGAACTGCAGTGTAACAAAACTACTTTGTAGCGAAACAACCGGTAAGCTTTATTTCTGCTTTCAATCATATATTTTGCTTTCATAATTTCGTTTCGACAGCTTCTCCATTATCTAAATTTAGGAACCAAACCCATGTCATTGCAAGAATGCTTGCTTGACCCGTAGAAAACAAGGCTCTACTACAGATTGTCCTTGTCGAGGAGATAATCGACTGTGTACTGAAGCTTGTCTTCGTCAGAGCTCCAAACCATGCAGTCATGACGCAAAGTTTGAATCATTTACGAAGATTCTCTCCGCACGAACCTATCGTCAGGTTGAGAAAATGCAATTTTCCAAATATACATGTATATCATGGTGATTTGCTCTTGTTATTTTAGTCGACGCAGGCGGTTGAGATAGACGCTTTTCAAACTGACAAAACTAGTGTCCAGGTCAGCGTGGTCACAAAGGTGACTGTGTCCCTTTAACATTACATTATACAGCATTGACTTATCTGCTTGTGGTGCTCTTTTTCACCTGCCTTTTCACTTCAACTCCCATTTGCCTTGTTCATGTACATGTACCATGGTGAATCTAGTAATAATAAACAAGAGAGTTTAACTTCTGGGATTACCATATACATGTATGGATTGTGGAGGGTTCAGAGTTTGTTTTTGTCTTGATGCCCCCACAGGTTGTGCTCTTTGGTCCTAGTGACAAGTGACATATGAATACAGGTAATATTTTTTCAGCAGTTTTCAATTGAGTGTCCAAAGCAATTTCATGTTTGCCTTGGTTTTGCTTTACACCAGCTGTGCTCTATGATTTGGTGGCAAAGTTCACATCACTGGCAATTATTATTGTTCTTCAACAATGGGAAGCCAAACCAAATGCTGTCTATGTCTGTTGTGAATGGTCAGAGTAATAATACACTCTCAGGTTTCCAGCACTAAATTGAAAACCATTAAAGGACACTATTCAAAGCAAAACTAGCAAGCAGACAAACCACTAAAGTCCTTATTAATATTACATGCCTAGCAGAGAAAACATGTACATGTAGCTACAGGTGCACCATTTTTTGACATACAAGCAGTCAAAACCTTAAAGCCCTTTATCAATATTACATGCCTAGCAGAGAAAAGCTACATGTGTACCTTTTTTTCGACATGCAAGCAGTCAAAACGTTATAGCCCTTCTTCAGTATCACATGCTTACAGTTTAGCAGAGAATAGCTCCCATTCTTTTGAATGGTATCAAAACAGTTCAAAGCTGTGGAATTTTGTTGTAATTGGCAAAGAAATGAGACATAAAGTAAAACTACTGACTGCCAATGGCTAAAGAGAGGTTTCAAAACCATTAACCTTGTAAAGCTCCAAGTTTACAGAAAGTATGATTTGACAGCCTTTGACCATCAACTTCCAGTAGAATTCAGCTGCTTTGTTTCCATGGCATGACAAGAATGTCCAGAAGCTCACTCCCCTTCTTTATTACTCCCTCTCCAAGCACCATTTTTGTCTTCGCCCTATACCCCACTTGGCAGCCTGTTCACAGGCTATGTTTTTTATAGTTTCAAGAAAATGATTTATACATGTCGTGTGTCTCAAGGAAAGATCAATAACAGACGTTGCAGCGGTTGCTCCACAAGAGCAGAAAAGGCCAGTATGGCAGATCAGGCACCACAGAATCAATAATTATAACCATCATGTCAGTTTTCAAGATCACCGAAAGAAAATCGGCCACATCTTTACAAATGTATGTTGAGCCTTGCCACTAAATGGCTGCTAAAACAATTAAACTCCAAAGATTGGAATCAGTAAAATACCCTCTTGTTTACTGAATTAAAGCTTTTTGTCAGTCCAATGAGTCAGTCTTTATTTTTGAATAAAGATAATTTGCTCTTGGCATGGTGTTTACGGCATAGTTCAACACCAACAAGACAATTAGTATCATCTCCACAAACAAGAAAACAGGAAGAAACAGAATCTTAATTTTTTTTATTTGTACACTGCATTGTTGAAAAATAGCAATTTGGTTGACAAACTAGAAGAACTATAAGAAATATTGCTGGCAAGTTCCCTGCAGCCTTTTTTTCAAACTCAAACATTGACACACCTTAAAATGGTAAAAAACCTTTCACTCAGTACACTGTAGATTGGAGGACAATTCAAAATAATATTCTCATCTTCAAATTATATTTTTCTAGCAGTTTGACACACCACAACAAAAAGCCATGGACAAGTTCCTTTGGGAAATTTTCTTCAACCAATCAGATTAACCACCCAGATCCTGGTATATGTAGAAATTACATCATGACATTACAGAATTTCTGTGGTTATTACTCAGATGCAGCTTTCATGGGGAGACCGGGTTAATGAACAGAAGCGGGCAACAATACCCGTTCACTCAGGCTAACCAAATAGAAATTATTTTTTGATGAATTGATGAAGATTGGCATACTGTAATAGAGCATTCACACCTACAGTACATGTACAGTGCACACTGCAGTCAGTTCAAGAACTGCTACATGTATATCATTTTAGTGATTAATATGTACATGTAACACTGTACATGTACTGTAAGTCAGTTCCCATTATTACATGCTGGTTATGCAATACTTTCGAGTGGTATACCGTGAACTATCCTATGAGCGACTTGATTTACATGTACCACCAGAAAGCACTGCATAACTACAGTAATTTATCCCATGCCACTCATTTAACGACATTTCAATACGCGTATGCATATATATGCATACGGGCATTACATGCATTTTAGGCGCATATTTTGGTTCGCTTATTTCTGATCTGCACTGTAACTTTCCTGTTTCACGTCTGGTTCCAGGAATTCAAAATTAAGGTCAAAACTGGGGTATTCTTCTTCCATGTTTTAGTCAGTGTTGGCATTATTTTTTTCTGAATGAAAATTTTGAGTTGTCATAGGCTCTTCAATCAATCTTTTGGCGGGAAAAAAATTTAGGCTGCGAGGAACACCAGGATTTTTTTGGTTGCGTACCACAAAATATGCAATAGGTTTCTAACTTTCTGATTGGCTGTATTCTCTATGGCAATTGGGATAAATGTATGTAAATGACTGCGTCAGGAAAAACAAAATACACTACAGTGTATTCATACTTTCAAAAATTTCTGCAGTTCAGCGATGGACCTTGAACATTACTTAATTTGAAAAACTGGCCCGCGAGTCCAGGAAACTCAAATGGGCAGGAAATTAAACAAAAACCTAATGTTGACTGAGCTGGAACAATTAAACTATTACCTTTCACTCCCATGGGAAATGTCGTATTTTTGTAAAACGGCAGCTGTAAACCCCTACACCAACTGTAATACACCAATTAAAAGGTTTTATGTGGGGCATTGTAGAAATCATTCCAGCTAAGACAAAGGAAGTAACAGAAGAGAATGAAAAGTGTTTAAAACGAGAAAATATAAACCTTAAAATACATCTCACTTCTCGTATACACTGGGTATACCCCTAAACTATAGCTTAATTTGCAGATCTCAGCACATAGTTTCTTGTCAAATGGTGACTTGCTCTTAAAAGTGTAAGGGGAAAAAGTTACAAAAAATGGAGGGGTGGTTAATCATGTCTTGTTTAGGAGGGGGGTAAGATTTTATGCTTCCATTGTGCAGATCTCTCCAAGATCTGTTTGGTGTCCAAATTTGATACAAATTGACCCAATATTGGGCACGTAATGACTTTTTGTGCCATATGGCACTCTTGGGAGTGAGAGGGTTAAACTACAGTGTACATGTATTTCAAACAAAAACCACAACATGATTTCATTTACACTGAAATATAGCTCGCATGTATTGTACCTGATCAAGAATGGTGTTCCCAACATGGGAAATTATACATGAAGATGGTAATCTGTAAAAATAATTACAAACAATTTTATTCTTAGTCAAATTAAGTACATGTACATGTGACGGCAAATTTCCATGTACAAAAAATAATATACAAAGCAATACACAATCTGTGAGGCTGAGTTTTATCAGGTTGCATTTTGCATCTACAAGTAGTGGGTTTAGCAGTTTACCAGACTTTACAGACTGTACGTGAAATGTTCATATTATAACACTGTTGATTGCACGAAATCACCTGCAAATCAGTGTCAAGCACAGACACTTAATTTTGCCAGCATTACAGTCAGTGCAACCTAGAGCAATAGGCATAAGTCACCTAAATCTCAACCAACTGCTTTAGACTGAACATGAAACATAAACAATAATTATTACTTCTAAGAATCATATTGTATGAGTCCAAAAACACCCAGTAAAAATCAGGCCACCCGAATCCCCTCACAAACTTTACACTGTACAGCCATCTCTTGCTGTCTTATACCATCCCACATCACCCCCACCCATGTACAAATCGCTTGCTTGCTCAGAAAAAAACTGCAGCAATAAAATGCTGACAAATAAAAACATGGTATAGAAATGGTTTAATAAAACATTAATGCCAAGATCCTATAGCCAGCATTCAGGTAGGTTGCAACAAATTCAATTGCCTGGAATGCCATTTGTTGCAATATTGGAGTGGATTCCTTTTATTAAGTGACCGTTTAAAAAAGGTCAACACAGTATAAAAACATCTTGTTGGGATTTAGTAAAGGATGACCACTACCGCTTAAAAGAGGTGACCATTTAAAAAAGGTCAAAATGTTACAGTTATAAAGGAAAGAAATTTTGGATTTTGACAACAGACCGCCAGAGGGTGACAGTGCAGTGCAGTGTAATACAGGTTCGACTTAAAAACTACAGTACATGCAAACTAAGCCTCATGTTTGCCACCTTTGGTTTCAGTCTTCTGTGACCAGATTACATTGTGCATAGCAGTATCTTGTTTGAAA
The DNA here is from genome assembly GCF_977016875.1 of Pavona decussata. Classification (NCBI taxonomy): domain Eukaryota; kingdom Metazoa; phylum Cnidaria; class Anthozoa; order Scleractinia; family Agariciidae; genus Pavona; species Pavona decussata. The sequence goes on from NW_028145450.1 coordinate 444,083, forward strand.
TAGAGCCCTGTTTTATTAAGGGTCACTTCTGTGTTATGAGCACTACGGCATTTTCGCACAGAAATTACTTTTGAGCTCAAAATGAGAAACATGCGCCGGAAAAGGGCTCGATTGAGTTGCAATCGAGCCTCCTCTAAAGTGAACTTAACGTACTACAGACAAAAAAGTACATTTTGTCGAAAAGTTGGCTGATGTGGTTTCGTTCGGGCCTTCCAAGCCCATTAATTTTTAACCGATCGATACAAGACATGCCGCAATCGACTGAAGTTAAACAAATGAAATGGCTTCTGTTCCTAATTCACTTCGAGATTTCACGAAATAAGATGTATGTAACATATGTTAAGAAGGTGATAATACTCTGTAATAAATGGAAACGTCATGAATTAACCAGCCTAGAAGGGAAGAAGCATATCGATATGTTACTGACCTTGAAATCACCACGTCCTGTGATCGCTCCGCTTACCACAAATGATCGTCTCACAGTCATCTTCGAGCACGATAAAGCCTTGACCTTTGTTATCGTTAGCAAAAATAGTCTATATTTTCATCCGTTACCATATAGGCTATTTTTGCACACGATCAGAGCGAGTTCGTTTGCCGAGAAAACGGTTACAAACCAGTAACTGGTACCTCTTTCTTCAAAATGACCGCCTGTTGCTTCAGCCGTGGGACCGCGCCTCCTCAAGTCATGTGACTCTGACATCTGCTGGCCGCTGGTAGCGCTGGCGTAAACAAAAATAATGTCGATTCGTGGGAATGTAGAGGAATGTAAAGTTGTCTGTGAATTAATGATTGCTGTGGAAACTCTGAGCAGCCTAATTTCAGCTTCAGGATTCCAAGGAGATGTGGTCTAAATGACGCTATAAAGGTAAGATGCAGTAGTGATCTTTAATTTTATGAAATCAGCTGTACACGATGTAATATAACTTCGCTTTGGCGGCCATTTTGTTTGAAATATACATGTATTAAAGCTCAAACTTGACTGATTTCTGCCCTCAATGCAATATTCGGCATTGAAAGCTGTTGGTTTGAATTTAAGCAAGTTTGACGTTTTGACTCCACGAGAAATTACACAGGTCATAAATCTTTATTTCCTCTATATAAGCTTAAAAAGCAAAACGGTAACGGGTCGTTTCGCGCGTACGAGTTGTTGGCCAGGCCCCAGTTGTTCAAAGGCCGGTTAACTTTATCCGCTGGATAAGGCACTATTCGGGGTCTAAAATATGCTTCACGTTAAATGGTGCCCAAGGTTTTCGTTCACTCCTAAACTAGACTGTGCTTAGAGTGTGCATATTCGCTTGTACACGATGAAATACTGAAATCTTTGCACAGATTGAAACTGTCGGATAGGGACTTATCCACTGGATAAAGTTATCCGGCCTTTGAACAACTGGGGCCAGGCAACTAACGGCTAAGCCAGTTCGCTGATGTCTCATATTGATATAATACAAATTATATGTTTACATTTAGGCAGGGCCTAGCTAACATGAGCAAGACGAGGCACTTGCCTTGCATTTCGAAGTAGAAAAACTACTATTACATTGAAGTTGAAAAGTAATCAGTTCCCCAATAAGCATTTTAGATTGCATCCTCAAAGCTTAATCCCCGGGATTAACCCTCATAAGCTTATCAAGCTTAGGGAAAAATCCACTGATTCCAGAGGGCAATTTGTTCAAAATTACAAGTGAGAGTCATCACAAATTCATTCAATGCGACTGAATGGTGAGTTTGCAGACATCCAAAACTGGCCCTGGTAAAGTCACAATTTGCTTTGTTATGCATGTTAAATAACAGCCAAAACTTCTGATTTTTCTGGTGGGATGGCCACTTTTACTCTCTGCCTTCTGACTAATTAACTTTTTTGTGTACACTTAAAGTGCGCTTACCATTATACGATGTACGGAGAGGATTTGATACTGACTGAACAAAGCCCTGTGTTCACTTGTTTCAAATTTATAGGAGTGCAAAGGTCATTTCTTTCCTACATGTATGAATTCTGTGGCTTTGGCTTTCTCTTTATTTTGAATTTAATGTCTACCATAATTCAGTTTGTTTTGCCACTATGCTTCTTATCCTGCAAGAATCATGAGATCATTGCATTTAGAGCAACTCATCCCGGAAAGGGATGAGATCTTCAAAGGAGAATCTAAAGTTTTGTCCTGCCTGTTCATATCATGCGTACTCAAAGCACAGTCAGTGACTAGCATAATTTTATGGTAAAAGGATGGCAAGGTGTTAAACTCCTGTGAAACAAACAAAGCAAGGCAAGGTGATGGAAAAGACAGCCATTCTTACAAAATACAGTGTATTCCAAGATAACACGTTCGATATTGAAATCCTAGCAGCATGCAGGATGTTTATCCCATGAACCTACACGTAGTTTCATGGCCTTAGCTCCCACGAGTCTCCTGTAGCTCAGTGGTGGAGCATCCGAACTAATAATCAGAAGGTCTTACATGTACAGTAGGTTGGACTCCTGATAGGAGCACTCAGATTTCTTTTTTTCTGAGTACAGTGTATGCCTGTGTCACTTTCTGGAATAATTCATCATTCTCTGCTTACAAGAAAGGCTCTTCATGTACATTGGCTGAAATATATTTAATGGGCCAAACCAAACCTACATGTATGTGATGTAAGAAGCATAGTCACAAAACAGACAAAACAATGAGTAAATTTACAAAATATAGAGATTAGGCAAAAGCCATGTGCAGAACGCATTACAAAGATATGGCCTTTGAGCTATGAATGTACACAGGAAACTAAATTAGTCAAGAAATGGTGAGGAAAGGCAGCCAATATACATGTAAAGAAAGTCTAAGATACGCAGGCCTTACACCATTTTATAAAGTAAACTATATCCTCGTGACACTTGTCCCATAGAGGCCATGCCAGGAGCAATGCTAAAATAATAATGTTGACTTGCAAGAAACCAAAAAGTTGCTATTTCACATTTGAACAAGAATATTTTTTTGAACGTTGTATCCATGAAGAAGAGCTCAAAATAGCATTCCAGAGCTTCTGCATTTCACTCTTTTCTGGGGGAGCATACTTGTACCCCCAAATTCCCCCTTGAAGCTCAAGTCCTTTTCACTTTCAATGCTCACCTCACCTTTCCTAAAAGTCTGGCTATGGCTCTGTCACAGGGAGAAAACATTATTTTGCTATGTTGAGTCATGGGTATTAATAATTTTATGTGTGTTCCCTTCTCTTGCCACTTTGTAACTTCAACTTAAGTGAAGCTGTCCTAGATTGTATATATTGAAATGAATTCTTGAATGTATACATGTACATACACACTTTAAAAGGACTTTTACATGAAGCATACCCAATGTGTACCCTCCGGGCCAAAACTTAGAATTACATGTACCATCTACTGTATTGCCCTTGCATAAAGGAATGGATTGTAGCTCAATAACTTCAACGCAAGTCATTGTACTGTATGTGAATTCAAGGTCTGTTTCTTCACCCTCTTGACACACAGTTGGTGACACAAAATCAATAACCCCATATGCATGTAAATTCAATGTACAATGTAACTTACCTGTAAACCTCATTCACGAGACACAGTCATCTGAGTGCTGGATTTCACATGTGGTGATGTCCTGGTCAGTTGTTTCCCTGTAAACAAAGAGACATACTGTAGTGGGGTAATTCAGAATTTTACTTTGGCAATGGTTAATGAATTGGCCCCTACACTGACATTCAGTGTCAACATAGACAAACTGAGTGCAGTATGCTGGCAGGAATTAATACACAGTGATTCTTGAGTTGTTCTACATTGGCTAAAAGAAATATCACACCTTTAATGGGCCAAAGCAAACCTACAGTACATTTATGTGGTGTAAGAAGCATAGTCACAAAACTAGAGCTAGCATGAAGTATGTTCTGGGAAAATACATGTATTGGTCAAGTTAAAAAAGGATGAGACCATTATCTTTCCAATACCAACCGAACAAGTTACATGCAGTTAATTAGTAAGGTTTTATTTTTTATGCTTCCCCGTTTTGCTTTTATGTTGTAATAATACTGTGACATGACAGTTTCAACAGTTTGTTTTTTATAAGCTTAGAATAGAACATTTTTGTCAAAATTGAAACACTTTGTTCCTTTCAAACATACATTGTACCACAAGTGGCCCATCTTATCGGTGTGTATAGACAAATTTGCACCACTCAAGGAGCCAATCAGATGGCTCCTTTTCAGTGCAGACCAGTTCAGCTATAATTTTAATATCAATTTAATTAATATTTATTTAACTGCTTCCCTTGTTTTGCTTGACAACTATTGACATTGTTGGTGGAGAAAATTTTTCTTTCTTGTCAGCAAAATGTATATGTAGGCAAAACAGGCATTTTAACCATTGGGGTGGGTAACAAATCCTTATCCGCCTTGTTACAATTTATTTTAGTGATTGAAAATACATGTACCTATCATTATACACTGTATTGTTAGAACATTGTATTCAACTTTGTTGTGAATTGCAAGTTATGAAGCATTGAACCTTGGGGAAAGAAATACCGTAAAAAAAACTTTGAACCAAATTTTGTGTATTATGCAGTTTGTAATCATGCTCAAATGCCATAAAGTTTGAGATCATGAAAATGAAGGTGCAAGTAACTACAGATGTATTTAAATGCATTTTAAACATTTTTTGTAGGCTCTCCCATCCTCTAAGAGCCACTGAATAATTGTGTAACTTTAAATTAATATTTACACATGTATTTCCTCACCTTTTTTCCAGGTCCATTCCTGAAGAAGAAAAATAAATTTCCAAGCAGCAGAAACAGAGCAATCATCGACATCAAAATCAGATAAGAGTTGTATAATGCAACATGTACAATTTCAATGAAGTAAACATCAGATCATTTATGATACATGTATTAGTTTCCTGACACCAATGAGGCATTGGTGTGAAAAGGATTTTTTTCTCAGAAAGTTGTTAACCATCAATTTCTTTACAAAGTTTATGGTTGTAGCTGTCAAGAATTTATCTTCTCAGCATGTGTACATGTACATTCTCCGTTTTAAATTCCAAGGAAAGTGTAAGAAATTGCACAAGAGTTTGCAATAAAAGTTGTTACAATCTACCTGAACTTGAATGGGAATTTTGTTATTATTGTGATTTATGATTTTGTTTCTGATTGGTTGAGAAATTTGCACACATTTTGCTACCCAATCACAGAACGTAGTAAAGTAGAACCATAGCCAAAGCAAACGTGAAAAGACGCTTGGATAAGCTGTTGACTGTTTTTCTAGTTTGTTTTCCTACTACAGCTGCGTATGCACCCTTTTACTGAGAAAACCAGGCTAAACCTTGCTTTCCAGGTAATATTTGCCAACCATACCTAACCTGAAAGCCTGGGGAAACCAGGCCAACCTGGCTTTTCAGGTTATGCTTTCCCACCACACTTACCCTGAAAGTCTGGGAAAACCCGTCTAACCCTACTTTTCAGGTACGGTGTTTTAACCACACTCACCCTGAAAGCCTGGTAAAACCAAGGTTACCTGGCTTTTCAGGTTCTAGTTTGCGCGCCGAAACCAGCTTTACCAGGCTTTTTAGGTAACTTTTGACCAAGCTAACCAGGAAAGGCTGGTAAAACCAGGCATACCAGACTCTTAACCAGACTTGAGTTCAAACCAAAAGCCTGGTAAGCCTGGTTGAACCAGACTTCACCAGGCTTACCAGTCTTTTTACCAGGCTTTTGTTGCAAGGGTAGTGATAAAGTCGTCATCACGGGAAGCCATTCCTTGTCGTCCAACTTCCATTTTTCAGCACTGCAAATCGTACTGAAAAAATTAGTAAGCAAGTTTTGTGGGACTTGCTAAAAGAAAAGTACTTTAACATCCTTTTTTGGTTATTACGACATCAGCCTCGTTTCCAAACTTAATGTACACGTGACCAGTCCTTCCCTAAGAAGGCATCAAAATGACCAGTGCAGTGAGCTACTGAATTGATAAGGTCATATCAGTAATATTTTAGCGGAGTTTAATCACGTAAGAAAAGAAAAATGATTCCGTCTGAGTCTCGTTTACATGGCAACTCAGTCACGTGACCCCCTTACCACGTGAGAAGTCCAAGAAGTATCTAAAACATCAAAAAAACACTATTTTGGAGATTTTGGTGTTGATTCATTCACATGGTTAAAAGATACAATAAATTAACTGCCGTAGCCTCGTCTCCATGCTGGGAAGTAGGGATGGCGCAGTGGTGAGAGTACTCGCCTTCCATCAATGTGGCCCGGGTTCGATTTCCGGAGTTGACGCCATATCTGATTTGAGTTTGTTGTTGTTTCTCGTTCCTACTCCGAGGGTTTTTCTCCGGGTACTCCGGTTTTCCTCCCTCCACAAAAAACAACATTTCCAAATTCCAATTCGACTGGCAACAGTGGACGAATAGCCACTCTGTGGATGTGTTACTAAAATTCCCATTTCATTATTTTTATTTATTTTATTTTAGTGCCGTGAGGCAGCTGTATAAAGCGCTTTGGTGATCGCGAAAACAACATGCGCGCGTGATTTCACTTGTATAGATTTAAGAGGAATTTTTATTCTGACAGTAGTTGCAAAAGCTTGAAAATTTCTTGGAAAATAGTGGCGGAAGTGTTAATTTGTATGTTTGATTGCACTCATCCATACAAGTGACAAACACAGTGAAATTTAGGAACACATTATTGACAGAATCAAGGCTGCGCTTCGGCATAAGATGTACGAGTTAATAAAATATCAAGGATCTGTCATCAGACATTTATCAGTCTGGAATGATTTCATTTGATAACCGACTCGCATCCTTAGACAAAAAAGAAAAATGTAGCACTGGTAATTTTTTTAAATCTCTTTAACGATACGTGCTGCATGTTTGAGGGCTTATTAGCAACAGTGGACTCCCACTATCTCGAACACTAGAAGGAATTTCTTTAGAATTAATGGGGGAGTTTGGTATAGCCGAAGGTAAACTAGAAGTCTAAACAGCATCCGTTGAGATAGCAAAAGGATTGAGATGATGGGAGTCTACCTTATGCATTTATGTTATTAGGAGGAAAGTAACGCAAGTCTTTTGTGAATCGTAGGGGGTTTTACTGCGCGTTTTTTTCTTAGGCTTGTGACAGAGGAAGGGGCGAAGGAAAGGGGGAGTTGATCTAAGCGAACTCCCTGCTGTAATAACTTTTCAACATTAATTTATGTGTTGGTGAGGAATTCGGAAAGATAGAAGATTGAAGAATTTTACTGATCCACACAACATTAACGTTTTACAGTGAAAGGTCATAAGCGGTTTCGCCCCTCCCACCAGCCCACTTGTATGCCACATGTACAAAGGATTTTAGTTCAGTTGCATGCATGTCACTTCAAGGTATAATTAGTTCGATAATTTATCAGACCATATCTGCAAACGAGGAGAAAAGCACATAAACAGAAAAAGAACATTAAGTTTCTTTTTAGGTAATACATTACCTCTATTCGTAGTGATTTTTATGGTAGCCTGTTAATTTGCATGTTTTACGTAGAGTCCTTTATAAAGGAGAATGATCTTAACTTACATTAACATTAACTTACACCAAAAGGTAAAGCAAAACTACCTTGAACATTTTGAGATGCATGCTAGGCAAACGTTGATTAGATCGAGTTAAGTGTTGTCCTGTTGCAAACTGTGCGTACTTCTTTTTCAAATGGGTGGCACAATGTCTGCAAGACGACACCGTGTATATAACGTAGATTACATATATGTATACCGACTGCATGTTCAAGGTTTGTTTTTTTAAAACTTAAGCGTGTTTGAGAAATATGTGTTACTGGAATATTATTATTGGCTTGATGGTTCGTGTGACTTCAGCCACACGAAATTTAGACATAAATAGCGATTGTACACAAGTGTCTTTAGTGACTAGTAAGCCATTTTCACTGTCATTACAACCACACACTGCCTTTGCTGAATTAAGATAAAGGAGGCGACATTTTTCAAAGAAAGAGGGTCGTAAGACAGAGAAAGGAAAGGTAGGACGCGTCGCCGAAGGGGAGGTGGGTGGGTAAAAAACATTCTGAAATCCCAGAATAGCGTAACTTTGCGAGAAGGACCAAAGAGCAGGAATAGATTAATTAAATAGGCAGATGAAGTCCCAAGAGACACTTGTGGCATTGCCTCTAAAACACCGAGGCATTACAAACATGCCGGTGTTCTGCACAAGCTAGTGTCGTGGTTATTTAGACAGTGAGAATAGTTAATGACATTTTGTTGTTCGGATATTAAATGGCATGATGGTTCGTGCCACTGATGTCAAATAAAATTCAGACAATTGGAGATTGGTTTTGGACGGAAAGCTGTTTTGTGGGGGTCTTCTCCCAATTAAGAACCGTAACTTGCAAAGACTTTCAAAGCTCGTTCAAAAAGTTCAGAACGTTTTCATGCAATAACAAAATAGGTTTTCAAGATTCTTCCAAAACAATCAATTGTTCAAAATGCACGAACCACGACCCATGTAATGTAATGTCTTTGCTGCTGAAAGATTATTTTGTAGTTCGTCGTGTCAACTCAACCAGGTTTGACAGCAAAAATACGTGGCACGTTTGTTCCTGCGCAGTTAAGATGGGGGGGGGGGGGGGGGGGGGAGAGAACTGGGCAGGAAATTTGGAAGACAATAAAATATCCTGTGACAAGCCTCGCGACTTATTTCCGGGAGACTTCTCGTTGAAGTTAGTTTTGAATAAAAATGCATTGGCCTTAAAACATTAAGACAACTGTCTTAAACAGCCATCTAACCCTACTAGTCCATGGGATTATATTCAGCAGGGTTTTTTTATCGGAAGGAGATTGGCTTCTGAGATTGGAGACAAACATAGCAGAAGAAAAAGAAACAGGCAACATTAGCAAACTTATTCAGTTTAATTTCAACGAGCAGCTCCCAGCTCACCTCGTAGCTCAGTTGGTTAGAGCACAGGGTCGGGTTGTTCGATAGCCGATTATCGCTAATCTACGGTTGAAAGCTAATCAAGGTTTTCATCCCGCTTTTAAAGGTGATTTTGAAGCCTAATTGCAAGCTAAAGGTAATGACAAGTCTAATTCAAATTGAGGAACAAAATTCTTTTCGAAGAATCTTTATTGACTGGTAATTAAACCTGATGGAATCAAAGTTCGCTTTAACCCAGGATTAGCTTAATCGGGCTTTGAACAACTGGGCCCTGGTGATCTAATGCAGAGGTCGTGGGTTCAAATCTCGGCGAAGTAAATTTTTCTTTGATCGTGGCAAACTATAGCATATATTCTCTACAGCATGACAGCTAAGATAATACAGCTTTTAATTGATTAAATTTAATTGTTTATAACATATTCGCCCCCATGGATAGCAAGGAGAACTGGGCAAACGGAGGCAACTGAACAAAGCAGAAACGCACACGAACGGATAGTCGAATGACCGAGTTAACGATCAAACGGTCCACCGAGCGCTCGCAGGCGGAAACGAACAAATGAAAAACCGAGTGAACGAACTCGCGAAACCAGATGAACAGCTGAACGACCGACTGGACAGCTCTTTTGTTTGCAGCCATACACGTTTAAAAGTCGACCGTTTTTCTGATATTTTAAATTAATGCAAACATAGTATCCTATCGAAATGAGAGAGAAACGAGGTGGCTGGGGGCCTGTTTCTTACCAGCGTTTACGGCACAATTCAGAGCAGGTTAAGATGTAACATACATACATATTTTTCGGGCAATATTTACAGTCCGGTTCAAATAAATACAATGGTCATTCAAATCACGCTATGGCCGAGGGTAAATAAAGCCGCTATCTATTTATCTACAGTCTTGTTCAGAGAGCCCCACAACGGCGAGCTTTTCTTAGAGATATCTTTGATTCGGAAATCCTCCTTACATTGTCAACTCCCGTCGGACAACTTCTGAATCGGTCAGGTAATCTCTGGAAATCTTCAGAAATCGTGATAACACGAAAATTGCACACATTAGAAGATAACAAGTATATGGAGGATAGATGGTTAGTAAGGAATCCACCTTTGAAGTTTAACCTGATTGCTACACAAAGTATCAGTATGAAGTATCAGTATGTATAAACAATTTAATTTAACAGGTATATGGCAGATACGTGGTTAGTAAGGAATCCCTATGAACCTGATTGATATACAAAGAATCAGTAAGAAGGGAAATACTTTCGACGAGCACAGCTCAGCTTTGTACTTTTATTGACAACAACACAGCAACAATAACAACAACATAGTTTGACGCTGTTTGAATTAACGATATCGATAAAAACGTTGCCAGCGCTTGGTTAGCTCAGTTGGTAAAGCATAGGACTGCTGCGCGGGAGGTCGAGGGTTTGAATCCTGGCGGGACCAACGCTCAGGGTCCAGCAACATACAGCCTGGTGTAACCCTGCGATGGCCAAGCATCCCATACAGGGAGTGGGTAGCAATGTTCGTAGTTGCTTCATGCAACTGGGTTAAGCTCCGGCCGTGTCTGTCACTTAGCCTCGTAATGCGGCGTTTCCCTTCACCATATATATGAAATCGAGCACAAGGAAAAACACGTAATGTTTGACAAAAACGCGCATCATTAAGCAGGCATTAGTGGACAAGTTTACGTTTGAAGCGATAGTTTATTTTTTCTGCGAAGGATAAGTTATAAAAAAACTCAGCACAAAAAAAGATGAATACGGGTAAAATAACGGGATAAAAAATAAGTGATGATGCACCTTTACGTACGAGAAAATGAAGGTTTTTTTATTGTCGACCGAGCATCATGAGTCACTATGTTTTGATCAAAAGTGCCCGTGATAATGACGCAAGAAATTAAGACGCAACTAAAATAAAGCGGATGATTAATTATTGCTAATTATATCAGGCTATAAAATCAGCATCCTTTAGCTATTAGAACGGCTGTTAGAGGTCCCGATCTGTTAGGTTTTTTGTGTTTAGAAGGAAAATAAAGCCAAAAACAACACAACTTTGATGATGTTCACGTTAACCAACATGCTTGTGTAAAGTTTTTACCAACAAAACATTTTATCAAGAAAAGAGAATAATTAAAAATGTTTGAGGATATTATTTACTCAAGCCTTGTCATTCTTTGACACGGTTATTACTTACCAAACTGCGAAACACCAAGTCTACACTATGCTGGATAGCATGCTCTTGCGAGAAAATATTCCAGCTGGTACAGTGTGAGCAGTGCCCAAAACCGCCGCACGCATCTTTCCTCTAAAATCCAATCCTCGCTCCTCGTTGTTGACTTCCGTTTCGGTTTGATTCTCTCTTCACACATCTCAATAAAGTGTCACAAAAACCTATTCTTTAAAGTGACGATTCTCTTTCAAAACCCGAAGCAGCGCAGCATTGTTCCGGCACAAAACAGAACAGATCCGAAAATCGGCGTTTTTGTCTGTGAACGAAAGCCGTTTTGGTGCTGGTACAAGAGCTATCCGGTATAGCGTACATAGCAAGAGAAAGAAGGCGCGAAATTTAAACAACGCTACGTCGCTGACACCCGCATGCCCTGCGAAATGCAAAATAAAAAATTAAAGCAAGGCTCCGTTACAAATTTAATGTGGAAAAAATATAACCAGTGTTTATTTCTCGAGTAGTTATGAAAAAAAACATATTTTTTAAAGCAAGACAGGAATGTCATGTTGAAGACTTGATTGTTGCCTGATATGTCAATGGGAACGCCGCGAAAGTAAACTAATGTTTCTTCCTTCTGGAAATTACGAGCCATCTGTCAGTAAATAGAATCAACAGCAGACTGAAGAAAAAAAAAATAAAATGAAAGCCAGAGAGATGTACTTTAAATTCGTTTAAGCATTGAAGTTTTTTTTTTTTTTTACAGTTATAAACAAAAATCCAAAAATAAAAAAAACGGTTCTTACTCTAACCCTAACCCTAGCCCTAAACCGTGCAATATTGCTGAATCAGTGTTTCATCTTCAAAAAAGTTTGAAAGCGAAACATTTCCAAATTTTCTGACCCAGGTTGTTTGTTTCGTCCCAAAGTCGGTTTATTTTGTAGTTAACTTGCGTGCAGTTAGGTAGTTACCATCTTTTCAAAGTTTATTGAGAAAGGGAAAATTGCACCGACATGACAAATCAATATGTTTCGGTGAGTCACTCCCTCGCAGTCTATATTTATCGACAAAAAGGAAAATAATTTAGCAAAACTTAATATTAGAGTTCTCAAACAAATCGTGTACTTATACGCATTTAATTTTTTGCCCGTTTTAGATAGAATTACAAGCTCGATTTTCAACGAGACAGCAGTCCCGGAAGAAGGCGAATTATTAGAACTTCAAATTTTCTAGAGACAACTCAACTACAAACCGACTAGTAATTATAAAAAAAAAACTATTCTTGTGACAAATACAACAAACCTACCAGCTTATGTTCACCTCTATTTAACTGTTTACACAGTAAATTGCCTTTAGGAATCGATTACGGAAAGAAAAAGAGAAAGTTGTCGTCAGTCAAGTATTTCTTTATTCGTCTTTTTTTTTTTTTGTGTGTGTGTGTGTGTGTGTGTGTGTGTTTCTCTTCTACAGTGTTTTATATTGATAGTGGACTGAAGGAAACAAGAAGGAAACCTTTGGAAAATCATTTATTTACTTAGTCTTCCCGTATTTTTAATAAAAGCACCTGTTAGTAATTATTCATACAGCTCCTAAACAGCCATTCTAATTTAACGGGGTTAAAAGGATGTCCGAAATGTTGAAGAATCACTTTCATAGAAAAGTCTCCAAAAATAATCCTGGTTATCGGGCATAGCATGAAATACATTTATGTAAAATATGTCCTCGAAATCTTTATTCATCAAAAAGTTATAAGGGTGAGCATAAAACCCATTGCCATAAAAAAAGCTCTTGTATTTTAAAAGCCCATTTTGTTAAAGCCAATGTTTTATTTTCCTAAATATGATCAGACATATTTTTGTTGTAGAACGCCGGTACAAGTTCTCAAATGAAAACAGACCGCCAGCATCTCAGACCAGTATTTTAATTTACCCGTTCACACAGAACATCACATGACAACAACTCGACCGTTACCTCGCACATCACTTATCAATATATTACAATCATAATAGCTTTATCCTAATTGGACAATAATGGTGCATAATAATACTTGAACACTACACTTGTATATTTATATACAAGTGGAGCATGTTAAGAAAACTAAGCTTATTTGCCACTGCTGATCAATAAAATATGCCAGAAATAGCATTTTTCAAAGATGATCGTCTCAAAATTTAACCAGAAAATTCAAGTCTTTGCTTCTTTTTTCACATTAAAAGATAAAACGGGACGTGGCTCCTTGCAGAATAACCTTAACTAAATGGATAAGGTGCCTTAATTTCATGCTTTATTAATTCTGTTCTAAAATTCTTATAGCAGAGATTAAAACTTCCTAGAAAACAAGGTAACGTAAATTACCAAGTGTGGCAACGTAAATTACTTTTGTTTTTTTTTTTTTTTATCTTCTAAAGGTTGATCATATCAAATGAACAGAAACTACGAAATAACATGACCTATGAGTTAAGATCTTTACCATTATTGGGAAAATAAGCATACTATTTAAATTGGTCTATCTATTTTATACGTACTCGAGGAACGGTAAGTTAAACGTAAATGTTAAGTTTCAATCAAATCAAGTCAACTAGACGATTGATGACTGGACCCTTTCCCCTATAAGTTTCATTGTTGCCAAAGATAGTTGTAAGGTCCTGTGGCTCTTGCTGGATTGTGATGGAGGCTCGATCACCCACTGGATATCCTCTCTTTCAGGCCACATGAAGTTTCCTTTAGCACCCCCTCTCCCCCTCCCCCCTTTTCATGAATTTCACGCAGGCCTCTCCATCGTCATCACAAACTTCCTCTACCCTCCAGTGAGCCAGATTTGGTCGTACTTGGAGTGAATTGGTTCCCCAATGTTCAGCTGCTGAGTGTTGTGAGTTTTCTTAGGTCATGTTAGGGTCTTCTGTAACTATAAAAAAAAATTGTATTTTAAACTATGAATTAAGAAAAACTAAAGAAATAAGGGTAAAGTATAGTTACCTTTGTTATTGCAAGATAACTTAGTTCATGTCAACGTAAAATTGTATTTTACAGAGCAAATTTTGTTACATACCGCAACATATCATTTACGTTACTACGCTGTCATTTACGTTACGTTAGCAAAGCACTTGCTCAAGACAAAAAAACTTACTGGTTCCAAAGGACGATAACATCAGAGGAAAGGGTATCTTTTCTAAATTTTTATCAGGTGTAATAAGACTTCTTCCTTTTAAGGCCTGCAGTGGTTAAAAAAAAAGAACAGGTTTCCTTCACAGAGCCTAAGTTTTTTATCTTGACTGCGTGACGGCAACAACTCAAAAAAACGAATTTGCACTGAATACTTTATTGTCTTTTTTTAGTTATGTTAACTTATCACACACTTGATACGATGACGGATGATTGAACTATTGCCATTATGAGTGGCTTAATACTGAGTTTAAAATCCCCACCTTACACTCGCGTGATTTACGTTACGGTAACGTAAATGATGTTGACAAAGTCGCAATGTCTTTTTGAAAAAGATTTAAACGAATCTTGAGATATTTCTTTTGTCAGTGAAACGCGCATGGATACAATGCAGTTATAGACTCCTTTGACTCTCTACATAGAGGGACGTAAGACGAGTTAATGGTAACGGTAAAATTACCTTAAGGTTACTGATAGGTTTCTCAGGTGTCATCACGGAAATCTTGCGTACGCGCGCTTGTTTCAATGAAACCACGAAAAACTATATATCAATGTAATTGAAGATTGCAAAAATATTAAGGTTTTTTCATTTTATTGGATAAATAAGCGCTCAGAGACCTGCAAACTCAATATTAGCGACTTGTACTTAACTGAATTACCCATCCTGACGTAAAGGCGCACAACCAAATAATCTGCACAATATCAATCAGGAGATAATAGGCTTACAAAGTGTTTCGGGCTTTTTCTTCATTCCTATTGGTTTATGAGAAAACCCGTCCCAAAGTAGAACAATGGAAAATTTTTGTAGTCACATCAGATCAGGAGTTATACCATAAAGAAAGTCTGTAAAACAGTTTGGACAATTCCTTTAAACTCTGCAACTCTGCTCTTAGTTTTAAGCGTAAACTTCGAGCCAACTTATTCGCCGCTTTCCTTTCTAGTGTGTCTTAGCTTTTACTGTTTACATAAAGTTTTTATCTTGTTCTTTTTAGCGACCATTATTTAGCATAATTTTTTCTCGTATTACATAAATCATTGCATCATTGTAACTTTTAGATTTACTATCGTTTTGACGTATAATGTTGCATATTAAATAGGGGATATTACATGGCCGCGCGGAGATACGAAATTTCTCTTCGAGTGTTGAGAAATATTTCACGAGTGAGCGCAGCGAACGGGTGAAAAATACTGTGAGCTGATTGGTCAAAAATGATATCACACATGTGTGGATAAAAATGATATCGTCACTGGCGGGATAGCGTTTTTATCGATTTGCTACCACTCGGTATACCACTACATTTTATATAATAATTATTATTGTCACTAAAAAGCACTATTCAGGGAGTGTCATTAAAGTTTGTATTGTATTGTATTGTATTGTATTGTATTGTATTGTATTGTATTGTATTGTATTGTATTGTATTGTCAGTTGAGTTACACGTCACTGAAAAATATTTTGAATTTTGTAAAAGCCCGACACACCTTGGCGCATTGCTATCTGAGGAACATTTTAGCTAAATTTCGTTGAAATCTGGCAAATCTACATACCGTATTAATTCATTTGAAGATGCGGAATTCGCGTTAAAACAAAAGTTGAAACATTTTCAGAGTTTTCGCACGTTATTAAAATTCTCTTCAACGAGCTCATGCCGCCGGACACAAAGAAGCATTCCCTGCGGAGTTCTATTACAAAACAATAATTTAAATTCGCGCGAAAGCATTCAGCGTCACTGCAATTGTAAAGAGATATGGTAATGGAGAAATTAAGTAAAGTATGGTACGTGGACGCCACCGGCTAAATCAATACATCCATTGGTTCTGCGAGCAGAGGTTCTGCGAGCCGGCATATTCGATTTCGGACTCCGAACGAGAAGCCCTGGTGTTTTTTTATTTAGTTATGTTACGTTATTACGTATTAGTTACGTTACTTACAGTGCGGGCTAAATACATCACTAGACAATACAGTATTCTACTTACAATACAATGCTTACTGGTTACTTACACTACTAACAATACAGGACTCTGCTTACAATTCAATACATACCGCTTTAAACATAACATTAACAAGATTACTTACAACTACGGGTTACCGCTCCAAAAATAGGAAAGAAATAAAAATAGACCGAATTTTGTCACTGGACATAAAAAATTGTGCGTTTTCGCTAATTTAAATAAATTTTAACTTTCCTATTTTACAACTTTCCATTGTAAGACAAGCGCTGACTTCAACTCTTGAATATTTGGAGGTTTTTCTAGCATCTTACATGAGTAGTAATGTTTCTGAGTTTGTACAGTAAGGATCTGAAATTTTCGGGTTATTTTTGAGTTTGTATTCGGGGAAGGTCATAGTCTTTAAATAGGAACTATAGTTTAGATGGAGTGAACTTTGTGAGAAGCGCTGGTGTTAGAATCTCCACTATCTGGTAGTTCGTCAATGAATTCCTCATTCGACTCGCTCCAATATCTTTCGACGAGGATAGTTTTGAAACAACATCGAACTTGTAGTACCACGAAACTTTACCACTCGCTGCCAGCTGAATTTTTTTTGTTTTCGTTAAACAATTAGACTTTGACCTTTTTCGCCTTTTTAATGCCGTTTTTTTTTTTCTTAATTTTCACACAAGGCGACTTTTCTTGCTTCGCTCTCTTTAAATCCACAATGGAACGCTGTCTCACTGAAAAATTCAGTATAAAACGTCGTGACATGCGATGAACACGATGTAAACAAAATATGCAAATTTGTCGGTAGTTCGAGATCGCGTGTGAACTTTGCCGCGTAAAACGACGTTAACGCAGCCCCGTTTAAATTGAAAAATGACACCCTAACTCGTTCAACGCTATTCCGTATAAAACTTTTTTCCAGATAGCTCGCCTTCTTTTCAAAATTTCGAACTACCGTTTTCATTAAACTCTGCATCTTTTTCTTGTTTCAACAATTACCTAAAAATGTTTTTTTTTTTTTTTTTTTTTTGAGAAAAATTCCACCTTTCTTCCCGACAGCTGTAATTTTGTACCCCTCAGAAACATTTATCGTCCGAAAAGCTCGCTACTGGTTTAGTGAGATACGTCTCAATATTAAAGGGGAAGTATCATGGGTTTTTTTTTATATCTTTTGTTAAAAATGATGAAATAAGACCTTCAATCACCTGCCAAATAATTCTAGAATGACGAGAGGAACGAAATCAACTCAATTCTTAAAAGAAACAACTTGTGATCTGTTCTAACGCATTTTGGAAACAAAAATGCGAGAACTTGAAAAACATTAGCCTAATATTTTTCAAGTTTCAATCCAAACTGGCCTACTCTGTCTCTGGCCAGAGGCACTAATCGACAGTTTTATTGCACTGGGGTGATTATTTTTAACAAACTTGACAATTATTTCGTTGTTTCTATTGACAGTCAAACATTTTTGGGTTTTGAAATGACAGCAAATTTTCGTGATACTTCCCCTTTAACTTTAGTGAGAAAATATAAAATAAGGAGAAAGAAGGCAAAACAAAGTAAGATTTCAATGTTTTACTTCCATTCTAAGCCGTGCGACACCTGATTTTTGAGACTTGCTTTTAATAAAGGGAGCCAAAAAATAATAATTAATACATATCACGGGCAATCTTAATGTCGGAAAATATCGAGAATCTCAAATTATTTCTATAATTCAGAATTTTGGCTGATACCACCCAAACATCCCTGTGGGTGACTGAACTATTCCCCAAGCGTTTTACATTTTCAGAATTTTGGAAAAGTTCGAAAATTCGCTAAAAATACATTTTATTTTCATTCGGGAAATGGGTGCAAATTTCAACAATTTTCATCGAAACAGTACAAGTGCGCAAAAGCTCCTATTGAATCGATATTACTCATGTATTTAGAAGACATCAAAAGCCTTAAGACCGCGTCAAAAGGTTTTGAAAAATAACTACAGTATTGTAATTTAGTTTTTAGCTCTTATTGTGTGCACCCTGATTGTGTGTTGTTTTGGCAGTCAAAATAACGCCCAACTTCAAGCGGCAAAAGTCGATCCTGGTTTGTCACCAATTGAAAAAAAATGCAATACTAAATGAAACTGTTATTTTATTAATTACACCTGAAGTTTCAGGGAAACACTTCAAATAAAAATTCTTACGATTACTGAAATTTTAACTTGAGCCCCCCAAGTTGCCGTAAGCGACAAGAAAGTGGAATGTAAACAAGGAAAAACATATGCAAATCGATCGAGGAGAAAATCACACGGAAGTTATAACTAGCCATCAAATCGCAAAGAATTGATGGAAATTGTTATCTGAGGGACTAACAAAGCAAATCTCTCCGTCAAATAATAATAAAAAAGCTATTTAAGTGCTGGACGGCTAAGGGTCCTGAAATCGGGTCGGATGAACTCGCGCGAATGGTTCCGAGTTAAAAAACGAAAAAAATGCACCATGGAGCAGACGAACAATGTCAGTAAAAGTAGATATTTTGAGGTATGACAGAAATAAACCAAAAAATTATTTTTAGAATTTAAAGAAATGACAGAGGCTATTACGGGCCATCGCCCGGCACCGGTTCATCGACGATTCCATTTGAAATGGTCCGTCCCCTGGCTAAAGGACTCGATATTAAGCCCAACAAGTAACAAGATACAACGAAATAAATTAGAGTTGAAAATAATCTAAGAAAAGTATAAAACTCACTTGGAAATTAGATTTCCTGTATCGCAAATTTCTAATTTTCTACATTTTAGGATTGTTTACTCACTGAGCTTATGTCGTGTTCCGTGTTCCAAGCTTGCACAGTTCTCACTATAGTAAAACCCTCCGTCTGGTTTAAACATTTCATAAAAAAGACTAACTTGTTTGTTCATTAGAACAAGAGTAAAAAATCCTCGCAAAAACACCTATAACGAAGAAGCCAATTCATCTTGTTTATTTTGGTGTTGTGTTACCTGTCACATTCTCGTAAGCGACCAGCTCTAGTTAAGACCACCTTTGTGAAATACCGTTTGAACTATGACTTAAACTTTGTAATGAAAAGCTCTCGTAAGCGACCGCTCCCGTAAGCGACCGCGACCAATTTTAAGGATTACCCAACTGGACTTTTCCTTTGTTTTGAAGCTCTCGTAAGCGACCACTCAGAGTCTTGTTCATTTAAATCAACACCCGATAAAACAGAAAGAGTGAGTTTATTTTCAATAAATGACGACAAACGAAAATGGACTCTGCCCAAGTCTCCGGTCTCTACGGTTTTCCGCGCTAGAGTTATAATATGACATAATGTTCCAGACAAATTTATAGAGCTTTATATGTAGACGCCATGTTGGTGCCCTTCTGACGGACACCAACATAGCGGCCGAAAGTAGGAAAAAAAAAAAACAACTGGAGTCCACTTTCGCCAGAAGAGAGGTTTGTTTTCTCTTATGAGCATTCGAAAATTTAGACAAATATTTTTCCTTATACCTACATGGTTTAGAATGCTGAAAATCGCGGGAAGAGTCATTCTGAAGTACGAAAAGTTCCTGCAAGGCCGTCCTCCTGATATCACGCACGATGAACTGATTTCGGAAATTGAAATTGTTAATTTGTCAAAAGAATGAACGATTATCGAACTAAGGAATTGTGAAGAGCTATCTTTTTAGGTAATCTTAGCTTTCCTTAGATGTAGGCAAAATTTCTGTAAGCCTCCTGGTTTTGAATATTGGAAATTGGTGACGTCACGTGAAAACCAAGAATTTGTTACTACCAGAGCCATTCGATCTCTCCTGAGAACTTCAGTAAAAATTACAAGACATTACTTAAAAATCACGTAGCGATCCAAAGCATTTAACTGGCCTGTTTCCTTCAAAATTAGTGAAGATAGTTGACTGTTTATTCTGCGTGTTCCTTTCACTTTTGCTGACTTATGTGCTATCATCGGGCTTGGAACCGAACACATGCTTTTCCCTGTTCTCCATCTTATACCATATTCCGCCCGATGACGGGGACATATAATTATGAGTTCATGAGATACATCCTGCGAAAAAATTCCTGGTTGATAAAAACCCCTTCGTTATACTATTTTCACACAACAAGTTTAAAAACAAAGTAAAAATTAAACCAAATGTCGTTTACCTCCACGAGCTAGTAGCAGTCTCATTTCACTTTCCAACAATGGATCTTGCCTAAGGCCATACATTTCCAGGTGTCTCGTTTACATTTAGGAAGTATTAACCAGGATATTCCTGGCTAACACCGCATTTACTGAATTTCGATTTGCAAGATTCGAAAAAAAGCAGAACATTTTTCTTTCCACACACTGTGTCATAAGCGCTGTAGATTATACCATGTATCGCTTATGAAATGCGTTTTCTTTTTATTTCGAACTACTATACAGAATTAGGTGATTACACGGGGAATGTTGCACGGGGAATGTTGTGTGAGGGGCTGGAGGGTAATTTATTCAAATCACCATTCATGTAACTTGACACCAAATTAAAGAACTAACATTTGGCGCCTTCGTACGGACAAATGTTACAATTTAAGTTACTCGCTACTTTTTAAGTCATTTTATTCAGGTAAGCTACAGAGCCTTACATCACGAGAAAAATGATGGACACTTGCTAAGACTGTGACTGAATGGAGGGTATAAGTTTCTAGAAATCCTGGACGAACATCGGAGGCCAATTCTTTCGTAAGAGTCACTCAAATCTTGGAGAAGATAGACGTCTGTAGAAGACCCTGCCTGGAAGGTGTTTTCATCATTGCTGTAAATGTTTGCTTTGATATACTTGCATCTGGATGTTTTTTGGCTTTGAGCACAGACAATTATTGTTTATTTTATTTGGGATACAATTAGTACGGTCCGTTTTCTTTGTGGTCTTGTTAGCTGCTGTCATTCCATTTTGTTGAGAGGCCATTTATAATAATTTTGACTTTCATTTCATAGTTCATTTTTATCAAAGTAAATTTATTATCTGACATAGTTTGCCGATGGGGTTTTGAAATTGAAATGATTAATAGACCGAACGCCTGTTACTTAAGAACCGGGAATTTACCCGACCACATTTCGTGACCATCGCTGTTTTTGCTTTTTTCTTTTTTATTCAGCATTACTTTGTTTTAGGATTTTTCCTTGTTTTAGATTATTCGACGAACAATTTCGCTTTATTAGCTTCCCAGGTAGCAATACTTGTTTAGATAACAGAATTTTCGTCAATTCTTTGCGCTTTGATGGGCTAGTCATAACTTCCGTGTGATTTTCTCTTCAATTTGCATGTATTTTCCTTTGTTTACATTTCACTTCCGGTCGCGCCCGGTGACTTGGGGGGGCTCAAGTTAAAAATTTTTACTCGCAAACGTTTTAATTTGCAGAGCTAAAACTTCAGGTGTAATTAATAAAATAACAGTTTTTTCGTTAAGTATAGTATTTTTTTTTTCAATTTCTGACATACCAGGATCGACTTTTGACGCTGATTAGAAGTTGGGCCTTATTTTGACTGCCAAAACCACACACAATCAGCGTGCGTACAATAAAGGCCACAAACCATTTAACAATAGTTATTTTGCAAAACCTTTTCACGCGGTCTTAAGGCGTTGGATTTCTTCTAAATACATGACCAATATCAATTCAATAGGAGCTTTTGCGCGCTTGTACTGTTTCGATGAAAACTGTTGAAACTTGCACCCATTTCCTGAATAAAACACGTATTTTTAAGCGAATTTTCGAACTTTTCTAAAGTTCTTAAAATGTAAGGCGCTTGGGGATTTCTTGATAACATTTCTTGAAATAGTTCATCTACAGGGATGCTTGGGTGGTATTAGTAAAAATTCTAATTTTTAGAAATGATTTGACTTTCTCGATATTTTCTTGCGTTGGCTTTTAAGTTTTCATATCACGTCTATTACATGAGAGTTTAAGAAAGATTTCATAAAAATGTTTTTTTCCGCATATCAGCTCAAAAATTTATGTTTTGCTGATGCAACACCAGCTGTGCCTGTTTACTTAGAATGGCTGTAAAGCGGTCCTTCCGCCTACTCCGTATTGAAATAGCACATGACGACGTCTATCAGAAGAAGTCCCACAGCTTTTAAGAAAGTTTGAAAACAATAACGACCTTGCAATATTATTTGTTTCGCGCGGATCGTCTATTTCAAAACTCATTTCTTCTTCAGCTATTAATGCGAGTTTTTAATTTAAATTGCCTTGTCAAAAACGTCGCAACACTCTCAAAACGCTTTCCGGCAAAGTTGATGTACTGGCTCGAACTACCGTTTTCATTAAAGCCTGCACCCTTTCTTGTCTCAACATAAACATGAATATGTTTTTTTCTTGAGAAAAATTCGGCCTTTCTTCCCGACAGCTGTAATTTTGTAACCCTCAGAAAAAAATTTCATCCGAAAAGCTCGCTACTGGTTCAGTGAGTTAGGTCTCAATATTAACTTTACTGAGAAAATATAAAATAAAGAGAAGGTAGGCAAACAAAATAATATTTCAATGTTTGACTTCCATTCTAAGCCGTGCGACACCTGATTTTAAAGACTTCCTTTTAATAAAGGGAGACAAAAAAAATAATAACACATATCACGGGCAATCTTAAATTTTCATATTACCTCTATTACATGAAAGTTTAAGAAAGATTTCATAAAAATTATGTTTTTCCGCATATCAGCTCAAAAATGTATGTTCTGCTGATGCTACACCAGTTGCACCTTTTTACTTAGAATGGCTGTAAAACGGTTCTTTCGCCTACTATTTTTAATTATAGCACCTGTAATTAATTATTCATACAGCTCTAACAACGGTTCTTCCGCCTACTCCTATTCAAATAGGTCATGACAACGTCTATCAGAAGAAGTCCCACAGCTTTTAAGAAAGTTTGACGACAATAACGAGCCTGCAATGTTGTTTGTTTCGAGGGCATCGTCTGTTTCAAAACTCTTTTTTTTTTAGCTATTAATGCGAGTTTTTAATTTAAATTGACTTTTCAGAAACATTTCAGCACTCTCAAAACTCTTTCCGGCAAAGTTGAAATACTGACACAGTTTCATTTGCATTTTTCAGTAATGATCGAAGCAAATTAAAGACCAAAAATTGTCAAACGCCGGAGGAAGGTTAAAAAGAACTGGGACTGACTTAACGCTTGTTTGATCAACGTTTATAGCGATTTTGCGATTCTCCAACCTTTGTACATATTTGAAATATAATTTTCTTCTCCAGAAAGGAATTTCTCAATAATATTTTCGAAAGATAAACAGACCATATGTCTCGTTTTTGCATAAGTTCAGCGCACATCTGTCATTATATAATTTAGTAACATTTCGTGTTTTACAAACAGCGATTAACGAAAATTAAGCCCATACTGAGTTCGGTTTCGGAATTGCATGCACTGTTTTGATTATGTGAACACGTGCCACTGGGAGTACATTGGCCGATAGTCTACACTGCATTTCTCAAGCTTCTAGATACTGTATGAAAATATATTCATTTTCTTTACCATTTCGATGTTTGCTGAAGAAATACGTAAAACGTATCATTTGGGGCGTCTCACACGCACATATGCCGGCTTCAAATTAATAATAGCTAATTAACCAATTGAATTGAATTCAGTTGTGACATCAACAGAACATAACAAGACATTTTATATATTACCACATTCGGCAGGTGTTTTCAAACATCTAAACGATGTTTGTGAAGGAACTGAAATACAGCCCATAGCTTGGAAACTGAAACTCAGAAGATGAAGAAAGTTTCAGTACTTCGGAAAACGTTGATATTTACAGTGGCAGTCGTCTCCTCATATTCAGTTGCTCATGCTACCAAAGGTAAAGGTTTTTTCTCCTTTTTATTCTTACCCGTTTCTCTGTGGCCTTTGACAACTTGTGTAACCCGATAAAACGGATGATTGTTGCACTATTAATGGTTTTGTTTTTCGTACTAGTGTTTCGCCAACTTTTTTTTATTTCTAAACTGAAACACTCATATTCTTTTATTTTAGAGATTGTAGCTAACAAAGGGATCAGCCGCGGAGGCCCAAGCCGTCCTATAGGTTATGCCAACTTTAAGGCGCACAAATTCTCCTACCTGAACATAACAATTCTTGGTGAAAGTCTCGTTGAGCGGGGTTCTGTCTGCGCGCTAGCCTGTTTGGAAACCGCACCGTGCTTCTCTTTTAACTTGGCTGCCTTTCCTGATATCAACACCGGAAAACTTTGGTGTGAGCTGCTGCCATCGGACAAGTACAACAACTCGCATAAGTTCGTGCACAGTAATTACTCTCATCATTTCAGTATCGCGGTAAGTTAAATTTCTAATTCAGTTAATGATAACCGTTATCTTATTAACTAGAACTGAATTTGTAACGAGAAAACTATTTTTGTTCTTGCCTTATATTTAACTAAAAGAAGACAGCACGACAATTTTTTTAAGTTTTTGCACGCATTGTATCCTCAGCTGTAATGCGAATTAATTTTTTACCACTTTGTAAAATTTCTTTAGCGAGTGATCAAATTTTCTAAGGTGTTAGGTTTCCGTTATATCCTAAAAATTGTTGGGAAAGATTCTTTTACGGAGACATAACGTTTGCACCTTGTGAAATAGAAGCGATAGCTGTTGTCTCCTTCTGCCGGTCTCGAAAGACAAAGGACTGCGCCAGAAATGTCAGTTTTCTGTTTAGAAAATTGGTCAAAATAAGGCAAATATCGATGGGGGTATTTCTTGAACTCGGTGACAACGTCGAACTATCGCGTAAGTCCGTTGCATGGACAAAAAGCTGGCCATCTGAAGACTCCTTTGAAATTGAAGAGATGACTGCCATACAACGCGAGAAAACAAGAACGAGTCGCCTGAGATGAAGCGTACGAAGCTGCACATGAATGCTATTACTATTAGGAGTCTTTCAGAAGATAAAAACATTTTGTAAGCACAATGCAACTTTCCAGTAAAGCCAAAGGGATCCTTTACTGCGTCTTCACTCTTTGCGAGGGAAACGTGCGGAAGCGAAAACATTGCAAACGGACACCAAAAAGACAAAACTGCTTATCACAAATAGAAGCAAAGAGAAATTCATCCCTTTATTTTCTCCAACCAGAAATTATCGTCCTTTTTTATTCCTACCAAGAATTACATCTTCAACCGTGAATTGCTCCAATTAAACATGAAACTGGCCAGCAAGAGTGGCGTTTTAAAGGGGCGCTGTCACCTGTTTTTATTGTTACTTTGAATAGCGAAAAAACACTGATATTTGTATCGATGGGGACATTAAAATTTTTTTTTTTTTCAAGTTCCTATAGCTATTACGAATTTTAAAGAAATTACCAGAAAGTGATTCTAGTTTGTTCTTCCCCAGAGAAAACATTTCATATTTTCCTACCGCTGCTCTAAGAGCGATTTCACGTTAAAGAAGGGGTTCTTTGTCAAACATTTTAGCTGTTTTGGCCAACATACAGAAATATCTCCGTGACAATGCCCCTTTAATGTAAACTTTACAGCAGCTGAAAATAATTTTAGCGACTCATGGCACCGCCTCGCCTTACGTCAACACAAGCAAACAATGAAGATTCCAACCGAAGAGCGGACAAGCAGTACACGGACCAAGATCCCAAACCATACGAACACAACACAAAAGGCGAATGTTATTCGAACAGTCTTCGAGCTTCGGGTTGAAACTAGCCGCTTCGCCCTTTCCCGAGCGATAAGTGGTTTTCTTTCAGCCCACACTTAAGTCACGCCTGTGCAACAGAAGAACACGATTGATGCAGCTAAGCATGTTTGCGTTCTTCAGTTTGACGGTTTTTAATTTCGACGAGTATAGTATAACTAGAAATACGTGACTCGCAAAACCTCGCGAAGCTGGGGCTGGGTGGAAAGCCCTCCTTACTCGTATTGTAGCATCAAACGAGGAGATTAAAAGGCGCATAAGATTTTTTTGGATGAGCATGGTGTTTTCGTAGTTCCACGGGCTAGTTTGCGGTTGAAAATCTATTTCTGACGCGACGTAATGTACAACAGGCGTGCAGCACTGTCGTGTTCGATAAATTTATTTCCCACGGAAAATTATTTACCGCGGCCACAAAACGTGTAATTTCTTTAATGCAATCTTTCACAAAAAAAGATTTCTAAAAGAAAGGGAAAAGATTCTGGAGAAATAGTTCTGTATCCAGTGAATATTGATGAACATCTGGAACATTACAGTTGAAATTTGATCATGCACGCATATTTTTTCGATGTATGCAAATTTTGCTCCAGACGACGCCAGACAGTCTGACGTCATTGTGCGGACACCTTCAAAGATACATATATATATATATATATAAATATATTTTTCGCTCGAATTCGCGCGGCTTAGCTCCGCTCGGGCCGGTTCGGCCCGACAAATTTATTAACCTCGCTTCGCGAGGAATGAACTAAGGAAACAAAAGACGGCTTCGAATGGGAGGAATTAAGGAGTCTGAAAAGGATATATCACTTTCCCGTACCCTTGTCTGAGCACGGCAACGAGACCAATCGCTATTCGGGAACGGAAAACAACCGCAGGAAGTGTCTGCAGTCCGCTAACAGGGAAAAGCCGGAGATAAATCCAAATATACAGTTGAGCATCAACGGGGAATCAGGACCTGATTACAACTATCTGCACGTCCAAATCTGGGCTGAAGTATGTAAAGGCCATAACGCCCAATACCTTCGAGGTCTTTAACTGGCCATGATCATGGTCATGGAAAAGCCTTCACGACACGAAAAAACAATAAATAAAGCAGCCGGACAAAGTCTCCAGTCCTCGCTTCCTTCTTTTTCCACCACAAATAAGCATAGAGTGTGGCCCACGTCAGAAGGTCATGGCATTGAAAACTACTCCTTTATTATGATGACCTTTCGAAAGAAGCAGGCCAATTCTTTGCTGAAACGAGTACTAGCAACGCGAAAAGCGAAGATTGAAAAAATGCCGGCGATAAGCCTCGCGATGTAAAATGGTTCCAAGTTGAGAGAATCGCGTGAGAAAAAAGGCCATGACAATGCGTACGGTGAAAGAAATTCGGAGACATGTTTCCTAGTACAAGTTCTGTGCACTAAACGATGGCAATGAAGGCACAATGTCACCTCTGTGCTTCAATTTTCTTAACGAATTGCATATCGTCCATTGCCTGATCGTCAGGGAGAAGACTTGTAATCCCAAGAGCGTATATTGCACGTAAACCCAAAGATTCGCTCATGTTCGTTCTAGAACATATACATCTACAAGGACAGGGCACGACCTTTGTGCGAGACTTTTGTGCCCGAGAGGCGGCAGATTTTGAAATAGTCCTAATTGTCCAGCTCACATACGCTCCTCTGAAAGACCCAAAAGCTGCATCTGAAGCCAGATCGGCAGGCATGTCATTGACCTAATGCACCTGATGCCGAAGGCCTGGACCAGCTTTATGAGCTCACTACGATTCCTAAGAACAGCCATATTCAGCTCTCCTGAGAAACCGATTTACCTGATATTTTCATGGACTTCTGCCGCGATTCCTAACCATTCCCAATCTTCTCAAGTCCATCACAGCTTTTTGTTTTAAAATATGAACATTGTTTGTCTTAAACAGTTGAATAACATACCTAGAAGCGATAACACCCTCGACCCCATAGTTGTTTTAAATAATGTGTCTCTAGTAAACAGAACTGAGACATTGCCAGGCATCGCTAATGATAGTATTCTTTCCCTGAAATCGTGATCCATCCCAAATATTACAAACAGACCAAAAGCAAACTTCTACTCTATGAGTGCTAACTGAGAAACGGCGGGTTGCACAGGAAATTTCAAACACAGACCAATTTATTGGAACAAACTCAAAAATGACATGCTTGCTGCTACTGAACAACATACCCGAGGGGCCTTGGGAGAATAATGTATCCGATCTGTTTTACTATAAAAGATATCTGTGTCACCACTGTTTGCAGAACATAGGACTTTTGGAGGATTCCTTTCTCTATGTTACAACATCGTTAGTGGCGAAAAAGTAGCTGAGATAGACGATAACATCTATCTAGTATTTACAAAAAGTATATATGAAGAAGAAGTCTCATTTACAAGGACATGCGAAGGCTTAACGCACACGGCGCGCATAACTATTCGCTATTAGCTGGCGATTCATACAACACGTGCACGTGTTCGCATCTATATGAAACATCGGCCCACAGTCATGATCGTTTGCTGACTGTTGAAAGGAGTCGCTCGTTACAAGCCTAAATACTGTATTTTTCTTATCTTCAAAGCTGGTAGCAATAAAGAAACTGATTATTATTATTATTATTATTATTATTATTATTATTATTATTATTATTATTATTATTATTAGGATTAGTATTATTATTATTATTATTATTATTATTTATTATTATTATTATTATTGTATTTGCAGTCACCTTGCAGCAGTTGGCCTTGTAAGAACAATGGCAAGTGTGTTTCACGGTACGAGGAAAACAGCTACGTATGTGATTGCAAGAAAGGATTCACGGGAAAGAACTGCGAAAAAGGCAAGAACCATTGATGTTGTATTGAGATTTCTGCCTGCAATAGAAGGCCTATGTAGTTCCAATAGGATCGATTTTGTAGCCGTTTTAGAGCTCCTATCTGAATTGAAAATTCGTTTAGAAGACAGCTTTATTTTAATACTTTAGCTATTTCGCCACAGACAAAATACAAAGGTGAAAAAGAAACAAGATCAGACACATAATAGCGGAGCTCCGCGCGCGCGCGGAGCCCCATTGATAAGAGATTTTGGTAAACCCATGTATGCGAAAATTTTGGTTATGACGTCACTGTCCGTCCGGCGTACGTACGTACGTAAGTCCGCCCCTCTAAGTAAGCCATTGTGAAAGGTCACACTCAACCTGTGTGGCAACCCGCGTTTTTTCGGTGGGAAGTGGGATGACTTACTTCTTTTAGAAAACAAACGAGAATTTTGAAGAACACCGATTCCTTGTATTCGTTGAATATGTTGTAAAACTATATATGTCGAGAAAGCAGGCGACTAATAAGCAAATTTGAACCCCGAGAGCGACGAACAAACAGGCGAAATGTCAGTTGAAAACAAACATGAGGTGAGCTGGGTGAGTAAGCAACTCTCAAGTCGTATCGAAATGAAATGCATTTTTGCAGGCAACTGTCGGTAATTTTCCATATTCAACATACTTCAAATTATACACAAATACTTAAATCTTTGCCATACGACAAATATTCGTGGATAAATGAATTTTGAACATTCACAGAGCTATTCACAGAGTTATGTTTTGTGTTGGACTTGTGTAATTCATTCGCAGGGCACATTTGTAAACACGCAGTAAACGTTTAAATATTTCGGAACACAACCAAACATTATTTTTCCCGTATTCTCCTTTTGTTAACGTTTACTTATAGACTTGAATTATTGCTGTAGGAGAAATATTCACAGAGTTATTTGTTGTTTTGAACATTTTGTGTTGGACTTTTCTAATTCATTCGCTATTCTCAGCGCATAAGTTTTGTAAACACGCTCTAATTTTAAGCGCTCACTGAAATATTTCGGACCACAACCAAACATTATTTTTCCTGTATCCTCCGTTTGCTAACGTTTACTTAGAGACTATAGTTATTTCCGTAAGAGAAATATTCACAGAGTTATGAATTTTTTTGAACATTTTTTTCTAGACTTCTCTAATTCATTCGCAATTCGCAGCCCATAAGTTTTGTAAACACGCTCTAATTTTAAATTAAAGCGCTCAGTGAAATATTTCGGGCCACAACCAAACATTATTTTTCCTGTATTTTCCGTTTGTTAACGTTTACTTAGAGATTAGACCTATTTCTGTAAGAGAAATATTCACAGAGTTATGAATTGTTTTGAACATTTTGTGCTGGACTAGTGTAATTCTTTCGAAATTCGCAGCGCATAAGTTTTGAAAACACGCTCTAATTTTAAGCGCTCACTGAAATATTTCGGACCATAACCAAACATTATTTTTCCTGTATTCTGCCTTTGTTAACGGTTACTTAGAGACTAGAATTATTTCTGTAAGAGAAATATTCACAGAGTTATGAATTGTTTTGAAACATTTTGCGTTGGACTTCTCTATTTATTCATTCGCCATTCGCAGCGCATAAGTTTTGTAAACACGAATTAAAGGGCTCACTGAAATATTTCGGGCCACAACCATACATTATTTTTCTTGTATTCTCCTTTTGGTAACGTTTACTAAGAGACTACAATTATTTCTGTTAGAGAGATATTCACAGAGTTATGAATTGTTTTGAACATTTTGTGCTGGACTTGTGTAATTCGTTCGCAATTCACTGAAATATTTTGGGCCACAACCAAACATTATTTTTCCTGTATTCTTTTCTTAAATGTTAGTTACAGACTAGAATTATTTCTTTAGGAGGAATATTCCTAGAGTCATTGATTGTTTTTAACATTTTGTGCTCGTCATTCGCAGTGCATATTTGTAAACAGTACCCCCTAATTTTAAAGAAAATGTTCAAATATTTCGAACGATAACGAAACATTATTTTTCCTTTATTTCTTTTCTTGTAACGTTTATTATGAGACTATAAATATTTCTGTACGATTAATATTTACAAAGTAATAAATTTTGAAACAAATATTTTATTTTTATCCGAGCGACCAAATTGCACGCGTGGAAACATTACGTGATAGCCAAATTGTCTTTATTGTACGCATTTCAAACTTTACATAAATGCATTAATAGTTTCCACAGGAGAAATATTTGAGAGAGAGCGTAATTTTTTTATCCACAAGTGTTTTATGCTCTTGAACGTCATCGGAATTCAGCAATGTGATCTCGCACGATCAACAAGAACAGCTTATGGTTCACACATTTTCTGCTGACGCGCAAAAAGTTTGCTTTATATGCACTTAAGATATATATAACCCAAGACAGGATGAAGAATTTGTAACGTTATTAAGTTCATACAATAAGCAGAGTAGCATGTATATAAATGCTATTAAAAAGGAATTGTTGAGCTCCGCTTTTAGGCTTGGCTAAATATATATTTTATCACTGACTAAGAAAAAGAACATCCGAATCTGGTGTATCTAGAATTCTACTAATTTGAAGCTTACAGAACTGAAACAAATAGAAACAAAGTAACAATGGAAATCATTGACATAGTAAACAATTAATCTGTTGTTGAAAAAAAGTTGATTAGCGAGGAAATCTTGAAGAAAAATAGTCTAAAACCGATTGACGGACTGACCAACCAACCAATCAATAAATTATTCAACCAACCGACGCAAAACAACTAACCAACCAAACCAACGCACTATAACCAATTCAATCAAACAACCAACCAATGAAGCAAGTAATCGGATAACCGAACCAACTTAACGAAACCAACTACTTAACCAACCAGCTAAAAAACGAACAAACCAACCAAACAAACAAACAAATAAGCAAGCAAGCAAGCTCAAACTACCCAAACCAACAAACAAACAAATCATCCAACCGACAAAACCAACCAAACTAAGCAAGCTGCCAACTAACTAAACAAACAAACAACCATCCAAACGACAAAACCAACCAACCAATTAAACCAAACAACTCGACAAGTCAGCAAATCAAGCGACCAACAGAACAAACCAACCAACTAACCAACCAATCAACAGAACAAAACTATCAACCAACATAACAAACCTACCAACCAACCAAACAAACAATCGAGCAATCAACCAACCAACCAACCAACCAACCAACAGAAAAAACCAACAAACCATCCAACCGACAAAACGAACCAACCAATCAACCAAACAAACCAACCAACCAACCAACCAACAAACTAATCTTCCAACCATCCAATCAACCAAACAAACCAATCCAAACAAGCAAGGAAGCTACCAACCAATCAACCAAACAAACAAACAAACCAAACCATCCAACCAACCAAAAAGCGAAAAAAACATCCGACCAACTTAACCAACCAACCAATCCACCAAACCAATGAACAAACCAACGAACAAACCAATCTTCCAAACAACGAACCAAGCAAACAAACAAACTAGCCAACCAACAAACCGACCAAACAACTAACCTACAAAACGAACCAAACAAATAAAGAAAAAAAAAACAAGCAAAACAAACCAACCAAACAATCAACCAATGAACCAACCAAACAACTAAAACTGCCAACCAACGACCCAAATCAGCCAGCCCAACAAAACAATCAACTTAACAAACCAACCAAAGCAAGCAATCAAACCAACAAACTAAAAACCAATCAGCCAACAGACCAACAAAACCAATCCAACCAACCATCCACAGCAAGCAACAAACGAATCAACCAACCAACCAAACCACTAACAAACCAACCAACCAACCAACCAAACCAAAAAAACAACCAACCAAATTACCCAACCAACAAACCAACCGACCAAACCAACAAAAAAACAACCAACTAAACCAACCAACCAACAAACCAAACCAACAACAAACAAGCCCACAACCAACCAGAAAACCAAACCAAACAAACCAACAACCAACAAAGCCAAACAAACCGACAACCAACCAAACCAACCATCCATCCAAACCAACAAACAAAACCAACAAAAGAACCAAAACAACAACCAACAACCAACAAACCAACCGACCAAACCAACAACAAGCCAATCAACCAGCCAAACCAACAACAAACCAAACCAGCCAACTAAACCAACCAACCAAGCCAACGACAAACCAACAACAAAAACCGACCAACCAACGAACTAAACTAACAAACCAAACCAACCAACCAATCAACCAACCAGACAACCAAACCAAACAAACCGACAACCAACACAACAAACAACCAAACCAACAAACCAACCAACCAACCAACTAATCCAACAAACCAAACCAACAACAAATCAACCAACCAATCAACATACAAGCCCACAAACAACCAGAAAACCAAAGCAAACAAACCGAAAACCAACCCAACCAACCAACCATCCAAACCAACAAACAAAACCAACCAATCAAGCAAAATAACAAACAACCAAAACAACAACCAACAACCAACAAACCAACTAACCAACCAGCTAAATCAACCGACCAAACCAACAACAAACCAGCCAACTAAACCAACCAACCAAACCAACAAGAAACCAACAAGAAAAACCAACCAACCAACCAACTAAACCAACCAACCAGACCAACAAAAAACCAACCAACCAACCAAACCAACAACAAAAGCCGACCAACCAACCAACTAAACCAACAAACCAAACCAACTAACCAACCAAACAACCAAACCAAACAAACCGACAACCAACCAAAACAACAAACTATCAACCAACCAACCAACCAACCAAATCAACAACAAAACCAACCAACCAGACAAACAAACAAAACAAAACAACAACCAATCAAACCAAACAAACCAACAACCAACGAACCAACAAACCAAACCAACAACCAACCAACAAACCAACCAACCTACAAACCAAACAAAAATCCAACCAACTAACCAACCAACCAACCAACAACGAACAAACCAACCAACCAGCCAAACCAAAAACCAACCAACCTACCAACCAACAAACTAACCAACAAACCATCCAACCAAACTAATAACCTACTAAGAAACCATCAAACCTACCAAAGGCAAAGTCGCAAAAAGAAATACCGAGTGCTCCTGTCAAGAGTTGAGCCCCTTCAGGAGCTAAGGTCATTAAACAAGGTTCATGGGACAAATATCCTGCAGGAGTTTCGCCTAACCAAGACAAACCGGCAAATCTTTCTCTCTAAACTTTTCCCTGAACAAAGAGTGAGGTTTTTGCCACTAAAAAACATCATAGCAAGTACTTTTGAATTCAGAATGTCTTTAAATTAACAGATATTACAATTCGTATATTACATTCTGCATTTTTTAAAGTCCATACGGTCTATTTTTTCGATTCAAGGGCTGCACCTGTTTCGTTTGTACTAATTAAGAGGCTTTTCGATTCATTTAACTATAAAAGTTAACACTAAAAGAGAACGACGTTTCGACCGTCCGACGGTCATTTTCAAGTTCAAAATGAGAAGTAAAATATGTGCTTATATACAATTGTGAAAAAAGTAATGAGATCCTGACTTAAAAAGCTTTAAGATATTCACATCTAAACAATATAAAAAAAATAGTAGCGTGAATGATAAATACAAAGGAACGCTAAAAACGATAAAAGGTATTTAAAAGTGAAATAATTAAACAAATAACTTCCCGCGGATCGAGTCGCATTGTTTGTTCAGTTTCGGCTTTAGGTCGCTAATAAACAACATCTCGAAGATCAAGCAGTCGAGTTTGTTCTGACACTTTTTCAGGATTCTGAAATTGCTTTTAATAATGGTCTCTGGATCCTGTCCATGCTCGTCCTTTACGTGATTGCCAATTGCTGATCGCTTGTGTTCCTTGTGTTCCTTGTCGTTCTCTTTTAGTGTTAACTTTTATAATTAAATCAATTTCGAAAAACTTGTTGATTCGTATTTTCGATTCATGCTTTTTTATATTAAGTTTAAATGCGCAGAGAACTAGCTAACATTTAAAATTGTGCGAAGAAAGAAAACACAAATGAAGTGCCAATGCTGTTTTTAACGACACCAACGGATCGTACAATTGCACATGCAGGCCAGCATACATTTGGGGCGGGAAAAACTGCACAAATAAAGTCTCAGGCCTTTGGCCTCTTACCCTACCGGCCTTTTACAAATATATACCCTCGTCTCACCCGTTACACACTGCGGCTTACTGGATAGCATTCCTCGGTTGTTTGTTGTCTTGGATATTTTAATCGTTTTTATGTGTTAGATATCCCGGCTGTGATTTCTTATACAGAACAAGGTTAATACTATGACTGAGTAATAAAGAAGGTCGTGCTCGAGACCAATAACGTTTTCTACGTAGCGCTGTGTGATTGTTTCTAATATTTCATGTCAAATAGTTTCTAAATTTTTCACGACGGTCTCATGGCCAGAAAACAAGGAAATTGTACACTGATAAACCTCAAATATGTTGGACTCGGTACGTTTTCAATAGTTCGTTTTAAAAGGTTTGTCTTAGGTTCCAAAACGCCTTGTTCCAAAAATTACTTTACCTAATATCACTTGTCAAAACACATCTCCGCAATCTTTCAAGTCATTTCCAGAAAACGTGTGTTAAAGAGAGGGTCAAACGACAGCTAAAAATGTCAGGTACTTATTACAAAACCTCCATCAGGAAATCTGAGATAGGGCTTGGCATTACTTCTCACCGTCCACGCGAGTGCTACAGCTAATACAATCCTGTTTCGTTTGTACTAATGAAGAGGCTCTTCGATTCATGCTTTTTTATATTAAGTTTAAATGCGCAGAGAACTAGCTAACATTTAAAATTGTGCGAAGAAAGAAAACACAAATGCAGTGCCAATGCTGTTTTTAACGACACCAACGGATCGTACAATTGCACATGCAGGCCAGCATACATTTGGGGCGGGAAAACCTGCACAAATAAAGTCTCAGGCCTTTGGCCTCTTAACCTACCGGCCTTTTACAAATATATACCCTCGTCTCACCCGTTACACAATGCGGCTTACTGGATAGCACTCCTCGGTTGTTTGTTGTCTTAGATATTTTAATCGTTTTTATGTGTTTGATATCCTATGATTTCTTATACAGCACAAGGTTAATACTATGACTGAGTATTAAAGAAGGTCGCGCTCGAGAGCAATAACGTTCTCTATGTAGCGCTGTGTGATTGTTTCTAATATTTCATGTCGAATAGTTTCTAAATTTTTCACGACGGTCATAAACCTCAAATATGATGGACTCGGTACGTTTTCAATAGTTCGTTTTAAAAGGTTTGACTTAGGTTCTAAAACGCCTTGTTCCAAAAATTACTTTACCTGATTTTACTTGTCAAAACACATCTCCGCAACCTTTCAAGTCATTTCCAGAAAACGAGTGTTAAAGAGAAGGTCAAGCGACTGCTAAAAAAATCAGGTACTTATTACAAAACCTCCATCAGGAAATCTGAGATAGGGCTTGGCATTACTTTCCACTGTCCACACCAGTGCTACAGCTAATACAATCCTGCTCAACCTTAAATGTAATTTTTAGGTACCGCTATCACACGTACGGTTTCTTTAATGTTGGTGGAGTTGCTGTCGTTGGGGATTGGCCCACAGGTGCTGGAAGTATTTCGTTAAATCTTTCTTTTAACATCCTTTTCACCTCATTTCAGATATAGATGAATGCGTGACAGGAACACACAACTGCGGTAATGATACCATGTGTAACAATACCAGAGGAGGATTCAATTGCACGTGCAAAGCTGGATTCACTGGAGACGGACACAACTGTACAGGTAAAGGTTGCATGATTTGTTTGATTTTTGGTTGGCTGGAACTATGTTTTTTACTTGAGGCTTTAATCTCAGGCCATAACAGTTTACTTCAACGTATGTGAAAGCGAACAAGGAGACATAAGCTTCATAATCTTTAAATGCTGACGGAACTACCAACCTAATCCTATGATCACACTAGAGTTTATATCAAGTAGGTGTTTTACGTGTAATAAGTTTATACATGAGAATAATATATTTTTCGGTAATGACACAGGGAAACTCGTAAAAAGAAATTTCGAGTGCTCCTATCAGGAGTCCAACCCAAGACCTTCCAATTTCTAGTTCGGATGCTCTACCACTGAGCTACAGGAGACTCGTGGTAGCTAAGGCCATTTTACAATTTTCATGGGACAAACATCCTGCAGGATTTTCGCCTAACCAAGACAAACCGAAAAATCTTTCTCTCTAAACTTTTCCCTAGACAAACAGTGAGGTTTTTGCCATCAAAAAACCTCATAGCAAGTACTTTTGAATTCTGTATGTCTTTAATTTAACAGATATTACAATTGATATATTACATTCTGCATTTTTTAGTGTCCATTCGGTCTACTTTTTCCATTCAAGGCCTGCACCTGTTTTGTTTGGATGAGTCAAGAGGCCTTTTGATTCATGCTTTTTTATATTAACTTTATG
The DNA here is from genome assembly GCF_977016875.1 of Pavona decussata. Lineage (NCBI taxonomy): Eukaryota > Metazoa > Cnidaria > Anthozoa > Scleractinia > Agariciidae > Pavona > Pavona decussata. The sequence goes on from NW_028145450.1 coordinate 481,253, forward strand.
TGCGCAGAGACTTGCCTATCATCAAAAATTGTGCGAAAAAAAAAATAATATTGCAGTGCCAATGCTGTTTTTAACGACACCAACGGATAGTGCAATTGCACATGCAGACCAACTTACAATTGGGACGGGAAAAACTGCACAAATAAAGTCTCAGGCCTTTGGAGTCTTAACCTATTGGCCTTCTACAAATAAACACCCTCGTCTTACCCGTTACGCAATGCGGCTTATTGGATAGCACTCCTCGGTTGTTTGTTTTCTTAGATATTTTAATCGTTTGTCTGTATTAGATATCCTTTGATTTCCTTTATAGCGCAAGGTTAACATTATGACTGAGTATTAAAGAAGGTCCTAGTCGAGACCAATAGTGTTTTCTATGCAGCGCAGTTTGATTGTTTCTAATATTTCATGTTGAATAGTTTCTAAATTTTTCACGACGGTCATGGCCAGAAACCAAGGAAATTGTACAGTGAGAAACGCCAAATATGATGGGACTCGGTACGTTTTCAATAGCTCGTTTTAAAAGGTTTGACTTAGGCCCGGTTCATACGTCGAACTTTACATGAGCTGAACCTAATCATTTGGTTCGGCGCATGTAAAGATCGACGTATGAATCAGTTAGGATCGACAGATTTGTATTTGGGTCGACCCGCCGTTCTATTCGACTGCGCCAGTCGAATAGAACGGCAAAAGTTCGACTTCGATTCAGACGTCGAACTTTTCATGTGCCGAACCAAATGCATACGTTACGTATAAATTATATAAATTATATCTATCCCAGAGGTCTGTGCATTCCATCAACTTGGCATGTGCTCAAAGGACTTCATTCTGAACAAGATGGCGGGAAAAGAGGAATGTGCTTTTTCTTCTTGTTTCGAAACAACTGAATATACTTGTCTGAGATGCGAATCTTAAAAAAAAAAGAATCTTTTCTTGAAGTGCACACGCACTTCAGACCGACAGAAACTTTCCAATACAGGCTATATCAAAGGCGAAGCGTCAAGACTTCTCAGAACAAAATCTTCAAAAACAACATTGGAAGAGAACATCAATCTATTCAAACAGAGATTACGCAACAGAGGTTACCTCGATAACCTTATAATAAAACTCTTTCAGAAGTCAACCTCCGCGAAAGAATGTCGGCACTACAAAACAAACTAAAAACCCGCAAAAACATTTTGAGGTTTGTTATGGAACATCGCCCTTCTGTGCCTAACCTAAAACAATTCCGATGAGTAAATACAGGAGCCATAATCAGGGATGGAGGTCCACGGGGTCCACGCGTCCCCATGAGTTGTACCAAAAACAATCTATCTTTAGAAAAAATACCCCCCCCCCCCCTCTCCTCACGTCATAAACCCGCGTGAATACACGCAAGTTTGCGTGGGGCTACTACCTTATATGTGACACGGATAGCAGCTGAGAAAAAATTCACTAAAGATAAAAAAGTCCTTACCTGTCAGAGTACATGTCCGTAGAGTGTATAAAGCTTGTTTCATTCATTCAACAGTAGCAATGCACGCAGCGCCACCGTTTTGGCGCCTTTTTGATTATGACTATACTGTGAGAGTCATGTGATCAATAGGCCGCTTAGTCCAACTTTTCCCGTTTTCTTTCAATTGTTACCTTTTCTTTGTGAGAGTCTAATTTCTTAAATGTGGGCACTGAGAAGATATTTCCTGGGAGAACTTTAAAATTTGGACGCCATTTTCAACGGGTGGAAAAAAATTTCAATTTCTCCACGCGCGATCCTGGCCGTTGACACGCGTGCGCGCACGCGCGTATGGCGTAATTTTTTTCTAAAAATAGATGTTTTTGGTTCAACACATGAGGACAGGCCCACAAGTCAAAATGGCATCTCGTTACGGTCTCCATCCCTGATTATGGCTCCTGGTAAATGACACTTGATAGAAAATCTGCCTCTGCTAAGGGAGATCTACAAAGACCCTTCCTTAGGGACGGACCATTAGAAAAGTGATGGGGGGGGTGGGGGATTTTCAGTTTGCAGGAATTTTTTTTTTCGCTCAGTGCTTGTGCAGGAATTTTTTTTTCGGTTGATACCCTCTGCACGAATTTTTTTTTGTTGTTGTTGTTTTCCAGAAAAAAAACTTTAACTAAAGGATTTTTTAAAAAAGTTGTACTTTGTGGGCTTGGAATGATTACCTTTAACCCATAAGTGACATGGACAAATAAGTGTACTCTTAATTATACATAAGTCATTTTCTTAATACGTATGTGTATGTGTTAGCCATTTCTATAAACTGAATAACAGTGCCATCATGTAACGCCCCACCATTATAAAAATAAAATGTCAATAATCTATTTCAATAGCCCTTTTCACGGTTGAGTTTTTCATTTGCATTACAATGTTAATTATCCAACGTGGATGCGAGGCAATTTTGGGCTAAAACTACAAAATAGCCCGAAATTGCCTCACGTATATGTTAGATTTCATTGTAATACAAATGAGCCGTGAAAATACAAATAACCGTGAAAAGGCTATTCCAGGTTATCCAGATCTCTGTTTCTTCTTATACGTTTCAGTTATAGTCGCCCAACTATGTTCCCTAAATTAACTTTGAAGGACTGAATTTTATTAGAACATACTTTTGCCATTCTTTTTCGTTGTATCATATATAATTGTATAAAGCAATTCCAGAGTACCGATTGCCTTAGCTGCCATGGTCTATGAACTATTGTACATGCTCCGCAAAAATGGCCAACGTATGCCCCAGCAAGAAAAAAAGTGCGAGCCAGATTAAGCAACATTTCGTGTTTGCTTTTAATAAAACTATTACTATAGAGCACTTGTGCGGATGTTAGATATAATGAGATGATTGTGCACCTCAAAAACTATCTAACATCTCATCTCAAACCCACGCTCTAAGAAATTTTTATAATAATATGTTGCAATTTTATATTGTGCATGTGCATGTACATTTTAATTAACTTTATATTTTATTAAGCTTGTTAAAAAAATGTATGTTATATGATAATTGACATGATATGATTTGATATGTTATAAAATTAAGAGAATATTATAATTGTCTTCTTTAATTTAGTTAATCACTTATTATCACGTGCAGCTGCCTGAAAACTCGAAACGTACATGTGGCATGCATGGTCATGGTGAATAAAACCATCGGTTCGTTTCCTTCTTATAAGATTAAAGGTTCTTCGCAAAAGAACTGGTTATTCTTCTCAAAAGATTTCTGGTCATGACTATTCTTCCCAGAAGATTTGCATGTAATCTATTCTTGCTTGAAGAATTCATTCTCGTCGCAAGAATTCTCATTCTTTTAACAAGAATAGCATTCTACTCTATTCTTCTGATAAGAATTACGTTTCTTGAGCGAAGAACATTTGAAAAAGGCAAATTAAGAGTGCCATGAGACAATATCTAAAAATTACAGCATAATGGTCAAAACTAAACAAAAACAACGAAATTAGTGTCTAAGTAGTATACACAGCAACTGATGAGATTCCAAGGATTCTAACGGCTCAGAATGATCAGTAAGAAACCCTCCATTCAGTATATATGAGAATTCCCCCTCACGATCAAGATAAACACCATTTAGCAGAGCGGTAGCATCACGTTTTGATCAAAAGGGAAGAATCTCTTATACAAAAGGAAAATCGCTTAAAGACATGCTTGTAAAAGCAAAACTGAAAAGGCTTTTATCAAAACAACGGACACACAGTGGGAGACGCCAGACAGTTGGAGTCGGTCCCGACGATGTGCGTCTTTAATAGAAAGGGTTCACCGTACTATATTCAAAGCAAATTTGTCCTACATCCTGATTTTTGCAGTAAAAGCTTTAAACATAAATTATTTTAAAACTATGTCGATTATTGACCGCCTTAATCCTTCAGTAAACAGCAAGTCATTCACAAGATACAAGGTACTTTCGATCACCAGATCACAAAGCACTTTGTGCGGTTTTAATTTGCCTACAGGGCACTTTGTGGTATTGACAATGAGCCACAAAGCATTTTGTGGTGAATAAAGTGAACACTTGCCCTTCAATCTAGATGCTCCTACAAGCGTTTAACAGGACTTCTTGAAAATGACTCAGTTTTTTAAATTTTGTAACCATAAAGCACTCTGTGGCCCAACGAATAAAACTACAAAGCGCTTTATGGATAAGCAGATATGCTGGAAGCGTTTTACTGACAAAATCGTTTTTCTTCAAAACTAATTGACCTATTGCTCGTGATTATTGGGTTTACTACCAGTTACAAACACAAAACAAAATACTGAGTTGTAGTAAGGGTAAATTCCAGCCACGACACAAAATGTGGGGTTGGTTTGTTGTTCATACAAAACAAACTTCCACAAAAAAATTTAGATTTTCAAAACATTAAAAAGGCCATTTTGGGGCATTCTGGAAGAAATTTTCTGTCATTAAAACACTAAAAGGTATTTTCTATAATAATTCCTTAATCTCCTTCTGCAAGAATTTTTTTTTCTTCCGTCTCGGCTTGCAAGAATTTTTTTTTCGGGCATTTTGGCTTGCACGATTTTTTTTTTTGTATTTTCCCCACCCCCCCCATCACTTTTCTAATGGTCCGTCCCTTACGTTCGTACAGAAAAGGGAGATCTTTGAAAGACGTACTCGTAAGAGCAAATTAGCTTTGAAGGTCATATTCTTCCTATCTCGACCAGTAGGAGCCGTGTTTGGCCTGTCTTTATTATTTTACCAAGCAAGCTCTTCCATGTCAGAATTCATCTTTCCCGCCATTTTGAATCTTGTTGAGTAAAAACAACAGCCGCTGACCACGAAAATCTACTTTCTCACTTTAGCTTTAATTAAGTTCGACTTGAATTAGGTTCGACGTCTGAATCAACTGCCGAACTTAATTATTTGGGTCGACCTTAATAGGTATTAGGTTCGGCTCATGTAAAGTTCGACGTATGAACCGGGCCTTAGGTTCTAAAACGCCTCGTTCCAAAAATTACTTTACCTTATATTACTTGTCAAAACACAGCTCCGCAATCTTTCAAGTAATTTCCAGAAAAAGTGTGTTAAAGAGACGGTTAAACGACTGCTCAAAATATCAGGTGCCAATTACAAAAACTCCCCAGGAAATCTGAGATAGGGCTTGGCATTCCTTCCCACTGTCCACCCGAGGGCTACAGCTAATACAATCCTGCTCGACCTTAAATGTAATTTTTAGGTACCGCTATCACACGTACGGTTTCTTTAAACTTGGTGGAATTGCTGTCGTTGGGGATTGGCCCACAGGTGCTGGAGGTATTTCGTTAAATCTTTCTTTTAACATCCTTTTCACCTCATTTCAGATATAGATGAATGCGTGACAAGAACACACAACTGCAGTAATGATACCATGTGTAACAATACCAGAGGAGGATTCAATTGCACGTGCAAAGCTGGATTCACTGGAGACGGACACAACTGTACAGGTAAAGGTTGCATGATTTGTTTGATTTTTGGTTGGCTGGAACTATGTTTTTTACTTGAGGCTTTAATCTCAGGCCATAACAGTTTACTTCAACGTATGTGAAAGCGAACAAGGAGACATAAGCTTCATAATCTTTAAATGCTGACGGAACTACCAACCTAATCCTATGATCACACTAGAGTTTATATCAAGTAGGTGTTTTACGTGTAATAAGTTTATACATGAGAATAATATATTTTTCGGTAATGACACAGGGAAACTCGTAAAAAGAAATTTCGAGTGCTCCTATCAGGAGTCCAACCCAAGACCTTCCAATTTCTAGTTCGGATGCTCTACCACTGAGCTACAGGAGACTCGTGGTAGCTAAGGCCATTTTACAATTTTCATGGGACAAACATCCTGCAGGATTTTCGCCTAACCAAGACAAACCGAAAAATCTTTCTCTCTAAACTTTTCCCTAGACAAACAGTGAGGTTTTTGCCATCAAAAAACCTCATAGCAAGTACTTTTGAATTCTGTATGTCTTTAATTTAACAGATATTACAATTGATATATTACATTCTGCATTTTTTAGTGTCCATTCGGTCTACTTTTTCCATTCAAGGCCTGCACCTGTTTTGTTTGGATGAGTCAAGAGGCCTTTTGATTCATGCTTTTTTATATTAACTTTATGTGCGCAGAGACTTGCCTATCATCAAAAATTGTGCGAAAAAAAAATAATATTGCAGTGCCAATGCTGTTTTTAACGACACCAACGGATAGTGCAATTGCCCATGCAGTCCAGCTTACAATTGGGACGGGAAAAACTGCACAAGTTAAGTCTCAGGCCTTTGGAGTCTTAACCTATTGGCCTTTTACAAATAAACACCCTCGTCTTACCCGTTACACAATGCGGCTTACTGGTTAGCAATCCTCGGTTGTTTGTTGTCTTAGATATTTTAATCGTTTGCATGTACAATAGAACACCAGTAACTTGAACTCCGAAGGGAAACGAAAAACTGTTCGAATTAGCGGGGTTTTGACTTATCCGGGTCGAGTAAAATGTTAATATTTTCGTTATTGGTTAATATATAATAATCTATTAATTTTCAGCACTTCGGTATACAATGCAGTGCAAATTAAATTTATTTCACGAGAAAATAATACATATATTAACAACTGCAACGATTATGCATTCTTACGACAATGCAATTTATACACTCAATTTATGTCCCCTTTTGCGTCGGTGTCGTTCTATTATCCGCAAAGTTCTTATTGCTTAGGCACACACGATAAGAAAAGCTAATGGGATATCTCAATGGGCATCCGTTGCGAGTTATAAGAACCAGAAATTTGAGTTATCGGGGTAAATTTTGATCAAGGGAAACGTAATTTAGTTCGAGTTAGGGGGGTTTTCAAGTTATCCAAGTTCGAGTTAACCAAGTAAAAATGACTTAAAAGTTGGGTCAAATCCAAGTGAATTGAGACTCAGTTCGAGTTAGCGCGCGCGGTGGAGTTTGAGTTATCCGATTTTGAGTTACCGGGGCTCTACTGTATTAGATATCCTATGATTTCCTATACAGCACAAGGTTAATATTATGACTGAGTACAAAAGAAGGTCCTGCTCGAGACCAATAACGTTTTCTATGTAGCGCAGTTTGATGGTTTCTAATATTTCATGTCAAATAGTTTCTAGATTTTTCACACTGGTTATGGCCAGAAACCAAGGGAATTGTACACTGAGAAACCTCAAATATGATGGGACTCGGTACGTTTTGAATTGTTCACCTTTCAAGTCATTTCCAGAAAAAGTGTGTTAAAGAGACGGTCAAACGACTGCTAAAAATTATCAGGTGCTAATTACAAAAACTCCCTCAGCAAATCTCAGATAGGGCTTGGCATTCCTTCCCACTGTCCACCCGAGTGCTACCACACGTAATGTTTCTTTAATGTTGTTGAGTTGCTGTCGTTGGGGGTGGGCCCACAGGTACTAGAGGTATTTCGTTAAAACTTTTATTTATCATCCTTTTCACCTCATTTCAGATATAGGTGAATGCGTGGCAAAGTATTAAATGAAAACCATTCATTCGCTCGAAACTCACATAAGGAGCCTATAGTTTTTCTATTGTAAAATGACAATTTTACAATGACAATTTTGGAAGCCAAGTTATCTAAAAAATGTGTCACTGAAACGCATCTTTGAATGTTCTCAAAATTATATAATTGCCGAGTTTTGAAAGTTTCAATGAAGAATAAAATCAGCCAGTCTCTTTTTTCTACTCCTTTTCTTACCGTGAAAAATGTTCACTCCATATTTCGATGCAATTTCTGTCTTCTCTGGAATCGTCCCGACAAGTAATTATCCGAAAATCCTTTTCACAGACTCTTCGAAAACGAGACGAAGCCGCTGCCATTTTGTTGACAACTGCACACTGATAGGCTACTCACTGTCTACAACAGAATAGATAGTGAGTAGCGTAGTTAATAAGAGAGCAGCATTCGTGATAGAACGCTAGTAGATTTATACTAATTTTCGATAGACGGCCCGCCCTGAGTGCACATGTGACAAGATTTCCCTAACCTCACAAGCAAACCAGCTAGAAAGAAACAATTCATACCGAATTTCTATGTGATCTAGATTGGTCAGCGAGTTATGTTGAAAATATTAGGTGGCTTTCTCTCCTTTCGTATCGTCTTTAACTATAGTTGGCAACTGTCAGACAATATGAACTTCGCCAAAACCTTAAATAATAGTTTTAACATGAATTTTCAAAAACCTTTACAGATCTTAACTTACGTGATCAGTGCATCGTCGCTCTACATTATGTATACTACTTTGTTTTAGCTGTTTTCGCTGGTTTAGCAAGTTCAGTCATCCTAAGAAAAAACAACACATACCTGACAGCATTAAATACCTGGCTAAAGCCCGTTGTGCAAAGCAAGTCATCTGGCTGGAAGCGATGTTGGCGCGCGTCCGTTGATGGTTGGGCTGCATCTACCTTTCACTCCGGATGCGATTACAAGGGTCCTACTGTGACGATAATAAAGGTCGGCCAGTATATATTTGGAGGATACACTAGTGTCTCATGGGTCCGGAGTAAGTGACTTTATTTACCTTGCCTTATATCAAGTTAGCATTTTAAATGCGCAGTAGTTTTTCAGGGGTTAGAATAAGACTGTAAAGTGGAGTTAACTCCTGGTGGTGTCCTTACCTTATTTGGAGTGATTATAAATCCAAAAGAGGTGTACTCAACCTTGTATTGGAGTTGACGCTTACTCGATAAATAGCACGAACTTTACTTGAAGGATATAATTGAGAAATGGACTCCATCATAATCTACATTTTTAATCAAAACTAAAATCACCGATGTTAAAAATTAATACGGTAACTCTTAAAAACATCATTTTTAAGCCAGCGACACACCTGACGATTTTATTCGCTGATCGCGGTGAATTTGATCGCAAGCGATTTACGTCACCGATTAATGCGGACACACCTGCCGATTTTTTTCGCCGATCGCGGCGATGTGGCAATTTTAAAAAGTCATGTGATAAAATCGTCGAACCTGATGGGTTGGCTTTACTGGCGATTCGCAACAATGACCTTAGAAAATCGCGGGAAAGGGCACATTTGGCGAATACCGACGAATTTGATCGCAGACATCTGATATGCCAGATATCGGCGATTTTATACGCCGATCGTGGCGATCGGCGAAAATCGCAATCGCTGCACCGGCCACACCTGCCGATCTTCGCCGATCGGCGTATAAAATCGCCAAGTGTGTCGCTGGCTTAAGCCTTCACTGTCAGTTTAAACCCTATTTTTGGATTAGAATATCTCAAAGCTAATTATCGGGTTGCGTCGAAAAGTAGTAAAATAAATCGTAAATCAGAGAGAATAATTCAGATGTACAAGGTGAAAGTATTTTACTCCATCCGTGTTAGACCTCTTAGGCCGATTGTTCAAACAGAGGTTACGTTAGACGTTGTTTAAGACAAAATCAGGCTTTAACGACTACTCCAAAAACCACGGGTAAGCTTTATCTAAATCCACGACTAAACCTCGTTTAAATAACCTGGGTTATTAACCGGGTACTGGGTGATTCTTTGTAACAACTGGAAACGGTAAGCGGCCGGGTTGGATTTCAAAGGGTCAGTGGTTCGAGACTAAGCTGATCTCTACATTGTCGCGTAGTTTTGTCAGAGAGTAGCTTTAACTCTGCATTGGCAAAAGACTGTGCTACTCAGGGGGGAGGGGATGTAGGTGGGTTGGAGTAGTACTCCTAGTTGTTTCATACTAAGGTGATCAGGTTAATCTCCGACCCGCTGTGTGGGCCATTTAGGCCTGAAGTGTGACTTTACCTTTACTCCATACGCCGGTAATCATCAGAAGTATGTGTCAGTTTGTTGTTTTTTAATTTCTTTATTTTCTTTTTAGTTTCCAATTGTGCTTATATATATGATTCGAAAGCTTTCCTGTTTTCATTGGTAAACAAGCCAGGATGGGCGCCGGTGAAACTGACTCAAACAGGGGATCAAAGTTATGGCAGGTCTTCCATATACAGCTGCACCTCTCTTGGACCTACGTTCGGGGGTGGTCAGGACATTTACGTATTTGACCACGCATCATCAAATACAAATTCATACACAAACCTTGGTCACACCTACGCAGCACCCAGTGGGTACAGCTCTGGCAGCACCTTCACACGAACATTCCTGGCAGGGGGAAGTACCTATAACTTCCAACCGGATGAAATAGAAACTTTCTACGAAACAACTTAAAAAAAAAACAAAAAACAAACTGGCGTTGGGGTATAAACCCCAGATTACAGTTTTTAAATATCACAAAAAATGAATTGTTATGTTTCTATACTGAAAGACTGTAAGCTGAGACACAAAAATCCCTTTCCTAGAACTAAAGTAGCACATTGGTACGTCATAACAAGAACATTTTATTCACATATAATTTCATAGCAGTAACCATTCCTATCCTGTATAGTACTGGCCTTCAGTGTGCATAGAAATATTATAAAGGGGGATTTGTTTTGTGGATAGGTATTACTTGTGTTATTTTAGATTTTTGTTTTAACTTTAATTTGATGTTTTTTTTCTCAACGGGGGAAGGTGGGGGAGGGGGGCTGTGAAATTTTGTTAATATCGAGTTATCTATCGTCGATTGCTAGCCTCCCCTTCCCCTACGGATTATAAAAGGGACTTATGTCACGTGTTAGTGTTATCAGCCCTGAGCCGTAGCTCCTTATAACTGGTTTAAAAAGAGGTGATGATAATCAAGGAATTTGTAACTGAAGATAGGGGATGAACTGGAAAATTAAAGGGGTTAGCGATAACCTAGCACGTAACAGGTATTGCGGGACGACAAAAGAAACTCTAGTATTGCACGGGGGGGACGAATGCTATGTTAGATAAGTGTTTCAAACTTTGTTCAGACACGTGTTTGGTCTTACAATGAACTTGAAGCAACAGCTATTACAATGCTCCTGTCTTTCTCACACACTCGATGGAGATAATTTTTGACGAAAAGTTGTTAATACGATTTATCTCAAGCTTTGCACTAAATTAAGTGTAAATTGCAAGAGCAGCTTTCCAGCTGAGAGTTAAACAGCTTTTCTTCAACTAAACAACTAGGGCCTTTTTCAAGTGCATTCCTTCGGCGAAAACGCCATTTACATTTGACCAGCGTCATAGTTAACGACAATGTGTGCAATCTAACAAAGTTAATTTTTGTAGTTGATCTCCAACAATCGATTTTCTCTTCACGCTGAGTGAAAAGCGATTGTTAAGAGTTCCATCGACGTTGTAGGTTGCAGTCTCCCAAAAGATAATTCACTTGTAGACGTTGAGGTGCAATGGGATAGATTACATTTAGGAACCCTACAATGGGTGGCCTAAATGTTACTGTTACTCAAATTCAAGAGTAAAAATAGCCACATATCCATGTATTTTACACTCTAGCTGTTATCTTAAATTGGATTCAGACTCCGCGATTTCCTGCAGGAGTCTGTCTATCGCCAGAAATCTCGTTTAAATGGTCTGCTAGTCACAGGAATATTACAGATGATCGGTTCTCTCTGGCGATCAGTAGTAGTTGAGCGTGATTTCTCCCAAAAACTATAAAACAGTACCATGATGCAATGGAATGAAATCATAGCATTCTTTTTATCATTTGAAGTCGTTGATTGAGTTCCATCAAGGAATCCATTTGTTTTAGATATATGGATCAAATCGTAAAAGTCTCTAAGTGATCCTCTCTTGGAAAGAAGTAATTGCCTTTAGTAAGGCGATAAGGTAAAGGATATGGAGTAGACTCTTGAAGTACAAAGTCAGCATTTATGATCATGAATCGCTTGAATGTCGACCATAAGATTGAAAATTAGTTTATATTTAAGATAACTTTATCTTATAACTATTGGGCAACATGATTTTTGATTGCAACTCAATGTCAGTTTTGTTAATTTGATTACTGTTTATCATGGCATCAGTACAATTCTGTTGATTAAAAAATAAAATAATCTTTAAATGATTTTACGATAAACTAACTAGTAGAGCCAGCCAAATTGAAATTTTGATTGGGTGCAGATTCTCCCTACCGAAAAGAACTTAATCAACTAGTATAAAACAATTCATCAATGTATCAGGGTTTATAGAAATTTGCTTGAAAGTAATCTGAACTGAGTTATAGTCGGGGGTATCAGTCTTAAGACTTTTGAACATGTAATCATCTAGTGACATACTGTTGTATTAAGTAATCAGTGGGAACAAATTTTGAAGTGAATTTAATTTTTCAGTAAGGGTTAATTGAAGTAATTGAAAATATAGGGATTTTTTTTCTGTTAGTCACAGTAAAGCAACGGGATAATTAGATCATGTTTCCGGTCTAATTATCATAATCAAAATCATTGATTATTTTCATTTGGTGTTGGGTATTTTATGAATTTCAGATATATTGTTAAACGGGACATTGTAAACGTGTGAAGGTATGAAATAAAGATAAGAGTTACCTCTACAATGTTTCTAAGCTTATTATTTGTCGTCTAAGATGAAATTCAGTGAAGTGATCCACAACACTAATGTACTAATGCTGAGTCATGAGCTGAACTATTCTGCCGTTATTTTACTTCTATCACCACTGGGAGAACCGTTAAGCTACTGCACCCCTGTAGTTTTACATTTCGATGGACTTTTCGCCTTGCCCCTCCCCCCCCCCCCCCCCTTTTCCTCTCCATCCCCTCTCTCTTCCCTCTCTCATTCAAGTGTACAATGCATGGAAGTTAAAGACGCCCTGTAAAAGATACGCCGGTTGCCTAACACACAACTGCGGTAATGATACCGTGTGTAACAAGACCAAAGGAGGATTCAATCGCACGTGCAAAGCTGGATAGACGGACACATAATTTATATACAGGTAAAGGATGCATGATTTGTTTTATTGTTGAAACTATTTCCTTTACTTGAGGCTTTAATCTGAGGCCATAAGAGTTTCTTCAACGTATGTGAAACCGGGCAAGGTGACATAAGCTTCATAATCTTTAAATGCTGGCGGAACTACCAACCTAAACCTATGATTACTAGTTCGGATGCCCTACCAGTTAGCTACAGGAGACTCGTGGAAGCTAAGGCCATTAAACTAGGTTCATGGGACAAACATCCTGCATACTGCTAGGTTTGAAATGTCAACTGATGAGTGGCATATGCTCAATGAAAGGAAATGTGATGTAGATTTTAAGCCTGGTGAACAAATGAGAATGATGTATTATTCAGTAATGACACAAGCAAACTCGTACATACACGCGAGTATACATATACATGTACATATACTTGTTATTAAACACATTGTGACACTACCCAAATATGGTCATGGTGAGCTCAATATACGCCGCCCGCACATAACAGATATCCTATATGTAGTTTTCGTGTGTCGGGGAGAACAATGGCAGAGCGCTTTCAAAAAGTAACGACCTCGCAAGAACACCAAACCATTTATAGCTCTGTTTTATTTTGAACACAAAGAAGACAACCAAGTTTGCTCTTAAGAATTGTAATGGTTAGGCAATGGGCAAAAAATTAAACGTTTACTGCTTACCTTTCTGTTTATGAACTGGCAAATTACAGTTCAGCAAAAACGTTTGATATATTTTTCGCTAGACTTTTGGATTGTCCCGTATTCTAGGGCTCAGAAATTACAAACAGTACATATATTTCCTTAGATTGCTTCTCGCAATCCTTAAAAGAGATCTCGACTCGTCTTGAAGAGATGGAGATAACCACCTGAGAAAATTAAAATCCGAGAAAGTTTAGCTTTCTGGCAGACAAAAAGACGGAGTACCAAGCAATTATTTTCAGAAGCATCAGAGCCGCTTGAAAAACCGTTAGTTTCATAAAAGATCCAGAGTTCTTGCAAGCAACAAGGCACTAGATGCGTTTGTCAAAACACTAAGGAAAGATCGTAAAATTGCTGGCGACGTAAACAAAGAAACACTCACCCGAGAAATCGTTGAAAAGCTTTTCCAGTCTGTTCAGCTCGGCCCGGCTGAACAAATCCTTCGCAGCTTCAAAATACTGTTTCGTTTTAGCTTCTGAGGCTAGAAATTAGTGGAAATTTTTGCCGGAGCAATTGGCGCACTAGACGGGTACTCAATTTTTTAATTTAATGCAAAACGCTCTCGATTTCATTCAAACTAGAGCAAAGTTGCCACTTTCATTCATGCCGGTCCGCGCGAGGGAAAATGGTACAAGTTTCTTTATTTGACAAATAAAGATCGCCTTTTCTGCTATAAACCTGTGCTTTGTTATCAATGGGTTGAATAATAAAACAATTATCCTGCTCAATCTTGCGGAATATCGCCTGATTTTAGATTTCGCAGGAAAATGGTTAAATGTAGTCGGGTGCAATGCCATGTATTGCCTTAAAAGTAATGAGCAAGATCCTACAATTCGATGTAGTTCGAGTGCCTGTCTGTAAAAATCAGACAAATCCTAAATTTCGTAGCCTCCTACGCAGTCGTTTTTTAGGGGACTCGAATTACCGGTTATTAATGATCAACTGAAGGATCGGAACATTTTTTTTGTCAGGGATAGGGGGAGAGAGGGTGGGGTGCTTACTTGTTTTTTAAATTAGAGAAATGGAGGAGAGAAAAGCGTATCAAATTTGTGGCCGAAACCATTGTTTCCAATATGTGGCATAATGACTGATTTATGAATTAGACAATGGAAGTGAAGGTATAACAGTAGCTCGAAGGGAGATAGGTTATTACGGGCTGTTTTATACTAATTTCCTCCCACGCGCTTCCCAGCCTGTTTCGGGCTTTTAGGGAGACGCGCGAAGGAGAGGGCGAGAGGTCGAAAACGAGGGGGTACTGGGGAAGAGAAAAAAAGGGAAAGGGTGAAATTTACTAAAAAGACAAACAAACCGTGGCCACAAAATTAGTCTCTTACTTTTAGGATACTGGCTGCTTTTATAATAAACAACAGATTATTGTTACAAAGAATATTTAGAATATATCATACATAGATATTGCCGGTTTCTTGTAAATTATACACGTAATTCAGTCTTCGAACTGCGAGGTGTTCTTTTCAATAAACGATTTTCCTACTACTTTTACTACATTAAGGGGGCTCCGTTAATCTGGCCCCAGACAATTTACCCCGGTCAAAGTTCTGTTAAGAGACATTGCAACGCTATGCTAACTTACAGATAATTAATGAAGGATCCTCATTTTATCATTTTAACTAAACAAGACGGTAACTGTCTTGATCCCACGTGCAGCCATAAAACAAGACAAAATTAGGTCGCATTAAAACGGTGAAGAACACATTTTCTTTGCGATATTCATCACATTCCTGATGAGAGGAAATCTAACGTGAGAAAGTAGGATGCAAGATCGGAAAAATTTGCCAACTCTAAGAACCGCTTTTTTGCGGGATTTACAGGACATTGCCTGATCGACTTCTAAGCAAAAAGACGACAGACTAAGAAAATGGTTCTGTAAGAGCACGATGCCTTAAAGGGGAAACACTATTTCTGTTAATCTTAAAAATGTTAGCTTCTCTCGCGATGATTCAAAAACAACCAATGCCTTCGACTATTTTAATTCTTTAGATACGGTAATCATGATGGACATATTGATTAGCCTTTTACGTCAGAGTTTTGTCAATGGGCTATTTTAGAATTGTAATTCAAGCAATGCTGTTTACTAAAGTCGTAATCATTGTTCATAAATTCCTTGCACCTGGCGTTGTCTAAGTGTTACTTTGCTGTGTTTTTGCGTTTTTTTTTTTTTAATTTCCAAATTAAAGCTTTGTTATCTCTGTAAAATGCATGGTTACTCCCAATTTCTTTTTGGATACCAAGAGCACTTGCTAAGTTCTGCCTTCTCGCAAAACTATCCCTGTATTAGTGAGCACCACCCATAGGAAATCCGAGAACCTCGAGTTGCGCAGAACGTATGCGCAGTAACAAAAGTAGGCACCGTCCGTAAATCACTTGAGGCAGCAATCAAAGTAGTGATAGACCGAATTTAGTCTCGTTATGGACTAGATAAGCAACATCATTGCAATGGACTAGGTAAGATTCATTCCTGCACGCTAATAAGTGGCTAGGTTTACTAATGAGCGTCCCTCCTATGCAATAGAGGAGGCAGAAACACTAGTCTTGTCCGAGCTAGCCCACTGTTGTTCATAGAAGTCACTATCCACTGGTAGTTTTAAATATCTATTATGAAAGCGCCAAAGTTCAAGCCTAGCCATTACTTGCAATTGCAAACAAGTGCAAAGACGTCTTTTGTTCGGAAACGTTCATTGTTATCACCTCCACTTTTCTGTTACAAGATGTTCCCAAACATTCAAGTCGAATTGTAAAACGAGTCGCGTTTTCCTGCACCGTTACCCAGGCTATTAGGTCAGTTGAGCTTTGTTGGCGATTAAACAGTTCTGTAAAACAACAAAACAGTTTATTGTCGACTTGGTTTATTACAGTGCTCCGAATAAGAGTATTCTTGTTTATAGACTCCTGGGACCAGTTGTTCAAAGCCCGATTAAGCTAATCCTGGGTAAACGTCAAATTTGATTCGAGTCTATTTACTAATCCATAAGGATTCGTCCAAAAGGTTTTTGTCCCTAAGCTTTGCCTTAGACGTTTCTTTACCATTAGCTTAGAATGAGCCCGTTTAAAATCGTTATTAATGAGCGAGATGAAAACCTCGGTTAACTTTTAATCGTGGATTAGCGTTAATCGGCTTTCGAACAATCCGGCCATGGCTGCTAAACTGTGTATGTTAATTATAGTGCGCACAAGCTGAACACGTACACAGATTTTAGTGAAAATTTTCTATTTAAATCGTTCAACAGTTCATGCACGAAGCAAAGTTCTTATTAAAACGTTGATCGTCTTTATCCTTTAGGTCGCTAGCGGGATAAAATGTCATTTTTGATGTCCTCTCATCCCTGTGTGTGATTGCTTCACCATCGTTACATTGACGGAAAGAGCCTTTCGCGTGCTTTCGTTCAAGTGGAATATTGTGATCGCATATTGGACAAATTTTACAGTTATCTTCTTATTTCTCCTGTTCCTCCTCCTTCTCCTCATTTCTATTTTCCCTCCTGCTCTTCTACATTTCTATTTTGACTGAAGTTGCCATTTTAAGAAATTTAAATGAAAAGGGTTTTGATTCTACTCCTTTTTTTTCCATATTAATTTTGGCAACAATTTGTAAACAATAACTTGCCATCTTTGCAACATAAATAAAACACGAATAACGTGCTAAGCTGACGTTTCGCCTTTTCACAACTAGCTGAGTAACCAAAACTAATCGACTCCCTCGCAATGTAGCACACACAGCTTTATTTATTTATTTATTTATTTATTTATTGATTGATTGATTGATTAATTGATTGATTGATTGATTGATTGATTTATTTTTATTATTTTTTTCACAAAAGGGCACTTGATCATGATTTCTGGTAAGCTATGTCACTGTGATTTATGAAAACAAACAGTCCATTCATTTGATTGTTGCAAACTGTGCGTACTTCTTTTTAAAAAGGGTGGCACAACAGGGACTTTTAGAAACCACGACGACAACGTCAACGAAAACGTCGCTTGAAATTATAAGTTCGCGGCACAGTGTACTTCTTTGTGATTATTCCAATTCGTTCAACTTGTACAATGTGGCCGAACCATGCAGTAAAAGAACCTGTGGGAAAGGCGTTCAATTTAAGACAGAGAATGACAAATTTGGCTGAGTACGGCGTAGAAATGGACCAAAATTTACAACGCACTTACAGAGCCTTTGTTTTTGTCATCAAATCCTATTGTTTTGTGACGTTCCCGTTGTCGTCGCCGTAGCAGATTCTTAAACTCCCGAATGTCTGCAAGACATGTATGTATATAACATATGCCTACTGACTGCATGTTCAAGCTTTTAAAAGTTTTTTTAAAACTTAACCTTGTTTGAGAACATATTTGTTGCTGGAATATTATTATTGGCTTGATGGTTCGTGTGACTTTAGCCACACGAAATTCAGACATAAATAGCGTAGATTGTGCCCATGTGTTTTTAGTAATTAGTTAATGATATGTTGTTCGGACTGATGTCAAATAAAATTCAGACAATGAGACACTGATTTTGGACGCTGAGCTGTTTTGTGGTGGTTTCTGTCAAAGCTCGTTCAAAAAATCTAGAACGTTTTCATGCATTATGAAAATAGGCTTTCAAGACTCTTTCAATTGTTCAGAATGCACGAACCATTTTATAGCTGACAATATTTATCCGCTATGTATATTGCTGTTCTCTTATGTAATTTTATGACGACATTAATATCTGACCTTTTGGGACTCTTTGGCTGAAATGTAATTTGTAGAAAGTACTAGGTCACTGAGTTTGCTCACTGAAACTCCTAACTGGCCTTATTTTATCTGCACTTCAAAGGAATTATTTTTGCAGTTCAAGGGAAGTTTAAGGTGTCGTTTACTTTGTCAAATAAAATTCCAGTTTTCCATCGTTCTGATTCCTATTAAAGGAAGCCTTAAGATCGAACGACATTCCATTGAAGCTGGCCCGCGAACACAGACGTATTTCCGGCTGTCGAGATTCTCTCCGCCGAAAAATAACGTCTGCGTACTCGAGCCGCAAAACGATTTACGTGACGTAGCGAGCTTTTGTTTTCTCGTTAGCCAATCAGATTACATGATAGAATGATCTCGAGTGGCCCTCGCGCGACCGCAGTTCGCGGGTACAGGCGAGATTTCCCGCTTTGGAAACTGAAATGAGCAACAAGGAATGAAACGCCAAAGAAGACTTCTTGCGGTGGTGAATGTTGTATTCGTTGTAGAGGAAAATTTATGGTTGCAAAGGAAAATCTATATGTATTTGGAAAGAGTGCTTTGGACAAACCTTCTTTAATAATTCGTGGAACGAAAGCAGATCTGTCTGTTTACGTGGACTGCGAAAAGCTGGCGATCTGTCGCACAAAGTGTTATAATCGGCTCGTACGATACACGAATTCCCTGCACAAAGTGGACGAAATTGATGAAGAAATTCGAAGAGATTTTGACAGTGACATTCCTCTTCGTGTTAGAAGATTGGCGAAAGATCCTGTCAACTCGCTGGAGCCGAAACAGTCTCTCAATTTTGGCGATCGCTGTTCGAGTTTTTCGGCGGAGAGAATCTCGACAGCCGGAAATACGTCTGCGTTCGCAGGATACATCGAAGCAAATTGTTGGGGGCCTGTTTCTTACGTGCGTTTACGGCACAAATTAGAGTTGGTAGATCTAAAAATGTATCTCAGTTTTTTGGGGGCAATATATACAGTCCGGTTCAAATAAATACAATAGTCATTGAAATCATGCTATGGCCGAGGGTAAATAAAGCTGCTAACTAATATCTACAGTCTTGTTCAGAGAGTCCCACAACGAGCTGTATTTAGAGATATCTTCGATTCGGAAATCTTCGCCACATTGTGAACTCCCGTCGGACAACTTCGGAATTGGTCAGGTAATCTCCGGAAATCTTCAGAAAACACGGTAAGACGAAAATCGCACAGATTAGAAGATAATAGGTGTATGGAAGATACGTGGCTAGTAAGGAATCCGCCCATGAACCTGATTGATATACAAAGAATCAGTATGAAGGGAAATACTTTCGACGAGCACAGCTCACTGGGTAATGCCAGTTATCGAACATGGTCCCTTCAGTTGAACTATACTGTAAATCAAATGTCGCTAAGGAACTATTAGCAGCCCTAGGCAGTCCAACACAAGTCTTATCCAGTTTGTTGTAATCCAGGGAGCAGTGCCATGATGACAAGGGTACCGTGTTTATCCGCACCAATTTTTGTTCAAGGTCACCCGTCACGCACCACTCTGGCGTTTGGTCCTCTCGGAAGGATAGCTTGACTGGCAGCGTAGCCATGGCAACTGTTCCTGTTAGAAAAAATGCATTTGTCAGAAGAGCGTAGTTGGTGTGAGAAAGAGGACTGAATCTCGTACTTTTTTTTTTAACAACAATACAACAACAATAACAGCAATATAGCTTTGACCTTGTTTGAATTAACGACGCCGGTGGACAAAAGCTTTGCCACCGCTTGGTTAGCATCAGACTGCTGCGCGGGAGGTCGAGGGTTTGAACCCTTGTGGGACCAACACTCAGGGTCCTAAATTAACTTATGATAAGGTGACAAGCACGCCGTAAAATTCAAATAGCGTGAGTAGATGCCTCTATGGTAAGATCCGGTTGGTAAGGGCAGTTATCGTGGGCGATCATTAATTGACGATCTTAGGGAACTGTTCATAGCAAGTTTGTTCGAAGAGAGCCCACCCTGTATAGACCCACCTATTTCATGAACATTACCAAAAAAAAATTATTGGCTTTAAAATTTTAGCCGGATAGAGAAATATTTAGCTAGCAAGAGTCAGCATTGCTAGATAAACAAGAAAAGTAAGGTTTGAACATTATGGTCAACTTTTTCTGCTTGATAGAGGGGTTGCTTTGCAATAAAGACATTATCTTTTGAGGTTGACCATGTATTTTGTGTTTTGGTGGGTCTCTTCAAGCACTTCCCTTACACAAACCGACCTTTTAGAAAGCTTTACAAGCTGAATAAATTACGGTACCTTTTGTGTAGAAGCCACTCTCATAAAACCATGTTGAGGCATGCGCAGAAATAGTAGCGTTGTTAGTGACTATCTGTCCAATATGAACAGTCAGCTGCACAGGATATGACAAGGACAGTCGGGGCAAGCTGTAGGTGACTGTCACATCAAAGGTCAGACGCGCTGCGGCACACAGTCGTTGAATATAGAACAAAGGCACGCAGATTACCTTAAAACACATAGACACAATAGCTGTTAAGGACGATGCCTACTTTTATTACAGCGCATACGTTCTGCGCATGTTTAGATACTCGGGTTTCCTATGGGTGGTGCCTACTAACACAGGCATATTTTTGCGCGGTTTAAAACTATGCGGAGAAGGCAGAACTGAGCAAGTGCTCTTGGTATCCAGCCAAAAAAAGATTTGGGGTAACCATGTATTTTTCAGAGATAATAAAGCTTCAATTTAGAGAAAATGCCATACATTTGCTTTGTATTTAACTTCTTTTTTAGAAAAATTGTTGCTTAATTATCTCTAAAAAAATGTATGGTTACCCCAAGTTTCTTTTCGAATTTCAATAGCCCGTGCTAAGATCAGCTTTTCCCACATGCTCATAAACCACACATAAATATTTCGGTATTAGTAGGCACCGTCCTTAAATAAAGGTAAGACCCCCTGATCTGTCTTAAATGGAATCTGGATATAACCTGTCTCAGGCTTGATGAAGAGCCACCAAGGTAGATAGGAGACATTCCAACTCACCGGGGAGAGTAACTTGTATAAACCTCTACGGGTATATTACGGATCCAGTAAATGACCAGCTCCTAGTTGGTTTGATGCCTCAGTTGGTAGAGAAGTGGACCGGTATCAAAGAGGTCATAGATTCGAATCCCGTTTAAGCCTGAACTTTTTTCAGGATTTCTTTTCACAACTGCTTAAGTTGCGTACATACTCATAATCGAATAGCTTTTCAAACTCACACTTTTTTAAGATAAAATCCTTGCCATTTCTTGTTCGTGTTTTTCCATATTACTTTAAGTCCCGGACGTTGACAAAAAAATTTGAACGGGAAACAACATACAGCAGTTTTCAACAAGAAAATAAACTACGTCTTTGGCCGAGTGATAAATTTCCGATAATTTCATCTTGACCGACTAGAAATCATCCCTAAGACCTACTTTCTACGGCCAAAGACTGTCACCTCTTCAAGCAAAGCTCACAATATGCAATCCTTAGTACCCTCCCGAGTAACTGAAAATTACCCGTTTAGCTCAAAAGAGAACTAGGAAAAGAAAGCATATTAGACGAGGCAGGAACTGCACTCGTAAGACTTCTTCCATCACTAGACTTAATGATGTCCTCTGGAAAACTTTGCTTCAGGAAGCCAAAGAGAACGCTAGGTCTAATGAACTTGTTCTGAGCTCAGAGCGCGCCGAATTCAAAGCGCAATCGTTGTGCGGTATATAGACATTTGAGAGAGAATGGGGCTGATTGTGCCATTGAGGCACGAGGGGAGAGGGGGAGAAAATGATTTTTGTTTCTCGAACGTCTTGTAATGACCCTGATGTGAAATTCGATAGGAAACGCTAAAAAAATGAATATCTTAAGAAAAGTTTACAAAAACTTTAATTTCTGTAGCCACCTGCAAAATCAGCTCAGATACATCGATAGCATATTTGTAAGCAAGTACTGAAGAAAGTTGAATTTCTTCTCAAACTAAACTTGTTGGGAAAGAGCGCTCACGATGTAAGTGCACCAAATTACCTGCTGCTCATTCGCGTAGAATATATTGCGAATGATCAAAAACTGGATCATTGTATAGCGCAGTTCCATCGATTTTATTGGCTTAGCGGCCGTCTTATATGAGCCATTATGCCACGCCCGAAAAATAACGACTATTAAATTGTCTCTTGGATGTTCCTGCATAGCAACATCAGCAAGATTTAGCAATATCTCTTAGTTGTTTTCAATAAAACAATTATTCCACTTAAGCTTAGTGGGTATTAATTAGATGATTATAGCCAACTCGGCGCTACGTACCTTGATGGCTATTTATCATTTCATATCCAACGTGCGCTCGTGGAATAATTGTTTATTAATATGTACTTACAAAGTCTCCAGCCTTCACAGTCCATCGACTGCTCCTTTGCTGTCCTTTGGGTGGCAATCTGCTTCTTATCTTACCCAGGGTGTGTACTCTTCTGAATGGCGTTATGCGGTACTGTCCAATAGTGACTCGAAAAGCGGCGATTATATCCCACCTCACATTGTCGTCATTATCGTAGCGGCCATTATTGTCGTCATCATCAGTATCATCATCATCATCATCGTTATCGTCGTCGTCGTCATCGACATGAACTTCATACTCGACTTCCGCTCGGAAGTCTAAGCCTAAAATAGAAGTTTGAATGACACGTGGAACTTCATGATTTCGTAGCGGTGCAGAGGACATCAGGTCATCCCAAATAATGTCTAGATCAGGCGTTTTCTCTTTTCGTTGTCTGGCAGCCTTCTTTGACTTTGTCATTTGTAGTCTCTTTGTTCCCAGGGACCTTTTGCGTCTGACCTCGTACCCAAGCCCGAAAGGAGAAAAGTTTTGCATCGGCCAGGAGGGTTGATTGTCATCGTCAGCATTATCATTGCGATCCTCCTGATCATCAGTATCAACATCATTATCGCCATCATTATCACCGTCATCACCCATGTCTTCATTGTTTGCATAGTCGTCATCATCATCATCCTCGCTATCAACTGAATCCGATTTCATCACATCCGACTTTGGAATTTCATGACGCACAAACTTTATAAATGGAGGAAGTTTCGTAGATCTTCCAGGCGAATTTTCACTTAGTCTTATAATTTCTTCCAGCTCTTCTGAAGGCTTTTTAGTATGTTTGCTCTTTGGCGGCGCAAAATACACCAGCGAATACTTTTCAACCGGGCCAGGAAAATTTAGTGGGTGGCTAATATCGCTCTCTTCTTTCACCTCATTCTTCCAGTGTTTTGCTTTCACCCGAGACTCGTCAAGTTGTTTTACAACGCTTTTAAATCTCACAGTTAAACCTTGATTATGCGCATGCGGAGAACCGAAGTCCGCGCCAACGGGAAGTGAACCCAAGAGAGACATATCACTTCTTTTCAACATTCCAGTCTTCTTGTTAACAACGGTGGTTTCGTCGTATTCTAACTTCCACGAAGCCACTGGAGACTCTCCGTTTTTGTAAGAAAAGCTTTCAAAGTCATCTGGGCTGGCTTTGGTCATGACAGTCACGATATTATCTTTCGTAATCATGGTCCGTTTAAGATGAACACGCCCCGGCAAAAATCCTTGTTTTTCCATCGCAATATGCGTGGAGGTGCTCGTCATTTTGCTGAGGACAAATTCGTAAAGTTTGACTTTTATAATGGGAAAAAGTTGGCGCAAGATGTTGTGAACGTAAAACGAAAGCTCGTTGCCCGTTTTGCGATTTCCGAAAACTTTGAAACGCATTCGAGCTCCATCCTCTATTCCTGCGCTGGTTACGTGGGTCAAAAACGCGAAATCCTTGGGAGAAATAAGCTGTTTCGTGTCTCGAGGAAAACTAAGAACTAATCCAAACCAGCAATCGCTTTTAGTCCTGTTTATCACATGCGTCGTGACAACAATGGACACATTTCTGGTCGTGATTTCTCTGCCAACGATCGTCAGTTCTTGGTCGAATCTATAGACGCGTATATTTCCTTGTTTTAGTGTAACCTCGACTGTGAAATGTTTCAAGTTCATGATGAATATCGCTGAACCCACACTGGCGAGTAACAACATCAAAGCCAATAAACCAAAGCAAAGTTTGGTGCAGAATGAGGTGCGATCTTTGTCAAAATGAACTTTAGAGAACTCCACAGAATCGTCCATTTCATCGAGTCTGCTGTAAGAAACATCACCGCGCTTTTTAGAAGATAAAAACCCCGAGATTCCCGAGCTAAAAACCTTTGCCTCGGAGGGATTCATCTTAGATATCGAAAGACTAATGTGATTGATAAGATTCCACTTTTCTCCATCAAGGAATTAATTATTCATGCAAGGAACTGGTGGTCGTGACTGAAGTTTTTTTAGCTGTCTAAACGACAACAGTTTGCCTAGCTTGTACCATGCTTTTTAAAAAAACTTGGAAAGCAAAGCAAACATATAAAGAGAATAAGTAAGGATTGGTACCATTTATAGGATTCCTCAATGCCGCGTGCCTATCCAACAATGTTATTTCGCGAATGCCCCTTATTACTACCCTCTAACAGGCATGAGAACATATATGCTGACCCTCTGAGCTTAAATTTGTCCAAAGAACTGTTTCGAGGGCCTACCATTCTTGTCCCCAGAGCCCCAACTCTTTTTTTAAATAATATTGTTGAATGAGTGAAAAAAACGCTGACCAAAAGATCGTAGGCTCTGGCAACGAGGGCGTGGGCCTACTGAGCGGAGGCGCATGCGCAGTGGCTATAGCTGTAGACGTCACATATCTTTTAGGTCCCAATCTCGTACCCAGAGTCCTCAGGCTCCTTGGCCAGCAATTGATGGTCAGGAGAGACTCTGGACATGGAGAATTCAAACAATTTTAAAATTTTTTGATTGGCTGCCCCGTATCCTGCGGTAATAAAATCCCAGTTCCCCAGAGTCTCTCTTGCCGACCAACCGCTGGGCAAAGAGCCTGAGGACTCTGGGTACGATATTGTAAAGGTCCCGGTAAAAGATTGAGAAAGGTGGAATCTTCATCCCTTGCAAATCACTCATCTTCGTTTGCCCCTGAGCATACCGTATAGCAAGAGTTTTGTTTTTGGCAGGGATATTTTTTTCCGAAATTGAATTTGGGGCTTTCCGGAAAGATTGATTTACTTGTGACCACTTGTCCCAAGTCGTTATTCTTATTCTAAAACAATGTGACTCGGTGGTTGATTGAAAGGCGGGCATTTCCCAACGAGGGAAAGGTTTAAGGTACGATTCTGCGAGATGGATATATCAAACACGCGGAACTGTTTAATCCGATTTCCAAACACTGACAAGTTGGGTTTAAAAAAACGAGGCGTGGCCATTTTTTTAAAACAACTTTGAGGTTTGGAAATCGGATGAAACAACTCGGGTGTCTAAAATAGCTTCTCAAATCATTAGAAATTCTTGGAGTAACTCAAAGCACAAGTTCACCAAATTTTACGTTAATTAAGATCGATCACATTTTCAAACCTCCTTCATGGTGGTGAATTCCTGTTTTCTCCTCATGAATTAAGTTTCTGAAGGAAATGTCCTGGAGTGACTGTTTTGGTGAATTGTGTTTCCAGAAACTTAAAGAAACATGATAATTTGGGAATGCAATTCTTTTTTTTTGTCCACAAAGTTTGTGGAGACACAGACCAGAATTCTCCAGCTGTGAGAACATCGCAAAATATTTACTGTTTCCATAGTCTTAAAAGCAAGGCTTTCAACCAATCAGAACAAAGTTATAAAATAAAAGTTATGGATTCAATAGGGTTCTGGAACACGACCAAACATCACAATTTCAATTGCCACTCAAGCAAGAGAATACATTGCAAGGGAATAGAGGCCCTCAACGGGTGAATGTAACTTATTGTGCGTGTTCCCAGGTGGCAGATAGGAGAACGGCCCCCAGCTAAGGAAGGTCGGCAGTGAAGCAGGGTTGTACCAAATTAGCAGCCGCAGACCAACTGGCAGGACGGTGGGGTTCATGAAGGGACAGGGCCTAGTTTACGCATTGTTCAATTTGCGTCATCTGAAGAAATGAACTACATCGCTAAAAAGATCACATAAAAATTAACAAGTTTACGAATTTTGGTTACGTTTCATTGCGTAGCAACCAGGCTGTCACCTGTCAAAAGTCGCCCAAATTCCATACAATGTCTGTAATTCTGAGATGGCGTCCTCCAAATCCATCCAGTCTCTAATTTTTTCCAATTCTTGAAAGCCTTCTACATGGTTGCAATCTACTGACAGAACCTTGAACCCGGTCAACTGACTAATTTTAATGCGATCTTTCCTGTGATGGACTCCAATTTCTGAATAAATGAAAATTTCAAATCTGTTCCAGTCTCCAATTGGAGCAAATGGAGCTCATTAGCACTGATACCACAGTCGTCTAGGGAAGGAAACCCCTGGCACCCCAGGTTGGGGATAAGACTGATGGCTGATAACCCCCATAAAAACCATAAGAGGCCTATATGTACCAATAGGTATTAAGGAGGGGGGGGGGGGGGGTTGGTGGAGGGGGGAGATACAGCAGGTCAAAGGCAAAGAGCGCGACATCTTAAAGGGGCAGTATCACCTATTTTAGTGTCACAATGAATAGCCAAAAAACGTATTTGTTTCGATGGTAACGTTGAAATAATACTTGAATTTTGTTAATAATGACCCTACTAGTGCACAAAACTACTATTAATTATGTTTGGCTGCGGATGGCTAGGATGGAAGTGGATTGCAACTTGAAAAAATTGGCCAATTTTTTCAAGTTCTTCCACTGTATTTTAGAGAAGTCGCTAATATTGATTAGGGTTTTTTTTCTTCCTAACTCGGAAAACTTCTTCCCGATGTTGTAAGAGCACTTTCATGTTATAAAACAGGTTCGCTGTCAAATATTTGAGCAGTTTTCACCAACATACAACAAAGTCGCTGAGTCAGTGCCCCTTTAAGAGAAACGCTCTTTTCTCGTGATCTGGCGAAATCCCAAGAAGGAAAAGGGGTACACAGTATACAGTACACAGTATATGTACAATGAAACATTTATTTGCTTTAATCAGAGCCTGTTTTCTTTCCTTGCTGTGCCTTGAGCACTCGCACAACGATCTTCTGCTCCTCGATAAGGAAAGCTCTGACTATCCTGAAACATAATGACAAGAACTGCGTTGATTATCTAACAACAGTTATCAAGATCTGCTTCATTCGATCACAAAATAGCTATGCATGACCACACAGACGTGAGCATAGTAATAACTTGCACAAGCTGTAGTTTGAGGTCAACTATTTTGCATGCGTTCGAATATATCAGTTCAGTACTTGTAACGGCGAAAATGAAAGATATCCTAACATCCATGACCCATCCAAGGTTTTGTTCATAGCTGTATTACACAAGCCACCAGGTAAATATTGTTCATTAAGACCAGACAATTGGTAAAGGGAATGCGCCAAGTTGAAGGATAAGTTTTATCCCAGTCTTCAAATTTCTTCAAAATAGCGCGTACCATTTTCGGAGTCACTGGTTGTCAAGATCATGTAGCACCATCCATTCAAAATGATGCATTCAAGTTAGACCCTGGCCGGTTGGGCCAGCCAGTTCTTACAAATGGAAAGCGTCCATAATTTGCTTTCTTTTTTCTTTCTAGTTTAATTTTGTATAAATCGTTCTCTAAATTATTGAAGGTTTTGAAGTCATTCGTGTTTTGAATGAATGAGTTAACCCTTTAACCCTTTAAGGCTAAACGACATTTTCTCCAGATCCAAGACTACAAACTCAATGTCCATGTATGATATACCATTTTAAAGCTACTCATGAGTGTATTTCATAACTGATATAATTATGAATGAGAAAAGTTATGGCTTTGAGATAAATGGCATTAAAATGAAAAAATTTAAAAGTTGAAAAACGTCCCATTCCTTGTGTATATTAGGTTTACCCCTACACAATAGCTTATTTTGCAGTTCTCAACATCTTCACTAATGTGAGAGCCGTCTTAAGACCCACAACTTCTAGGGGAAAAAAGTTGAAAAGTTATGGGGGTGGTCAACCATATCACATATGGGAGGGGGTAATAAGTTTTTATCCTTTTAATTATTATTTGCCAATTGGCACTCTTAGGGATTGAAGGGTTAAGCGTCTTGGGATCACAAATGTCAAGTCTTTGATAGCGATTTCATTGCAATGGCCTACAACTAAAGCTAGCGAAATAAGATGTTACTTCGCCTTACAGTATCAATGCATTTTCAGATTGAGAAGTATTGAGAAGAAAGAGAATCATTAGCTTGAGAACGAGCACAGCCAACAATAAATTATTACTTGGGCGGAGCGCCAAGTTATAAAATAGAATTTCTTCGTCGGTCTCAAATCGCAGTGAACTACTGCGCGCGCCCTACATATTGGCCGAGTTTGCGAGTCTGCATGTATTCATCATAAGCCGCCATTACGGGACAAAAAACAAGGACGTAAAATTAACACAACGAATATCGTATTCTTAAAAGAAAACAGCAAGTACGTGTGTTGTCTGCTAACTCCTTCCATTGAACGAAACTAAGGGGCAACTTTCCTTTCAGGACGGATATTTTCCAAAACTTCGACTTCAATTAACCTCAGACGCTCTTTTGGCTCTTCTCGATAAATCCCCATTCGGTGTCCAACGTAATCAATAAGATCAGGCCGTAAACACTGAATTTACATACAACTTTCTCTGGCCGCAATATAAAAAAGAAAACGTTCAATTAACTTTAAAGATTTAAGACCATTCCGTGGGTAAAAGGCTTGGGGTAAAGTAGGAAACTAAAACTAAAGCTTCGAAAATAAATTTCATTCGGGGTCCAGTGTGAGCAATAAGATCTATTCACCAGAACAAATGTAAACACTGAAAGTTTGCTAATGCACAGTGACAATCAAGCCGTCAATCAACGCTTGACGAATTAATTTCTTTATTTACGTTCACTTGGATAAATTTATTTTTACGTTGGATAAAGCCAAAATAGCAACTTAAGCACCCGGGCTTTAGCAAAACTGAGAAAGCCCCTTCCGATGTTACAAAATGTTGAAAGAAGCCGTCGTTTGGATGCAGAATGGAATTGCCACGCTGAAAACACCGGGAAGAAATCGGTCACGTGCTAGGCAACCAAAATCGTTCACGTGTATCAAGTTTCATCCGGCGACGCGGCATTCAGAAAGAAAATACTTTCGGCGGTTCTTGGAACGAAAACTGGACGGATTCTGCTTGTTATTCAATCGCCATGGGGGCTGCAGTGTCTTTCCACTTTATAAACCCAGCTTCTTTCATTTAAAGCCCTTTTAAATCCTGGAAACACTCTCTTTTTTGTGTCATGATATTTTGTCTATTGGCAATCACGCAAAACCACTAAAGGAATGAACGTACACTTCGACCTTTGCGTTGCCTTCCAGTGCGAGTGAAGTTTATTTTCTTTTTTGCGTGTTTAATAAACAAATTACTGTAGACATAATTTGAAATAGTTTATTCTTTGGTCACTCACAGATCGCTTTGATTTTGTCATTAAAGTTCTGTCCTATTCCAGTGATCATGAAATAGATTCGTTGAGTCAAATTTCTGTAAATCGGATGTTCTGTGAGGTTTGTCTTATCCGCACGCGTCCCATATAGAACGCATGTCTTTTCGCACGCGTGTCATATTGCACGTTCTGTGTGACATTTTGCGATCGTGCGCTGTTACCAGTGAAAAAGCTGGAACATCTCTCATAGAAAGCTCAAAAAAAAAAGGGTATCAGGGTGGAAAGGTATTCGCACTAATACCCCTCTGTCGCCAAAATTCATCATTACCACTGGAACCGCAAATACTCCTTTGTCGCCAAAATCCATCATTATCTTAGATGCACCTCATGGTTACAAAATCCGACGTGTTTAGTATTGAAGAGAGTAATGTTTTATTTTGTTTGCGTGACATTTTCGGTCGAACTACATCACGTTTATCGCAAATATGATGCCTTAGACTCTCAGCGAATCTTTTATCGTTCACCTGTCACCAAAGACTGAACTACCGTGCATGCTCAGATACTCCTAATACAACGGCGCCCAAGTAAACGCTCCCACAGCGTCTTGTTATTCATAAACCAACGACAAGAATCAAACTGACCTTTCTGCTAAGTTTGAGAATTACTTCTCTAACTTAGAAGAAGGGTCGATTTTGATTCTTGATTTAAGAATTGTTGGCTTCTCCTCAAACCAAGAAATAATTCTCTAACTTATCAGAAAAGTAATATCATTTTTCATTCTTGTCAGTGGTTTAAGGATAATTATTGTTGGCTGTCTTCAACTTAGGAAACGTTTCCTAATTTGAATGAGTAAACCAAAATACAACAACAGGTTTTTGCAAAAGGATGTCCAGGGCGGAGTTGCTCGAAGCATGGTTAGCGCTAACCATTGGTTAAGAGGTATTAAAACCTATAGGTTGTTATGGTATTTAACCTGGGTTAGTGCTAACCATGCTTCGAGCAACTGGGCCCAGGTTGCTATGGGTCCACTTTAAACTGAAAATAATAAGTGATGATTCAGCTACTTATCGGCTGCTTGTAGAAACATTCCCCACCTGTCACACACTACGTAACGAAAGTAACAGGTTACCTTTCCCTAACACAGCGACCACATTGAGAGCCACCATAAGCCCTGCTAACAGTCTTCTGAGGCTTGGAGATGTGCATCAGCTTCTTAGGCCGGAGTGCTGGCAGCTGTGGAACAAATTTGAAACAACAACAATTACACCATGTCAAGAGTTTCTGTTTCTGCGACTGTGTCTCACGTTTGCAAAACAAGAAAAGTTTGGGTTTATTTTGTTTTTGTACAGTTAATTGGTCCCTATATTCCTCCACTTGCACTTTAATGCACCTTTCAATAACATACAGAATCTGAACTTCACCCTCAAGTAACGACTGTCGTGTTATACTGTCGTTAATCATAATTACGGCAACAACCGGCTTGAAGCAAAAATAAAGAAACTGACAAAGTGGATCGAAATCCGCCAATCACAGCGCACGTATGTCACGTTTTGACCCCGTTGAGCCAAACATTTTTGTTTTCTAAGAAGTCCTCAGCAGTGATTGACGGTAGTGAAAAGCCTAACGGTTGGTTAAATCTTGAACTTCAGAGTCTGCATGTTATTGAAAGGAACAGTAAACAGAGATTCAGCAGGACTATTAGAGTCCTTTTGGTCATCCAAGAAAATTGTATTTCCTATCAGCAAGAAACTTTGCTCGTGCACTTGATTGGGCCACAAGGTCTCACCTGATTTAACAATTAATTACATCCATTTTGAAATCACTGGTGATCCTTGGAATCTGATTGGTCCAAAATGGTGCAATTTATTCCCAAATTGCACCATTTTTTGCTTTAAATTGCATCCTTTCTTTAGCCCATCAATATGGAAATGAAGTAACACAAATAGAATATTAATATTGACAATGATACTCTGTGATTTCAAAATGGATGTAATTAAGTGGTAATTGAACTTCGTGTCGTGCAATTTTGGTCTGAAATCACACTTGTGATTTCAAATCAAACTCGCGCTGCGCGCTCGTTTGATTTTGAAATCACGAGTATGATCTCAGACCAAATTGCACTCCACTCAGTTCAATTACCAATATAAATTAAGCCAAAAAAACAATCACAAAAGTGCTTTGGGTATCTCCAACTTATGAGCAGTTTGCTCAATGATCAATCTCAAATTAAAATTGTCCTGAGTGGATCTCCATAATAAATTAGGCATCATCCTTCGACAGGAAAACAGACACCGGAAATCGATATTTTGCTGACTATGTTGGGATAGCCATAATTTAGGATTATACCATCAGAGTCAGGGATCAGAGTGCATAACTGTTTACGGCAAATTTTAGGACAATATTTCAATTTGCACAGTTTTGCAGTGTCCTTCAATTTAATCAAAGAACATTGTTCTGTGTTTTTTTTGGCTCCAAAGCATCTTTTTCCTGATTTTTCCTTTACTTGTCTTTCACCGACTCCATATTTTGGCCCTGTTTTTCTTGAAAACTACACCTTAGAATAAACCAGCAGGGGAAAAACACAGGGCAATGTTCTCAGACCAAACTGAAGGCCACTTACAAAAATCCAGACAATGTTAAGCATAAATTGCCATGAAATTTGACATAAGATGGTCATGCTCTCAGCCCTTCAATAGGCTATTTTCATCATAGTTAATTCAAGGCAATGGTTATGAAACCTGACAAACTACTTTGTTACATGTTTTTGTTTGCCTTTTTGGCCCTGACCCTGAACAAAAAAACGATAGAATTTAGAATGGTTTGGAGCAACTGACCAATCGAAGCGTTTTTGTTAAGATATTCAACTATGGTGTGAACATTAAAACAAAGGATTGTGCAGGGTCATGGCCCTTCCAACATTAATAGTAGCACCATTGTTTTCATGGCAAGGTTTCCAAACCAGTACCTCGATTAACTAAGTTTTCATGATGGTGTCATTTGACTACAAATACCAAAATTCATTTCATTTTCCCTTTCTTATTTAAATTTTTGAATCCCAATGGCAAGCAGATAACAATGGTTCTAATTAGCCTGCAAAAACAAAAACAAAAAAAACTGGAGGATGCTGATGGTTGTAGTCAAATGACACTATAATCAAAATGTCCTATTATTTGTGTAACTGGAGTTGAAACAATAAAACAAATAAAAGAATACACCATTTTCTGAGTTGTTGTGAACCTCATTGTGAAAGGGAGGTTAAGTGCAAAGCTTTTCACCTGAAAATTATTTTTGTTTCTGTATGAATGAAAAGTAACTTTCCTAATAAAAACTTGCACTTATCCTCGCTTTCGTAATGAGGTTCAAAGCAACTCAGAAATGGCCTATTGCCGTGTCTTACTCACCCCCTGGAGTTTAGTTTTGCAGCCCCCACATTTTGGAACCTTGCCTGGTTTCTTGGTGTACAGATAAACCAACTTGCCTCCTATAAACAACAGGTTTTCCGGTTAAAATGGAAACTTGGTCCTCGGTCCAGTTGTTTGAAGCCCGATTAAGCTAATCCTGGATTAACGTGAACTTTGATTCGAGTTTAATAACTAATCAACAAAGATTCTTCCAAAAGAGTTTGGCCCTCAGTTTAGACATAGACTTTTCTTAACTTTTAGCTTGAAATTAGGCTTCAAATTCACTTTTAAAGAGCAAGATGAAAACCCCGATTAAATTGTAATCATAGATTAGCATTAATTGGCTTTCAAACAACCTGGCCCAGGTGTTTAAATTTATCGTTTATATAAGTGCAGTAATGTACAATACCCAATTAGAAAGAAAAGTTCCAGAAGGCCAATCAATGGTTCACTGTGGCTCAGAGTTGCTCAAGTAAAAAGACAAGTAATGAGCTGATAAAAGTTAATTCTTTGCAATCTGTTAGGTGTAAGAATGATTACAGAACAATAACTTGTGCACCAAAGTCATCATTTCGTAGTGCTGGGTTTAAGTAGTCTCTGTTGCATGTAGGTGTATCTCAAATAATGTAAATGTATACAAGCTCTATGTCAAACCAGCACGACTCAATTGCTATAAACATTCTTTTTTCGTTAGAACTGTCAAACTGTGAAATTAACTACCTGGTGATATAGTGGAAGCTGATAGCTTTCAGCATTTTAAATCTCAGCTCAAAATGTATTTAAATATTTGACTCTAAAGATCTTGATTTATGTATACTTATTTTCGTTTTTCTTTTATTTGAGGGAGTTTTCGCATAGGGCTAACCTCCAAACTTCCTTTTCTAGAAGTACTTTTCTTCTTAGTTT
The DNA here is from genome assembly GCF_977016875.1 of Pavona decussata. Lineage (NCBI taxonomy): Eukaryota > Metazoa > Cnidaria > Anthozoa > Scleractinia > Agariciidae > Pavona > Pavona decussata. Next base: position 515,263 of record NW_028145450.1, read on the forward strand.
TATTTGTACATATAGTCTGCTTCTGGAATAAATAAAGTATGTATGTATGTATGTATGTAAACTTCTGCAAACATTTACAACAGCACAGTAGTCCTGAAGCCCAAAGGTCAGGACATCGATGCAGTGTTTTGGATCTTTAAAATGTCACTGTGTACAGTATATGATATATAATATGCTTAGAATTTTGAGTATGTATTTTGCGGCTCATTTGACTCGTAAGGCCTGGCACAGGATAGAGCAAAGAGCAAGCTCATTTGTAGATGGCTATTTATAACTGATCCTGCATTCTGCAGTTTATCTTTTCCCTCTTAATTTCGTGTTTCGTGTAAACAGTGCAAACCCGATACAGAGAACAAACCAAGCAGAATCATTAACACGCATACTTTGACTGCACCATGTCCTAAGGATCATTGCCTTATATCGGGTTGCACTCTGCATAAAGACCTTGACATGTACACGAATCTAGTGAACTTGAAAACAAACTTACCAGGAGTCTTTGAACTGTATGATGCAGAAAAACAAAAAAGAAGACGATAAAAAGAATTAATAAAATCGACGTTATGTTAAGTTCACAGCGCAAAATCGAGGAATTTTCAAGAGCAAGACTTTCAACTCACATCCTTTTCCTGTTGGATTTAGTGTTGTAAGAAAGACGACGTCTGTAGGTCAGTCGCTGCACCATCTGTAATAAAAATTACATCAGTGAATGGCAAAAATATCATTCTATCCAGCTGTAAACGTTCCAATTCTTCTGATGACCAGATTTTCGTAGATTGATTCGGATTGTTGTACGTATGGGAAAATTTTCTTACTTTCAACTTGTTGGAGATTTGGAAGAGAACGAGATCATGGCGCGCGTTGCATTTTGGGCACTCGGTTGCGCGCCTGCGATCATAAAGTACATGGGACACGTGGGGAGAAAACATGGCGGACAAATTTGCCTCGCAATGTCTTCATGTTCTTACTATTTACGCAAAAATAGCGGATTTTTCAGACTAGTTTCGTAGATTAAGCCGAACTAACGGACCCTCTTGAGATTATTTCTGAGGTGAATATATGAAAGGGCACAATCTAGTCATGGAGGACGACAGGAAAACTTCGAGTGTACAACAACCGAATACTGATGGAAATTTTTCTCGAACAACATTTTTAAACGAAACCAACTTAAGAAATGAAACTGATGGTGTGAATGAATCCAATGAAAGGTGTAAATTCATTGGCGAGGTTTCTTCAAGGGAAGAGAGAGTGGATGTTTCAAATATTACTGCAGCCGATGTAAACAGACAAAATGGTCTTGCCTCAATTGCAGAAAGCTACTCAGGTTCAGATGGTGAAACTTGTATTGAAAATTCTGCGGTTCCCTTTGAGTCAAAAAAGTATGTGATTGCAGATGAGAGCAGTAAAGAAATTGAAAACAACGACAGTGTGGGAACACATTCTATGTCAATGTCGGAGAAAGACACCTCTTTGGAAAAACAGAAGGACAATACCTCATTGCAGATTTTAAAGAATGAAAGTGAAGACTCCATAGTTCTGAAGAAAAATGGACACATGCCCACAGAGCATTTAAATGTTGGACACACAGTTGTTGAACCAGTGAATGTTGGACACTCAGTTACAGAGCCTCTGAATGCTAGGAATATACCTGCCGTCTCCAACACCACTCATCAGGTTTATGCCATGAACAATATTGACAACGAACTTGAGATCATCAGTAAGGAATAGGGTGCTACACAGAGGGGGAGAACTGAAGAGGATGACTCTTCTTCTTGTGAAAGTTCTTCAGACTCGGATGACGAGAGCTCATCAAGTGAAAGTTCTACAAGTTCTTCCAGTTCTGAGTAAGGAATAATGAGAGTATAACTTTTGGTTTTAGTTGTTATCAGGGGTTTCAACTGAGTGTTGAAGTAGCTAATTCTTGTTTGCCTTGGGCCTGAAGCGTTGGGGGGGGGGGGGGGGGGGATCCTGTGCTGGGCATCCTGTTGAACTAGCATCCCATCCAGAGTAGCTTCCCGTACAGTCATTTTTAGGAGACTCCATATTAGGCTGTATCCAGGGAGAGTAGCAGATACAGTGTACATCATGCTGTGTGTCCTGTGTTGGACTAGCATCCCATCCAGGTACCTGGTCACCTACATGTAATGCTGGGTTTACTGTGATGAACTGGTATCTCATCCAGGAGGGAATATTAACACTCATAGTCACTTCAGATTGGGTATCATTTGTTGACTACCATCCCATCCAGTAGCAACAGTCCTAGTCTCTTCATGCTGGGCGTCCTGTGATGGACTAGTATCCCATCCAGGGGTGTATTAATACTCCTAGTCCCTCCATGCTGGGTTTACTCTTATGGACTAGTATCTCATCCAGGGGTGTATTAATACTCCTAGTCCCTCCATGCTGGGTTTACTCTTATGGACTAGTATCTCATCCAGGGGTGTATTAATACTCCTAGTCCCTCCATGCTGGGTTTACTCTTATGGACTAGTATCTCATCCAGGGGTGTATTAATACTCCTAGTCCCTCCATGCTGGGTTTACTCTTATGGACTAGTATCTCATCCAGGGGTGTATTAATACTCCTAGTCCCTCCATGCTGGGTTTACTCTTATGGACTAGTATCTCATCCAGGGGTGTATTAATACTCCTAGTCCCTCCATGCTGGGTTTACTCTTATGGACTAGTATCTCATCCAGGGGTGTATTAATACTCCTAGTCCCTCCATGCTGGGTTTACTCTTATGGACTAGTATCCCATCCAGGGGTGTATTAATACTCCTAGTCCCTCCATGCTGGGTTTACTCTTATGGACTAGTATCTCATCCAGGGGTAACAGTAATACTCCTAGTCATGAACCAGTATCCCATTTATGTTATTCTTTTCAAGTGATGACCTGCAAGACATCAGAAACAAAATTGAAAGAGAAGAAGAAAAAGTTCAAACAGGCCCCCCGAGAACAAAAAGTGAAGTTTTAGTAAAGGTATGTGTCCTCTCATTTTTTATTAGTGATAAACATTTTTATATATATATATTATACAGTAGCAGTGCCGGCCTCCTGTACAGGAGCCATGAATTTCCTTTTTGAGAGTACAGTGTATGAGAGGTATAAGAAGAACCAATAAAAGGAAATGGTCTTTTGATTTCTTTAATATTAAGTTTGTTTCGAGCCCAGCTCCCAGCTACACAAAATGAACTTTTAATATTTGAAATTGCTAGATAATTTTGTTATCAAATGAAAACCAATAAAAAAATGCCTTAATATTCTAAATTTATTTATTTCTCCTTACTTTCTGGTGGCAACACAAGCCACCCTCTCCACTGATTCATGATAATTGCAAATCTCAGCTGATGAATCTTGCTTGAAATTTGCTTTAAACCAGAAAGGCTTTAGTTAATAGTTTTTAAATTTTGTTAGTCGTACTGGTAAAAAGTAATTAAAAATAATTTATTTCATGTCGATAACATGGGGAGTGCTTGCGCAATCTCCCAAACCAGAGGCTGATGATAAAGTATTTGACACTAATCCAGATCGAATTGGAATTTGGAAAGTTTGGTTTTCGAGGAGAGGGGAAAACCGGAGTACCCAGAGAAAAACCTTTGTATCACCTAAAATCTGAGGAGGATTTAAAGATGATGTACCAACAAGGAATAAGAAAACTTATTAAATACACAAATCTTAAACACTTTGATGGCTTTTTTGAACGGACTGAGGTTGTAGGCTTCTACAACATTTGCTGGTATTAAGCCATTCCACTTGCAAAAATTTTATTCTAATGAAAAAATAGTATTTATAACAAATTGCAATTTGAAGGCTTAAGTTACAGTTTACAATAGTTAAACCTGGTGTGGTTTAAAGTTACAAGTTGAAGTTTGAATATTAATTGAAGACAAGGTTGTTTAAGGTGAAAACAGATTTGTAACATCCCATCAAGGAAAAGTGGAGTCTACATATGACTAAAGATGACCAGGCTAGGATAGCAGTGGAATACATCTCTCCTTTTCTCTGGCAAAGGGAAAATTTAGAAGCTCTCCTCTGGATTTTCTGTAGCATATCAATATCCTTTATTAAAATAATAGGGGCGCCAGCCCACACTGGGAGGGTGTATTTGAGAATCAGTCCAACAAAAGACTTTTACATGTCTAATGGGAGACTTGCACCGTACATGTACCCCGCTTAAAATATTGAGCTATCATTAATTTAGCCAATTAGGAGTTTGCATTGTAAACACAACACAGTTCAAATGATTCCATTTCCTTACAGAAGGTCTCCTCCAGGGGCATTCATGTAATCAAAAGTCACTTTCAAACTCTAAGCACACTGTACACTGTAGCAGGCTATCTTCTCTGTAGTTGACATCCACAATAGCTGGCTGTTAGCTTCTTTAGAATGAAGCTACTGGTGAAGCTCTCCGAAGATTAGAAAAAGCTTATTGAATTGTATTCGTAAATAATTAGGCTTTTGAATTCAAACTGCAGTACTTAGGGCACATGATATTACAAGTAAATCCTAAGACGGCTTTTCACATATTCAGTCCCTGGTTTGACAATAATATTTAATATTATTATAAATGAATATTTTATCTTTTTAGGATCTTCCTGAAGTGCCAGACCTTGATATTAACATTGACGACAATGTTAAACTTGTGGAACTTGGACTGGTCTTTAGTACTGTTGAATCATTAGGTAGGCTGCTACAAATTGAAAACTGTAGTAAAGATGCGTGACTGCAAAGAAACATCCAGAACTTTGCAAGCAGGGGATGGGGGGGGGGGGGGGGGGCAGCAAAGCCAATCAGAAGAAGTTGCAGGTGTGGGTTTGATTCACATGAAATTTGAATGAAGAAGTTGTAGTCAGCATGTCAAATAAATTATAGTAAAGTTATACCATCTAACTCTGCCTTTCAACAAAAAATTTAGCTTCTTCTTTTCCTGTCTTTTTCTAGTGGTAGTGAAAGCTTTACCTCAGACGCCGGCTTTGGATACAGATAGTATTCTTTTCTTGGAGAACAGATCCTGTCTAGGCTTGGTAAGTAAATAAATAAAATTACAAGTTTAAAATATTCATTGATCTACTGTCCATGTTTAGTTTGGCTAAAATCATAGTAAAAGTAAAGTATCAAGTCATTACAAGTATGTAGATTCTGATCAGTATAAAATGAAGACTGTGGACTGAGTTTACCTGATACGTGATGCAGTGTCAGTATTTGACTGACCTGAAAAGTCACGCTATCACCCTTAGTAGTTCCGCCATTTTTTTAAATGTAGGAGATGATGCACTCAGGGCTGGCTGTTCAGGGTCCGAAATTCCGCTTTCCTGGTCGCCAATGCGACTTGAAATTTTGCACTGGCGACCAGAATTTCACAACTAGTCGCCAGCGGGCGATTAACTATTTCATGCCACGATCATTATACAAACAATAACTTTGATTTTCAGCCAAATCGATAAAAATAAAATTCAAAGCCGCCCGTCAATTGGTCACTTACTTTTTACCTTTTCACTGCTTTTGAAGTATAAAACCGATTTTCCTGTTATTATAAATCTATCACAACGCTTCACAGCTCGAGTATTGCGAAGCTTCGCCGCCATGTTTTTTGAAAGAGAAATGCTGCACGGTTGTGGCCTGGTGCGAACAACATGGCGATCCGTCGATCGTCTTGACAGAACGCGAAAGGAAAGATCGTTTATGGTTTTCAACATAGAGCAAAGAACCAACCGGCAGTTTTTTTTAAATCGGGTATATTTCTTCTCCAAAAGGTAGTATATAGCCGGCATTCGATTCGTTTGTCGTAGTTTTTCAGTGGTAGGTGTGTAAATCGCAATTGCGGCCCCAAACGCGTTCTCTTCGTTCTGATTCTTAAAAGAAAAATTGGCGACCAGAATTTTCCATCTGGCAACCAAAACTTTTGGTTTGTGTTTCGCTGCGAATGAAAAATTTTATTGACACTTTTTTTTCTGCTTTTTGGCAATCACATTTTCCATATGGCGACTGAAAAAAAAATTTCAGTCGCCACTTGGCGCCTGCCTAAAAAAGTTAATTTCGGACCCTGCTGTTATAAATGATCAAAAGCACTTTTAGACAAAGTTGAAAACTTTAAGCAATTATACATTCAAGTGATGCAATGGTTGATGTGCTGCGTGAGGATGATAATTTGTTATATCAGGCTATAATCATGGTAATATGCTTCACCAAAGAGGATGGCTTTTAAGCTGTTTTGGTCTAAAATAGGGTAATGGGATGTTGACCATTTTGGTCTGAAAGTCTCAAAACTGGTAAGGATTTTACATTATAAATGGGTATGGATTTTAACAACCAGGTCTGAAAATGGGCGTTAGAAAACTGCTTTTTTTGGTCTGAAATAGGGTCAGGATTTGGAGAACTGTTCCCCCCCCCCCCCCGCCACCTTTTTCCTGTACAATTTCAAAAATGCATTAATAATTCATAAGCCCATTGACCTATCAAATGGTCGATAAATCAACACATGCAGTGGTTTTATATCCGATAAAACCTCTTCCTTATTAGTGTGTGGTGTTTAATGTTTTTCTCGTATGCTAATTCCAACGTTCATAAAAGCATCATAATTATGAACCCTCTTGACACACGCTTTGCCAGGAATGTTTTTGAAGCTGTTCAAACAACTCGAAGCACATGTTTTATCGGGTCTAAAACCACTTGGCTGCGCCTTATGATTTTAAATCCCGATAAAACGCTGCTGCTCGTGTTTTAAACATTACGTAATCATTGATTGTCTCCTAACAGGTGTTTGAGACATTTGGACCGGTGCAGACACCATTTTATTCTGTTAGATTTAACAAGGAGACGGACATCTGCGATAAAAATGTTCAAGTGGGCGATAAAGTGTTCTATGCTCCAAACATTATGGAGTATTCCCACTATGTGTTTGTGGCTCAGCTGAAAAAGTAAAGCATTTACAGTATATTGACATGTGTCTTTGTACCTTTTTTCGATCAGTTGTATCAAACATAAGATTTACAAGCCAGTTTACATGCTATGTCGGCCCTATTTGTTCATACTACAGTACTGAAGCATAAATCGTATTATTTTGTATTTTCATTGACTTGGAAGTTTCTTTGAGTTTGTTGGCGCAACATCAAAAGAATCGGTCATAAATCTGGTGTCAAGGTACACAATCATACGATTTGTGCTTCAATGCTGTCAGGCTAACCACTTGGGCCAACAAATTGTAGCATTTAAACCAGGCTTAAGTTGATCTAATTGACTAATTCAGCACTGTCACTGAAAAGCTTAACGTCACTAAATTTGGTCTCAGTTAGCGTGACATGTTCTGTCACTAACCATTTCAAGTTTGAATCCCGTTATGCAAACTTCAGTGCCTGTGGGTTTTGCATCTCTTATATAAAGGTATTCTAGACAGTGCCAACAAAAATTTCAGTGTGAAATTCTTGGTCCAAAAATACTTGCAAGTCCCAATGTGCAGTTCCAGAAAATATCCATACTCCCCCCCCCCCCCCCCCCCAGGAAGTTCAACCTTAGCTTCATACTTTGGTTCTAAAATTTTGGCTTTTAAGACCCCCTTCCCCCTACAAATTTCTGATGACCTTTCATGGGGTGGGTATGGATGTTTTCTGGAACTGCAGAATAAGATATTATTTTACTAAACTCAAAGTTGTTGCTGTTCATTGATTGAATTTAATAGGCCATTTTCATGATGGTGTCACTTTACTACAAATGATACATATATTATTCATTTGCAGTAGTTTTTCCCTTCTTATTTAAATTTTGTAATCCCTGAGGTTTCAAAAGAAAAAACTGAAGCATTCTAATTGTCGTAAAGTTGTATGAATAATGTTTCTATAATTGTGAAAATGGTTTATTTAGCTTTGAACATTTCACACATCCTTATTAAGTACTGGCATTTTCTTCCTCGCAGGTTAAAAGGATCTGATGCCTCATGGGAACATGACGAAGAACCTCCAGATGAGGTGAATATCGTTGAAATCAAAATTGTGACCACTCTGACTAGGAATTATTTCAATCTGGAATGTTTATCATTCTGTGACCAGTCAGAGGTGAAATCAAACCACAACCTTGGAAAAACCACAAGCCCCATAATAGTATTAAAAATATTGTTTAATAATAATTTACGCTGGGGTCTCAACAGACAGGAGGCTAGGCAAAGGCAGGCTGCTGAGGAAAATGCAGCAAAAGAACAGCAAGATTACCGCGCTTCAGAGATTGATACATAGATAGATAACTAGTTTTATTAACTAAGATAAATCATTGCAGTCCCCGGGCTGGCTGAATTATGATTTATACTACAAAATACTAAAATCTAGTAAGAGCTAATGGAAAATTTTGAAATTATACATCTAAAGAGGCTAAAAATTATGTAAGAAACAAATTATAATTAGTGCTCTCATTTATGATGAAGGTATTCTTGTGTCTGTTTGTCTTGAAAGGCAGAACTTAACCCTAAAGTATCTCTTACTGCGTTTGCACCTTGCACTAGTGTTTCGTATGAGCAGAAGGCTATGATATCAGGACAGTCCTTTTAGGTGCAACCTGTGTGCACAGAAGAGACTTCCACTCCTGTATTGGCCTGAACAGTCACAGCAATAAATTAAAAAGCCATGTTCCCGATCAGCTGAACAAAACTCTCAAACTTCCCAGGCACATATATCCATAATCTCCCGAGATTTATGGATGCCGATGACAAAATGTGTTTTTTTTTCATCTTGTATCCAGTTGGTTTGATCTGACTTGCAGTTCACAATTAACATTCCAGAAATATTTTTAGTTTTCATGTGCAGTTCTCTTAGTTTCACAGTAAAGCTCCTTCAGTGTATTCAATGTCTTAATTTGTGGGTATAGAATTCCCACAAATCCTGTAAAAGTTCTCTGAAAAGGGTAATAGCTGTTTACCAAAAAGGCATCTTTTTTATTATTAATTTTTTTTATTTTTGTCATTATTTTATTTATATTTTATTACATGTATTTTGTTTTATTGACACTATAAATGAAAAAGAAAAAGAAGTTAGAAACCCAAGAGGGTAGGTGCAAATGGGACACAAGGTTTTCCATTCATGCATGATACAGAGTTCAAATTCTACGATAATTACCAGAATTAATTTTTATACCTGCAATATAAGAGAAAAGTAAGAAAAGTCTCGGATACCTAGTACAATTTAGTATTACCGGTATATACAGTAGTACATGTATATGGACTTGATAATAATTAAACTCTGTATGCCACTTTTTAATCTGCAGGCAATAGAGTACTCTGATGATGAAGAAGAAGCAAAAGCTAAGGCCAGCAAAAAGAAAGAAAGGTACATGTATAAAGATTAAACTTTTTTGTGGGGTGGTGGGGGGGGGGGGCATGAAATGATTAGGACCTCATTTATATTTTACACTGTTTCCTTTTAAACTCGTGAATGCGCGTAGCGCAATGAACGAGTCATAGCGATAGCTGACTGTTGACTTGGTTGGTTGGTTGGTCGGTCGGTTTTGTCGTTAACTTTCGGGCGTGCGCAGTGAATGAGTTTTAAATTCAATTAGTGGAAAAAACACGCGAACATTTATTGTTCACGGCGCATCAGGAAATTCTTATTCAATATGTAGAGAATAATTTGACGATCATTTAGTGCAAGAATGGAGATTTTTCGTTCAATCTGAGCAAAGTTACAAGTTTTTTCAGTTTTCCAGGAAGTCCGGGGTCGTAAACTCAATAAGTGAAAAAAAAAAAAGGGGAAAATTTTTTTCACGACGCGTCAGAATTCTCTCATTCATTCTGTAGATAATAATTTGACAATCATTTTAGTGTAAGAATGGAGATTTTTCGTTGAATCTGAGCAAAGTTATAGGATTTTTTCGTTTTTTTCTACAAAGTGCGGTTTCTTTTAAGAATTAAAAATAATTTAATTTGTCAGTTTTCACGCGAAAGCGGAACGTGTCATGTCACGCATCATTGACGTCGTAAACAAAATTATGCAAATTTCTGGTGAAATGAACACTTTAAGATCTTGTCAGCTTTCACAGAGGTTTCAAAGGGAAAAATGTTTCATTTTCGAAATTTACAACTGGTAATTTATGGGAAAGCAAAAGGACGCGGTCGATAAATAATTCTTATTTAGCAAGAGCTTGTCATAGTTCATTATTTTTACTTGAGGATTGCGTGGACTGAACTCCAAAGGAAAAATATCACGGATTTATGTCGGGCATGAAATGTAATGCAATACTTTGTTGAGCAGATTTCCCTTTGTGAGATCAGCTTGCCCTACAGTAATTTTGTAATTTTAATTCCCGAAAAAACTTCACTTGCCCATCGGGCAAGTGATGGTTAGAATCCACTAGCCCGATCGCGAAATCCAGTCGCCCCGGACTATCGGGGACACGAAATAGCATGACGTAGCTGCACATGATGTGTTTCTATGAACTTTGAATAAAAAGACACGTGATTTTTTTTTAATCGGCGCATCAGAATAATCGGCTTATTCAATCTGTACAGAATAATTTGACAATCATTTTTATAGTACAAGAATGGTCATTTTTCGTTACATAATCGGGCAAAGCTATAATTTCTTTTAGCTTTCGAGGAAGTTTCAGTAGCCGTCTAAATTTCAATTACTATGTGTCATCTGGATTCACGAGTTGGCTCACAGGAGCCTTTGATTTGTTTTCATAATTGTAAACACATTTTTCTTTTATCCGTTTTTCCACATCCACACTAACACTCTTGACAGCTCCTTTTTAGTCTGCCTAGTTCCTCCAGCATGTTTTGATAACACTTACAAGTGAATTTACTTGCAGGATGGCTAAAAGTGGCTCTGCAGATAATAATACTCGGAAAATGGAAGAAACTGGGGAAACCCTTCACCAGGGGACTAACAAAGGTTCGTACATTCGTTGACTGAGATTTATTATTGTGTTCGGTACAACATCGTTCCAACTATGTTGGTAACCCTTTGACTATAATCAGATGGCACTTGAGCATTGCAAAATGACTTCATCACAAAGGCAGTTTTTATACTAGCCTAGCTCTCATCCAGTCATTTTAAGGGGTGCTCTTATTTGGGGACAGGAGGAAGGTACAGCATGCAAAGAAAGTAGTGTCCAATAGCCAATGGCTAGTGGATTTTGCTATCAGGCTAGTGAATTTTGTTCTTAACTCGGCTGACGGTCAAGTGAAGTTTTTGAGAAATTCAAATGACAGAAGAACTGTGTAATCAATCCTGTGCATCAAAACGTTTTTGGGGCTGGTTGAAATGACCTTTGGGCTTCTACATGCTAGCTATAGGGTGCAAGCTGTAAAACTGACTTTCTTTGCACCCTGAAGGTATCATGACTCCCCTAAAAACCCCTACGTGGGAGGTTTAGCGTCTTATGCCGTAGTAAATTTACTAGAGGGAGGAGTAGCCTATGAACTGTCTGTATCTGGATGCTGCCATTGAGGGTTCGCTGACTGTTGTTCAGAAATTTCATAAGTTTGTGACGACAAGTTGCAACAAAGATCACCAAACATATTATATTATAAATTATTATGGGCTCAAAGTCGAATAGAACTGCCAAGTGTTATATTTCAACACTGGCAAAACTGAGAAAATTAGGCAAAAATATAATCATCTGAGCTTGATTAAAACTTTAGTCAGTCTCATTTACTTCACTCATGAATGCTACAATGTACAAGTGAACTTTTATAAGAGAAGAGTCAGCATGGAGACCCCTAAATCTTTAATACTATGAATCGCCTGATATGAGTATTAAAAATAATTTTTAATACTTTATGTTTTGATAATTCAGGTAGCAGAAAAAGAACTTGGCGAAATCGTGGAAAAGGACAACCTGCCAACCAAACGCAAAATAAGAATCAAGGAATACCTCACACCAACCCAGCACCACCACCTCACCCAGCATACAGAGGTCCGGTGCCCTGGCAGGGCAGCACGTTTTCTCCACAAGCACCAGGGAGACCCTTTTTGGATCATCCCACTCCAGAAGGACTGAACTTTGGGATGAGACCTATGGTGCCACCAAGAAGGGTGCCCCCCAGCAGACTACCTCTCAGTGGACCTCCTCACAGAGGCCCTTTGGGTATGGTGCCTGGTCCTGAGAGACAGTTTCCAGTGACTCATCCAGTCCCAACGGCACATGCACCCAGGATTCCATATGAGCCCCCCAGGCCCTTATCTCAAGGACCAGGTTTCCAGGGACCCTGGACAGTAGGCCCACCCTCTGGGTTTCCTCCAAGGCACCCCATACCACCAGGTTTTCATGATCCTCGCTTTCAAGGACAAAGTTTCATGGGGATGCCTCCACCACCACCCCCTCCACCTAATCTTTGAACTTAATTTTTTTGCCTTAAATCTTAGCAAGAACTGCAAAATTCATTCATGTTTTTTTTTTGTATGTTGTCAATGATGCAGTGTTCAGGGCCTAGTCGTTCAAAGCCTGATTAGCTAATCCTGGGTTAATGTCAACTTTTATTCAACTTTAATTATATTGCCGGTAGTAATAAACGTACTCCCAAGATTGTTCAAAAAGATTTTTGTTCCTCAGTTTTGACTCACACTTTTCTTTACCACTAACTTAAAGAAAAGCTAATTAAAAACCTTTTTAATGAGCAAGATGAAAACCTTGGTTAATTTTTAAGCCGGGATTAGCATTAATAATTATTGGCTTTCAAACGACCCGGCCCAGATATACCGGTATATCATTTTTGTGGTTCAATGTTATCCTTGGTAGGAATTTATTTTTATACTCATTGTCAGACATAACTTAGCCTGCGAACGTAGACGTATTTCCGGCTGTTTCTTCTCTCTTCTCCTCTTCTCTCTGCCGTTATTTTTCGGCAGAGAGAAGCGACAGCCGGAAATATGTCTGCGTTCGCAGGCTTGACATAACTATGCACAGAAACAAATTGAACCATGGATTAATGAACTAGCTGCAACAGTTAATAACCTTTTCATTCCCATGATCTGAATGCTAATTCTCCTGACCAACTGCTGACTGACATATTTAGTGTTTCATCAAACAACATCACCTATTTGTCGATGATGATTTTCTTTTAATAATTATTATTCTCATCACCTGTCTGGTTGACAATGTATTGATAATGTAAGGAGAAATTACATATCAATCACTTCTGGGAGTGAAAGGGTCAAGGCAACATGGCAGGTTGTCAGTGGACTTTACCCATCTTTCCTTCTTGTTCATAAAACTTAGCCATTGTACTAGCAGTAAGCGTTCACCCCATAATCTGTAAATATGGTGAGCCAGATGGGAAAATGCTTGCCTCAAGATCATGGCAGTCTGACCTTACTCAGTCTGTCCCGGGGGGTACTTGGGTTCAGTTTTGCTGGGTATGTGCCGCTGGCCTTTCAGAGCCCCTACCCCATTATAGTCTTTTGTGGCCAGTTATAGACCCCATCTTCGTCGCTTTTTGGGAAAATGTAATTTTCGCGATCCCAGCTAAGTCACTTTCTATTTATGCATCTACTTTCAAGAACGGAAAGTAATGCGAGGTGATTGTTACATTTAATAAACAACAACTTTCTGAACTTTTTAACCGAGACCATTTTGAATCCCTACTTAACAGAATTTTCTTACCCCAAAAATCCGAAAATGTGCGACCCCATTCTAGTAACTCTATTGAAAATGCAACCCCATTCTAGTCAATCCAGTCGTAAAAATACGACCCCTTCCAGCGGCACATCCCCATTAGCCTCTTATAAGGAATTACCCCCCCCCCCCCCCCTTGGGAGTCTGTCAGTGTTGTGTTGCAAGGAGATACCCTCACCACCTACCTAAGGAAAGTCATTTGACATTCTGAAGGGTGGCGTATTAAAAGTCAGTTTGAATTTGGATTTCCAGGGAAAATGGAAAGGGGCAAAGATTATAGCTGTTTGTTTAATAAATAGTATGTTTGATTAATGTTGGATAGCTTGTGTGCTTTATTACTAGTAATGAAGGTGGCATGTGCTAGGCTGGATAACGTTGTTTTCTAGTGCAGGTAGCACCAACTCATTTAGAGTTCATGAAGGGTAAATTTGAGACTGTGAGATGCTAAGACTATCAATAATTTTTCTGCAAGCTCTTTGCAAGAATGTCAAGTCTGAGAAACCCATGAAATTTGACCAAAATTTTGCACAACCATTGGCCACGCATCCATTGTGCCAAACACTTCAACTCTAAATAACTTTTTAACAGAATTGCACCAGTAGGGCCACACCATCGTATGATGAAGTCAATTATACTTGTGTGCTTCTCCCTTTGAATATTTACACCACGATGTCCCTTGCAGGAAACAGGACCCTTCTTCCAATTATATTGAGTGATGCCCACTTGCTTCTTCTTTCTTCTACGTTCAAACATATTTTCACAGGGCTGTTTATACATTACCTGGACATTAATTTTACGGTATGATGAAAATTTCCCTACCAGCAGAGGAACTGACGGGTGCAAGGAAAGGAGACCTCTGCCCTTGGTCGAAACAGATTGTGTTGAGCATGTGCCACACCGAGCAACCGAACCGTCACGTGGTGCCATGTTACTATGCGGGCTCACTAAAATGACAGCAGAGTAACTGTAAACAAATGCACGAGAGACAATGGGCTCACAGTGGCAGACAGTGCTCAGCAAACAATATGGGAGCATGCATTCTGTAAGCGTCGTCCATGACTACAGACGGCGGTTGAACCAAGGTCTGTTTCAACCCAGGGCAGAGGTAGACCTCTTTTCCTCGTGCCCGTCAGTTCAGCGAAAACAATGGAAAAGAGGCCTCTGCTAGCAGGCAAGATGAAAATCAGATACAGCCACATCACTAAACTTGGTAAAATAGCCAAACATTTGAAATTTGAACTTTCATCATGATAACCATTTTGTAGTTCTTCCATCTTTTAGCAATGAAATCGCCTTCATGTCCGGTTTTTTTTTTAGACAGCATAACTGTAACTCCCTAAGGTCTTTGTGCAGGGAAAACGTCGGCATATGAAATGGAACGTTTTTAAATGGATCTTCTACGAGATGAAGTTCCATCTTTCAACTCATCATGTGGTCAGCAAAGTCGCTATTGCATGATGAGAGTCCAGTCACCTCCACTTCAGTTGCCAATATTGTTAGTCAGCAGTGTGACACTGAGGGGCTTGTTCATCAAGTCACTTTGAACTCGACTCAAGTTGCAACATACAGCAAAGGAAATTTGTTATAAATGGTAACTTCAGTCTTATTTTGTAGACCACTGTAGGCCAAAAACATAACTCATAATATTTATGGTAATTGCACATACATGCATTTAAATTTGTGTCAAATTATAGGGTGCTCGTCACTCTCATTTTCTCTCTAGACCCTGGTATCCCTGTTTTAATACTTTCCAGGCTGTGAGTTGGACAAGATATTGAAAATAATATCATTTCATAGTAATTAATCACAACGTGGCAGCCTGTTATCTACATAAATTATACACAGAAACGATTGAAATAAAAACTATTTATTTAATTTTGTTCTCCAAGGGAAAGACATAAATTCGAGAGTAAAATAATTCCCAGAGCAATGCAACTGTAACTGCACAGGAAACCTTCCCAATAAACGCCATGTCACATGGCACCAATGGATGTTATCCCAAGTGTAATGTCTGGAACAGAAAAATCATCAGGTGAATGGTAAAGTTTGGACATTCTTTGGAGTTTATGACGCCGCTCCAAAACGTTTCACAAAAGCTCTATGCGTAGTTGTTCGAATGCAGATTATTGCTAATCCCCAACAAAAGTAAACTAAGCTTTTCATCTTGTGTCTTTAGAAGTGGTCAAAGTCAAAACAGAGAGAATTATTTGGAAGATTCTTTACTGAAATATAGTAAAAAACTTGAATCAAAGTTCAGATTAACCCAGGATTAGCTTAATCAGGCTTTGAACAGCTGGGCCCAGTTGTTTGAAGCCCGATTAAGCTAATCCTGGATTAACGTGAACTTTGATTCGAATTTAATAACTAATCAATAAAGATTCTTCCAAAAGAGTTTTGGCCCTCAGTTTTGACTTAGACTTTTCTTTACCTTTAGCTTGAAATTAGGCTTCGAAATCACTTTTAAAGAGCAAATTAACCCTTGGTTAAGTTTTAATCATAGATTAGCGTTAATCGGGTTTAGAACAACCCGCCCCTGGACCCTTCATCACTTCCAAAGAGGGTAACCATCACCATGTTGTCAGTGGTGGTCTCTTGCATGCTATGGATTCGACATTTCAAAAGACATTTACCCTGTACTCCAAACATTTTTGAACTCTTAACTCTTGCAATTTTTTTTTCTTTAATCTTGCCATTACTCAAAATCTATTTTCAATAACATTAATTTTTAAAAGCCCAGGATCAATGCCATCTCCTTCCTTTGACACTTCTGTCAACGTAAAGTTTATAAAAGGTGATGCACATTCACTTGTAAATGTCTTGCATCACTATGTTCTCCAGACATCTTCAGTTCTCAAGCTTTCTGCAGGCTTGATTAATGTTCTGGTTCATTCCGTCCAACAAACTTTGACCTTTACTCCTTTAAAACCTCGAAATACATGTACACGCCCACCGCTTCAAAACAGAGCCCTCTCTTCTTGCACTAGTTTCTTGGGCAGGTAATTGCAGGGTGCAGGCAGCTTATTTTCAAAGGCATTCAAGGTTGTAAGCATCCATAAGAGCATAAATTGAATCAACAAAGTTCATGCCCAATTGGGTGTTGAAATTGAATGTCCTCTACTGTTCCAAAGCTTCTCTCCAAAATGATATGCTGTCGCAAGGCCACCACCCAAGGCACCTGCAATGGCGATGGGACGCAAGCCCGCTGTTGACTTGAAGATCATGCCAGTGAGGGTTGCAGCGCCAACTGAATTGAATTCATCCTCTTCGCCCCCTCTTAACTTGCCAATGAGGGTGTCTAGACTGCAGTACATAAGCGCTGGTGATAAGATAATAAAAATTGACAAGTTTCACATGAGATCATTCACCGTGTGGATTCTTTGTATAGAACAATAAATGGATGCCAGTCAAGTCAGAATACGAAGTGGATAAGGGGGTTAGTTTCCAAACAAAGTGATGGTGCAAAAATATTAACGAAAGTTTGGTTTTATCAACAAAAGTAATTTGGCCACCATGAAAAGATTTGAGTGCTGATGTTTCCTGCATTAGCCTGTTATCAGAGCGCTGAACAAACATTCAAAATACATGTACGAAGGAAAAGTAAACTGTTAACTTCCACGATGCTGAAAAGTTATTTAAAGAAATGAAAAAGGACATGCCATGCCATACATTCTGTCATGTTTAAAGGCGTTTGGGAGCTTCATCTTACATTAATATACATTGTATAGTTTAATAGTTCACTTTGGAAAGAATGGCAGCCTGGGTTGAAAACAGTCTTGGTTTCAATATGGGAGCATGTGCACAAAGTCAGTGACAAGGCTAGCTGCACAAAGTTTCCGCCAGCAGAGGTACAAAAAAGGTTAATATCCAAATTATGACTCGGGAAATTCTTTCCTAGATTTTTACTTTTAAAGTGCTCATTTGGTACTTCTTGTTACAATGAAAGGCTTTTTTGGTGAGAACAGAAATCACAAACTTGACGGGAATATCTTGAAAATAATTATAATTATTAAGTTATTGTACAATAATGGTGTCTTTTCATAAAAGTCAATCATAGCTTACAAAAAGAAATAAAACTTGTAATACTAGTACTGTCTCATAAACTAAAATAATGTTTCCTTTGATAATAAGTGATTTACACGCACAACCGATTATCTCGAACTCCTGCTCTCTTACGCAAATTTTTCTTATCCTTACATGTACATTTGTTAGTGCTTGCAATAATTTACAAGTCTACAATGTACATCATTGGTGCAAGAAAAATATACAGCCAAAATAAGAATATTTCCTCTGCCTGTTATTAATTTTTGTTTGCTTACCTAGAATTCCTAGATTGTTTCCAAATGAAGGACCCCTCCTCGTGCAGCCATTTAACACACTAAAAAAAAAAAATGAAATTATCAGATTGCTCCATTGTAAAATGGTTCACTTGCCTAACAACAAAATTCTAGGCATAAATCTTCAAACCATTACTTAACCCTATCTAGAGGGGTTTTTTTTTGTCTTCTGGCGCCAGGGGGTGGCGGATTCCACCCCTCCCCCCTCCATAACTTTGCAAGTATAAAAGCTATGACAGGTCTGTAATGAGAAGTGATGTCGTCAAAGGACATTGTAATGACATCATGATTGTCAAATGATAGCCATCTTGGATGTTTGGATTTCCCCAAAACTTCAGGAAAGCATCGAACAGAAATAGAACGAAAAGTAATCACAACCAATATAGGAGCACTAATATGGGCTAAGAGCATAAAAGTTACAGGGAAAAAGTAATAGAAGGGATTTTCCATTTTCTAAAAAAATGGCCTGTCAAAATTGGTTGCCATGGTAACAATAAATTCAATGAACAGTAACTGATAACATCAAATTCTTCCCAGATAAATTTACGAAAAAGTCCTGAAGTTTCACACCATTTGCTCAAATATTAAAAACCGTTATTCAGGTTCAAAGTTGCCTCTGGGCAGAATCACCCACCCCCCCACCCCCTTCATCCGCACAGTCTAGATAGGGGTTAAACAAACATGCAACAATCCAACATATGGAAAAAGATGGCAGCTGTACATTTTACCACAATATCTTGCAAACCTAAAGCCTCGTCTACACGAGCAATAATTATTTTTATATGGCAATTTTTATTTGCCCGTGTAGATGATGAGAAATGACCAATTTTTATGTGACAACTGCATCTGCTGAAAAGCTGCCTGTTAGTTTTTATATGGCAAATAAAAATTGCCACATAAAAAAATTGTCCGTGTAGACGAGATGCCACATAAAATGTGACAATTTTTTCAACATCTGTAGGACCCAGTCCCTACAGTCCCTAACATTTGCGCATCCAGCATGGCGCCATCTTGCTTTTTGCCTTTCCATGGACATCTCTGCTGTGTGAAATTATTACTGATACAAATTAACAACAAATATTTGTCAAGCTATCTACATGGGCAAATAAAAATTGCCACATACAGTTGCCACATAAAAATTGCTCGTGTAGACGGGGCTTAACACAACCAATAGGCATAAAAAGTCATAATTTTTTTTGCAAAATCCATCCCTGTGCTAACAACATTGTGTATGCTAGGTTTGAAGTTTTAAGAACGTTTCTGTGCGTTCATTTTTGTGAGTGTTTTTAGGGTTTCCATACACTAAGAATCATGGGTAAATGTACCAGTCATTCTCTTTTTCGGTACAGTGGATTATGCAAACTAACTGATTGCAATGGATACCTGTTTACTCTAAGCTTTAGCGTCTTTCCGTCAGGATTTCGCAGACCCTCATAGAGTCCCCATGTTCCTCCAACTGCCAAACCTGTCAAGAAAGGGAAAGATTCACTTGATGTTCCTACTGCAGTAAGTTTTTTAGAGCATTTTCATGCACTTTCATGCACCTGTGATGTTTTCAGACAAGTATTCACTCACAAAGGTGATCATAGAAAGAGATTCAACTGTAATTCATTGGAAGTTAAAATTCCAGTGGAATTAGACCAACAAAATGTCCACTAAACTGCAGAATGAAAACAACACTTTGAGCCACTTCAAAGGGTTGGTTCATGTCAACAGTAAAAATATAGTTAAAGTGCAGGGTTTACTTATTTAACAGGGGTGTCATTAAGAGCCAGGCACCAAGCAAATTGACTGTCTGTGAACACGGCTTTGCCCAGCTGCTTTTAACATCTCAAATGACTATTTGCCAAAAGGACGTAAAAGTAGCAATTTAGTGATAATCTTGATGAAGAGAACAAGACTTTTAAATTGAAAGACATGTTTCGGCAACTCCTGTGTCATCGTCAGTCAGGCACAGGAGTTGCCGAAACATGTCTTTAAATTTAAAAGTCTTGTTCTCTTCATCAAAATGACTATTTCCATAAAAGAATGTAATCAAGTTAGCAACTATCCTCCCCAGGGGCCCGTTTCTCGAATTACCGATTACACAGTGACTACAGACATGGTACTTGATCGATGTTTTCATAGAATTATAAGATTTAAAAATTTAGTATTCAAAGCTAACAAAAATTGACTTCTTTTAAGAAAAGTTTATCACCACAGACACTTATCAGGCCTGGTAATTTACTGGGACTTTCGAGAAACAGGCCCAAGGTGTACTAACCACTTGATATCTCCTGTTTAAAATCTTAATGAAACCACTGTTAGTATCTGTTGTGCTGCATCGGTGAGGCAGTAGAAATGAACATTTGGTTTCATCAACAGTGTTACTGTAGGGTAATTTGGCCACCGTAGAGAGATCCAAGAGCTAACATTTAGAGTGTTAGCTTTTTGTCAGAATGATCAATCATGTACATGAGAACAGCCTTGGCTCTGGACAAGGCTGAGAACATAACTACCAATTTACATCAAATTTCAGGCTGCTTTTCATTTCTGCTCAGATTTGCTTCATACATGTATTTTGCATGTGACATATACAGTCACAATAATTATTTATTCCCAAAACGTGGCCAATTTTTTCTTGTTTTTTTTTTGTGGGCTCCAACCATCATCTTCAGAGACAATTCCATGATTGATGATTGATCCATTGATTTATGACCTGGGTCATTTTGTTGCCCTTTTGTTCTGAAAGGATGCATCACATCACATCACAATTGTACGAAGAGACTTTTCTGAGAAATTTATTTTTCTCAAAAAATGACATCTGAAACAGGCAAATTCAAGAAAGTGTAGGCAACATTTTGGAAATAAGATGTATGCCAAATGCAAAATGTCAGGCAATTTTGGTCAAAGATGAACAATGACCCATACTTTAAGCAATAGTGTACCTCCATTGCCCAACACATAATCAACCCACAACATAAACACCTTGATATGCTCTAATGAATTTAAGGGGAAACGCTCAAAATGATAGCTTTTGTATCTCTGCACAGTGACCAATTTACCCTCTTGACTCTGATCAGTTGTTTGACATAAATAGTCTCTTTCACAATCCATCAATTAAAGTAAAACAAACAAACATACCACACATGTATGACGTTCCTATGCCCGAAAACATCTGTTCACCCCAACTTCTTTTCTTTTTACTGTCAGTGGGGAAAACAAATTCAGCTCCACCCTGGGAGAGAAATAATTTTTAAATATAATATTAGTTTTATTGTAAATGACAGCATAGTAAATGGGCGAGTAAGTGAGTGACAGTAACAGTTCATTTATTGAGCCTTGCTCTCCAAAGGGAAGTATTGGTCTAGTTGCAATAAAGTGAGTGGGTAGGTGGGTGGGTTTGTGAGTGAGTGGGGTGCCTGGGTGGGGTAAGTGAGTGAAAGATTGGGTGGGTGAGTGATGACAGCGAGTAAGGAATAAAGTGTTTGATCTTTTACCAAACGACATGGAGGGAAAGCACATGTCAGATCTTTGCATGATTTTATTAGTTGATTACAACACTAGAACTCTATGAAAAATTCCCTTTCAAATCAATAATTTTTCAGGGCTGTCATTGAGGTTTGGAGTTGCCAAGTCTGCAAGGAAAGTAGCTGGTCTTAAAGAGAAAAAAAGAGTGTCCCATTCTTGACATTTCAAGTTCTTGGCAGCTGGCTATCCTCACTGTAAATGCAAGCTGAAAGTCATTCTCCAGCTACTAATGACAGCCTTGCCCTTGCAAGAATTCCAAGAAACAAAACAAAATAACTGCGACTGCTTAACTGAGGCTCTCGGCATTACATGCATGAATGGTAACAGAATGCAGCATATTTACCTGATTCAAATATGTTGGATCAATATTGAGATATGGTGACAACGACGCACCACTGTTAACTGAAAAAGGAGAAATTTCAAGTTAGCAGTTAGCCTAAGCATACAAACAAATCATTCTCAGGGCTCAAGACTAACTTTTAAGCCCACTTGCCCAGTGGCTAGTAACAGGTCTGATTTTACTAGCCAAATCAAACTTTTCATTCACATCTGGCAGGAAACAAATTCTGGCATATGTCTCTTTCATATCAAGATAGCCATTTAAAGAAAACCTTGTCATTGTTATTGGTTTCCATAGTTACCGTATTTCTTTTCCTTTTTTTTCAGCTGAACCTAAGGCTGTCGCATTTGGTAATGGCATTCTGAAAATTCTTTTGTAGCACTGTTGTAATAATATTGAAGAGCTGAGAGCAAAACCGACCTATGTCGAATTTTAGGCCGTTTTTCGATTTTCCTTGGATTTGTCCAAATTTTTGCATGTGAACTGCAATTCGATTGAAAAACATTGTCCAGTATTCTTTTTCCACCGATTTGTGTTTCATATTCGAGAAATAACGTATGCGAAAAACTGTGTTTTTGCTTGCGTACACAAAGAAATTGACAACGCTTTGTTTCCGGGTGCTAATTATTCGTTCCATGAGATTGGTTTTGCAAATTACACCACTGACGTCTACTTAGCTCAAGTTTTGGCTCTTGTTCTCACTTTAGCCCCCAAAATAGCCACATATTTCCTATGAAGCTTTTAATTTTGCTCAAGAAAACATTACAAACCATTTTATACACACCTTGAAGTTGTATTCATTCAAAAGAACGAGACAAACAATTATTGTTTCATTAAGCTTAGAATATAGATGACTTTAAGCCCTGATCAAATGGTGCATGATAGTCAATGATAGAGTTAAATACCGTAGTGAAAACTATCATCCACTATTTTCAACTACCATGCGTGTAGGGCAAACAGGAAAACTATCATCATCACGAAGATATGAATGCACTCAAAATAAATGACAGTTGAGGACAGTCAATGATAGTGCGTGTAAGTTGGAGGTCATGATGGCATTGCAAAGAATTTTCCATGTTGTATAGTGCAACATGTTTCCAGCATTTTGTCCCACAATGCACTTATTATTCTAGCCACTGAAAAACACAGTTACACCGGCTTTACCGCTGGCTCCTGTTGTCTAAAGAATGGATAAATCTTCTACGTGGATAAATCCCTATCCAGTGTATAAAATGCGCTCCAACCAATAGCTTTTATCAGCTGGATAGTGACTTATCAACAGGTTAAAGTTATCTGCTCTTTGAACAACAGGGCCCTGAATATGACGTAACATAATTATACAATAAGCTACTTAGATACAACGCTAGATTTATAATATTGGAAGATTTTACACTACACTAAAATGGCAACTTTGCGAGTACCACATTCCACCAAGATGCTTCAACAAGAAAAAGCATATATTAAAGTTCAGTTATTCTGGTTCAGAAGCTCTCAACCGCCCGCGATGTTACTAAAATTCTGAACTTCACAGAACATCGAGAGTGCACTATAAAAGTCGGCAAACTTGTGCAACCCCAAGTGCGAGAATGTTCATAATTTTATATAATTTTCCCGTGAACGCAAAGTTCATTTCTCAAAAGATTTCTGGTAAAATTGCAATCTAAACAAAAGTTTGAGGTACAAAATCATTTGACAGACAGTGACTCACGATTTTTTCGGCGATCGTCTTCAAGATCATAGCGCGAATGTATCCACAATTAAACTTACCCGAATAAGCCATACTTGCGCCTTGCATCGAATAATCATCCCCTTTATTCCCCAAGTCCATTATTGGTGTGACAAATTTAAAAGACGAGAGAAATTTGGACGGAAAAGAAACGAAGAGCGACTCACGGAAATGTTTCACTACGCAAACCTCGTGCAGGATTGACGACTGCGCGTGCGTCAAATGGATTACGCAACAAACAGCGAGAGTTGCGTGGAGATCTGGGACCTACACGTACCAAGATGTTGAGGGATTTTTTGAAGGAGACAGGGGGCGCTTCAAATTAGGTTACATCTTTTTATTAAAATTTTTTAGACTGAAGTGGATTGGCTGAACTTGATGCACTCGAAAAAAATCCTTTAATAATCAAGGACCGTGCCCCTTTTTTTCTAAAACGTGGTCTTTGAACAAGAAGTGTGGAGTGGGCGCATTAATTTTCAAATTAATTTTCAGTATACTGCACTTTGCAAAATCATGCTTTTGACAGCTCACAGCTCCCTTCAAAATTTTAGACCATTGTTAGGCTCCCTCGCAGATGCTCTCTGTGTGATGAGCCAAAAGAGACAGACAGGACACAGAAAAGTAAATAAAAGTAGGCCAAGGGATGTCAGCAAGTTAAATTTTTTTTTCTCTTTGGATGCTTTACTTTTCTGTTAACTTGCATAGCAGTCATGTCTTAACCAAGAGTTTGGGAAGCTCATGAAAGCTTCTAAGAACACAAGAAGGGGCACAAACAAAACAGAAGGATGAAAGGACCACATTTCATTCCTCTCTCCTCCTCACTGCTTCAGTGATTTTCTTCCTTGAACTGTACGGAAGCTGTTCACTTCTCATACTTGCTCAGCCCCTCACAGATTCTCTTTCGGCTTGTCACACTATCCTTCCTCCCCAAGAGCAAAGATTGTGTGATGAGCCAAAAGAGCATCTGCAAGGGAGAAAGGAAACAACTGCAAGTAAGGCTACATTTCTGTCAACTGAATTAGATGAAGCTGAAACTTGTTTATTTTACTTTGATTGATTGATTGATTGATTGATTGATTGATTGATTGATTGATTGATTGATTGATTGATTGATTGATTGATTGATTGATTGATTGGTTATAGTGGGGAGAACTTCCCAACCCTGCCCATATTGACTGCCCAGCATTGAATTTGTGTATCATTTTATCATGTTTTAGACTAACACTTTTATTGCTTTAGAATGCTACTTCCTTCTGTTCTTGACAACAGCTCTTCTACGTTGGTCCAACACTGCCACCATGTTTCATTTGAAAATACAAAGCTATTTTTTAAAAATATTAACTTAATGCTTTACAGCGTAAGACCATTTTGCCGCAGGACATACATCAACTTTTTCACAGAGAAGTTGCTTCATGCAGCCATTTTCTACTAGCCAAAACATTATCTTAGTCTGTATCAGTTGTGTGATGGTACACAATATTTCCTGGCATTGCTCAATCACAAGATGTCCTGTCACACCTTGTTGGCTTGCTTACTGCAGACTGAGACAATTTTTTAAAAAAACATCCATCACAATCAACTGCAGCATATGGAACATTTTGGATAAATTCCAAACTTTCACAAGATCACTATTCGAGAAGTAATCCATTGCTTGATCGTCACAAGTCAGTATCTGAGTGTACCAACAATAGTTCTCAGATGAAACATCTGCAGTGCCTGATGCCAAATTGGCAAGAAAAGTGCACTTGGCTGACAGCTGTCAGTTCAGTTGGATTGTGCAATGTTGAAGGAATTGTTATCCATAATTTCCCACACTTTGTCCTGGAGGACTGCAACAATTTCTGCTGAAACAAACAAATGTGTTTCATCCAAATCCTCAATCACAAACTTTTTGCCCAAAATCATTTTCTCATCAAGGTGAAGAAGGAACTGTTTCACTGCAGGATCACTGAAAAGCAAGGTAAAATAACAAAATTATTATAAATTAAAGATTTTTTGAGGGAAAATCATACATGTGCAACAATAATTATTTGTAGGCCCTCTGCGACTTAACCCTTTAAAACCCAAGGCATTTTTGTTCAGATCCACTAGACTACAAGCTCCATGTCAATGTATGATATACCATTTTAATTAGAGCTATACTGATGGGTGTATTTCATAACTGAAATAAATGGGTTTAAAAACATAAAAGAAATTAAAAGGTCAAAAATGTCCCAATCCATGTGCATATTAGGTATATTCCTAAACTATAGCTTATTTTGCAGATCTCAACATGCTCATTAATGTGAGAGATGTCTTAAGACCCACAACTGCTAAAGGAAAAACATTCAAAAGTTATGGGGGTGGTCAGCCATATGACATATAGACAGGGTTACGTTTTCATTATAATAATAGGTAGATCTTCACAAGACCATCTTGGTGACAAAAATTCATAGAAATCCGTCGAATATTGACAGAGTTATGGTATTATGTGTTAATTGGCACTCTTAGGGATTAAAAGGTCAATATCCCCTATAACCAGGGTTCTTGTCAGGAGCCAGTAACTGGTTATTAATTTTACTGTCTACTCACATAAATGTTACAGGCTATTGTGAAAAACAAAATGTTTCCGAAATTAGGTGAAATTATTGACACTGCTTTCAAATTTCATTGTATTTTGAAAAAAAATTGTCCTTGTTTTTGGGAATTTCCTTTCCATAATTTTTCCGCTTGACCCAGCCACTTAGCTCGATTAGCTTGCTATTTCTAAGTGGCTGTGCCCCCCTTCTTTAGTAATTTTACTCTCTTGTATTAATGTAACTCTGTATAATTTCTGGGCACGAATAAAGATTGTTGTTGTTGTTGTTGTTGTTGTTGTTGTTAATGTAAACATTAACATCCAGCCGATAATATCAAGTTGAAAATCCAACAATTTGCCTGTAAAAGCTTGTAAAGAAATAATTATTTGTTCTTGGTTTGAGCATATTCTTTCGTCAAAAACAACACTGACTTTAAGCCATAACACAAACCATACAATCACTGTGACTGAGTGATCCAGTGAGAGGGGGTTTTAACAGAGCTTTAGAGAGAGAGAGTTTGTGAGCAAGTCTATTTCAATAATCTGCAATGTGCAGTTCAAGAAAAAATCCATACCCACCCGATGGAAGGTCATTGGAAATTCCTAGGGGGACCAGAGGGGTTCTTAGAAGTCAAAATTTTAAAAGCAAAGTATCAAGTTAATCTGGAATTTCCTGTGGGAAGGGAGGGTGCAAAACAAAAAACCTTCCATGGAGGGAGTATGGATATATTCGGGAACTGCACAATAAACCAGTTCACAGCAACGATGGTAAATTTATCTTGTGAAAGAAAGATCACACACAAAATACAATTTGCCACGGCAAAAGGGTAAGGTGTAAGCCCACCTATAATTTTTAGTGTTGCATGTTCTTTTGGACAAGTCAAGTAGTTATTTTGGATCATGTTTACTATAGGTAGTGTCGACCGATATGTAGACCACTATGTCGGTTGGCAAAGTGTCGGTGAAGTGTCGGCAAAGTGTCGGTAAAGTGTCGGCGAAGTATGGTGAATTGAAAGCTATATCGGTCAACGTACATCCGATCGATATATCGACCGATTATCAACCTACTGTCAACCGACTGTTGACCAACTATCGACCAAGTCTCAACCACTATATCGACTGATGTAGCAGTCAATATATCGGTCGACACTACCTATAGTAAACATGATCCGATATTTTAACCACGTGACTGGGAACTGTACAGTGAAATCAAAACTCTTCTGATTCACAGATTCTACTGTTTCTAATAAAGTAACATGAACACAAATCATATTAAATTTAAATAGTCTGAAAAAAATATGTTAATTAACTTTATATTCCCCCACAGACGTTCACAGATTAGGCTTACAATGTATTTACAGTGATTTACAGGATAATTTTGATTTTAAGGATGGTGCCTACTTTTATTACTGTGCATACATTCTGTGCATCTCGAGATACTCAGTTTTCTAACTAATATGGGGATATTTTTGCGCGGTTTAAAAATATGTGGAGAAAGTAGAACTTAACAAGTGCTCTTGGTATCCAAAAAGAAAATTTGGGGTGACCATACATTTTTCAGAGATAATAAAGCCACAATATGGAAAAAAAACGCCATACATTGCTTTGTATTTTACTGTTTTTTAGAATAATTCTGGCTTCATTATCTCTGAAAAATGCGTGGTTAACCCCAATTTTAAAAATAGCCCTTGCTAAGATCTACTTAGTCAAAACCACACAAAAATACTTCCTCATTTAACACTAGCTAGGCACCGTCCTTTTATTATAATAGCTATAGCACGAGCTGTACGAGTCAATTTTAAACGTTGAAAACTTACCACTCAACTAAAACACCCTTCGTTACGTTCACCATGTTGAAAAATCAACGTTCTATCGCCTATTTTATGCGCACATTTTCTCCAGCTCGCTTTATCCTGAGATTTTGGAAAATTGGAAACGAAGAGCTTGGTAACCGCTCCGTCAGGTGAAAGAGGACAAGGGTGGGGAGGGAGAAGATTGTAGGCATTGAATTGAAGGGCAGCTTGGGCTCTCTGTGCAGATAGCATGGCAGAACTTTGCATCATGTTGAAAAGGATTGTGAGGAAAAGAATGCCAATAAGGCTACTGGGAGGGAAACTTGATGTGTACATCGGCAGGAGCATAACTATCCTGACCTGACATCACAGACAAAGGGTCAGCTATGGTACGTACATGGGGTGAAATTTAAAAATGGGCACGGAGCACAAAATTTCCAAGCAGAGTTGGTACCAGCAAAGGTTGTGAGACAATGGCAATTAGACATTAGCATGGGAGAAAGAGGCATTATCTACCCTACCCTCCCTTCCAAACAAACCAAGAGTGATGGGCATTTCACCCTTTCCCTAGCCTCTAATAATGGGCCCTTTGCAACTAAGAGTCACATGGTACAGAAAGCACGTTGCTGGAGAGCAAGCCATGCACTGGGACATGCAAAAAAAAGAAAATTCAAGTTTTACTGGATGTAGGCTAGTGATCGCTTATTTTTGGATGTCCCAGTGCGTAGCTTGGGTATCCAGCAAGAGTTTTTTTGTACCATGTAACCATTAGCTGCAAAGGGTTCATTAATGATAATAGATGGTTTTTCCATCAATGTCTCACCATGATACAAAGCACGTTTTGATATAGGATAACCGTCAAAATTTCTTAGCCATTTACTGGTCCAATTAAGGCATTTTCTTTCTTCTTTTGCCTCAAACAAAATGAACCGGTTTGGGGCAAGAGAGGCATACATGACTTTTTTGCCTTAAAAACAGAATTGCTTCAAATAAGTTCTATTTTGGCACAGACAACAACAACAACAACAACAACAATTTATTTACAAATTCAGATGATGTGAGGGGCTTGTCCTGCAAATAGCCACAAAGCTAGTCGAAGCGGGACAAGAAGAGCATGAGAAACTTGGTTGCGTGGATAATTTTTGAGCAAAATGCTAAATAATGGACAGCTTATTTTCTTTTCTAGACAATGCAAGTGACCTCACAAAGGAGATGCAGATCCTTGACTGATTTCTTTTGTTCACAACTATCAATGGTTTCACTTATCTTGGTTTAGTGTCCTATACAAATTAGTAATCAGTCGAACATCGGTATCAGTTTTGTGTAGCTCGTTTGCATCTGTGTGGTCCACTTCATGGGTTTTCAAACTGTTTTTAACTAAAGCCGCCGTTACACATTGAAACTTTTTAATAGCTGAAACTTGAGTGCAATGGCGCTGCTAAACAAGATTCACGAAGTGGTGTTACACGGTGAAACTCTTGTTTTTTCACCACTGCAGCAACCGTTGCAGAAGTAGAAAGCGTTTCTACTTTTTGTGAAACTCATCTTGCAACAGAAGTTCGAAAAAGTTTCAAGAAACCATGTTACAAGGTGCAACGCCTGCTAAAACTTGTTTCACAGCGCCATTGCACACAAGTTTTTACATGTAATGAAGCAACACTCGCACACCTTACATGTACATATCATGGCAAGATAGTATGTCAAATAAATATCGAAAGGCACAGAATGTATGAAATGAGTAACAAAAGGAGGCACCATCCTCCAAAGATATTACAAATCCTCTCAGCCTGACTTTAGTTATGGTTTACCCCTTTCTCAGGAAAGCTCAATTTGCAACAAATGCACATGGCATGTACTCCTTCCAAGTACGAAACGTAACGCTATCTAACACACTTGAAGAACAGTCTCCTTGTGACTCTGTCATCCCTGTATCTTTAATTTCAAAACAGATAATAAACTCAAGAACTTTTTATGAAGAAAGTCCACACCCTATAACTAAAACTTTTATTAAAAACCACTTCTAAATCTGCACAGTAATAATAATGAGTAAGGCCCGGTTCAGACGCCGAACTTTTCATGAGCCGAACCTAATACCTTGAATTAAGTACATGAAAAGTTTGGCATCTGAATCAGTTGAGAACGGCTGTTTCAATTTGGAACGGCTCAGCCGTTCTTCCCGCCTGGCTCAGCCAGGAATTTCGGCTTTGGAACAGCTTTGATTCAGACGCCGAACTTTTCATGAGCCGAACCTAATGCATAAATTATTATAACGTATTTCAAACAAAAAAAATAAAAATTAAAAAAAAAAAACCGCTAACATTTTGATTGGTTTTGCTTCAAGTAAATTAAGTTCGGCTTATTAAGTTCGGCGTCTGAATCAAAAGGTGGGATTTTCGTGATTTGGGCCGACCTTAATTTGAATTAAGTTCGGCTCATGAAAAGTTCAGCGTCTGAACTGGGCCTAAGGCAACTTTGTGAGAACAAATTTTTTGGCAAAGGAACATCTTCCAAATTAGCACACTTAATCGCCAGGAATTAATGAATCCTTTTCATACGACTAGTTTATTTTTGTTTTCCAGCTTACCATGCTCCCACCAATAGCATAGCTCCACTGCTCACTATATAAACCACATAAAAGCCACAATTCCTTGATATCAGCATGGCACATGCAACAAAGCGGTGCTGTCTCAATCATCTTATACAGAGTGATAAGTACAGGAATTGAATACAAGCCAGTTTGGTGAGGTTACCGCTCACCAATGCACCATCCCTGCTAACTAGAAGAGTAATAATGTACAATAGCTAATTTAAAAAAAACCTTGTAGTTATATGTAATATGTACAAGATGTCTATATTTTCAATAAAAGACCTTTCCATAGCAATGTGGGGAACAAGCCTCCATTAGCTCCCAAAGGATCACCATGAGACATGCAACAAGGTCATACTGTCAATCAATCAATTCAAAACTGCAAGCATCTCCCCCCTCCCTGGGAATTTGAAGTTCTGACATGTTAAAACTTCCCGCCCCGCTACGCCAAAAAGCCATTCAAATGCCCTACCCTAGCACCAAATTGAAAGCACTGCAAAGTTTGTGGAGACCATCTTTTTTGGTGAGCCACTTAACTTGTCCATGGATCACGAACCACATGTATTCTGTGTATTCTGCTGGGCAAGAAAAAAGGTGTCAACTTGACACTTTAGGCCCAGAGGGAGGGGGCAGGGATTTTATTGATTGGCGCATAAGTGTCGACACATGTCGGAATCCAATACAAACCACACTGAGGATAAGGGAGGGGGGGGGGGGGCATGAGTACTCACAATGCATCATCACTGTTAACTATATAAAGAGTTGCAATATTCAATTACTTATCTAAATTAAAAACCATTTTATTACATGTGATTCAAAACGTCCATATTTTCGATAAAAGAACTTTCCACAGCGATGTGGCGATCAAGCTTCCATGAGGTCCCAAAGATAGTTGGCAATGTCAAATTTCGACTTCTCGCTTTTGCTCACACAGAACGGTTTCACATCGTTCAGGCTTGCTACAAATCCTTTTACTTGGTCTTCCTCGCATTCATAATCCCACCTTATATGGCTCACGTTAGTGTACAAGCTGAAATTGTACTTCGTTTGTGGAAGAATCTCTTCACAGTTGTTTTTCACCTCTGTGGCTTTAACTTTTAGCCCTTTGATTGCATCTTCTTTATCCGTGATATTTTTCTCGAAGACTTTAACATCAGCTTCCAACTTTTCAATATGCTGTATGGTTGCAATCTTTTCAGTGTGTAGACTTTCCACTCCTTTGGAATTTTCATTGACTTTCGAAGCTTTCTCCTCCTCTTCTTTCGCAGCAAGTATTTTGCTGAGCGCTCGTAAAGTTTCCTTCACGTTGTCTTGGTGGTGTGAGCGCTCCTCGCGAACTTCGCTGCAGATCTGTGCAACCTTTTTCAGTGCCTCTTCGTCTTCTGCGCTAGAGAGAACCGTTATGATTTCACTTGCAGTTTCTTGAGCCCCTTTGATGGACATTGTAGTTGAAATATCAGTCGCAAAAGCCACAAAGAGCGTTTTACAAATTTTGAAAACAAAATTTTCAAAAAATGGCGGTCGCAACAAACTTGTTCTCAATCCCAACCGTTAGTTACCAGATTCCTCTCGGTATCTAACATGGCGGACAGTCTTGCTGTGGTTTATGAGCGAGCGAAAGTGTTGCAAGCCAAAAGCTGTCACGGTGACGCTATAAAAGAACTGAGTAAGTTAATAGAACTTGCACAAAAACATACAGAGGGACGAGAATCATTGAACGGCTTCTTAGCTCGAGTGTGGAATGATAGAGGACACTTGAAATATTTGCAAGTTGATTTCTATGGTGCCATGGTTGATTTCACTCAAGCTATTCAACTGGATAATGACTTTGCTGTGCCTTTCTATAACAGAGGACAGATTCATTACAGAATGGGTATGTAGAAATCGCAATAAATGATAATCTCGAATACAGTGGAGTCGACTCTCGCTATATGCCTCGCCTGCGTAGCAGTCATTTCCGTTTCCTTCAAGCCAAGCGGGGCAATGCCATGAGGGCATTGGGCAAAAAGGAGCAAAAAAGTAGGAGCAGGGGGCCTCCTACTTTTTTTGCTCCTTTTTGCCCAATGCCCTCATGGCATTGCCCCGCTTGGCTTGAAGGAAACGGAAATGACTGCTACACAGGCTACTATATGCCAGGCTGCATTTTATGTAGGTTACGCCAAAATCTTCGGCATGGGTTTCCAAATTATACATACTCGGCGTATAGGCCTCATCACGGTTTTCGACGCCATTTTGACGAGTAGGCAAACAGGCTCGAAATAACAGTGTTTGTATGGAAATACGAAATCCGATGTCAAATAATTTTCATAAAACATTGCTTCTGAAAAATTCATGAATTGGAAACTTTTGGCAATAGGGAAAGGATTTTAAGAAAAAAATTGGAGGGATGTAGCTGTGCCAGAAAGCATCCAGTCGTGTTTTGAACTTTCCATACATTTCCCTGTATTTTTTTCCCGCGAGCTATTTTTAGAGCAGTTCACGGCTGATTCGCTAACAGACAAATGTATGAAAAGTTCAAAACACGACTGGACGCTTTCTGGCACAGCTACATCCCTCCAATTTTTTTCTTAAAATCCTTTCCCTATTGCCAAAAGTTTCCAATTCATGAACTTTTCAGAAGCAATGTTTCATGAAAATTATTTGACATCGGATTTCCATACAAACACTGTTATTTCGAGCCTGTTTGCCTACTCGTCAAAATGGCGTCGAAAACCGTGATAAGGCCTATTATCATCATCTTTGGCATAAAGCGGCGTAAGACAGAGCCGTTATGAACTACACTTACAGGACTTAGATGCTTATATGAAAATATGCCTATCGGGGTCATGTGGGGGGGAGGGGGGGAGGGATGGGTATTTTTCAGGAAGTCAGAGCTAACTTTTCGGGGTAACTAGGGAATACCCCGCCACTCCAAAAGTGACCCTGAAACGAGTGGATACACGGCTACGCCCATACACGGCTACACAGATACAGTGGTAAATACCACCCCCTCTCCTCCACTTAGCTTCGTGGCTACGCAGCTACGCGGCTACGTCAGGCTATATGGCTACGCAGTTACGTGGCTGTGTAGCTACGTGGCTACGCGGCTATGTGGCTACACGGCTACGTGGCTACGCAGCTAGCACGCTTGCTTCGGCTTGTGGATTAAAGAACGAGATATATTCATGTGTAAGGCGCTTGTTTCGGCTTGTGGATTAAAGAACAAGGTATATGATGTGTAGAGTGCTTGTTTCGGCTCGACGCATAGCCACGTAGCCACTCTTTTCAGGATTACTCTTGGAGTGGCGGGGTATTCCTTAGTTAAGCCAAATTTTCTTATTATCCCCTTAGAGTAATGGTTTCTCTGCTTGCCATGTAAAAGTTCCTAAGAGGGTGGAGGGGGGACTTGGAATTTTTTTTGTGTATTTTTCAGACTGGCACAGGGTCCAGAGGGGTTTTGTTCAATCCTACAAACCATGTCTCACCTTGTTAATTCCAAAACATATTTATTTTGTACAATAACATGGTTTAAATGAAATCCTCCTGAGTTGTAAGCAAAGAATGGCAGAAACTCTACCATGTGGTCCCTCCTAATCAAATCCTTAACATCTGACCGCTAATACCAAAGTGAAAATTCTCCTTTCTTGTCCCCATACGTTTCTCAGAAAAGTACTGTGGAGAAGTTATTAAATTATCAAAATAAATTAACCGGCTGAGTGATCATATCCCTAATTCTCATGACCTCAGGGGTTGAATAAGAATTGATATTACTAGGAGCAATTTGATGCTGATCACT
The DNA here is from genome assembly GCF_977016875.1 of Pavona decussata. Classification (NCBI taxonomy): domain Eukaryota; kingdom Metazoa; phylum Cnidaria; class Anthozoa; order Scleractinia; family Agariciidae; genus Pavona; species Pavona decussata. The sequence goes on from NW_028145450.1 coordinate 549,480, forward strand.
GTTAGGGCTTGTTGACAAAAGCCCAGGTAAACATTTTCTTTTTCCAATCATATGCATATCCTTCTATGTGCCCTAAGATATCCAGATCTCCTCCAGTCTCTAAATACAGTCGAACCTCAGAGATGGCCATGTTTTCTTGTCCCAACTTGTTATTCATATAAATGTTAGTGTGATATGTCAAATTGTTATATACCTAGACTTTCACTCAACAAAGTGAGCACTGTGATTGGTTGATTCTTGGTCATGTGCCCCTGATCAAATACAAATGTATCCAGACCAGGATACAATTCCACAATTGTTGCCCTCCCTGAAGTTGTTTGTTTGTTTGTTTTGCTTTGATTGTTGAAGGGAAAGTCTAAATATTTAACAAAGCACTTAAGTAAGTGAGGTCCCTCGGGAAACTAGTCAGTTTTGTTTTCCCAAGGGTCCTGATGTTTCCCGAAGTCGACGAGGTCGAGGGAAACATTAGAACTCAAGGGAAACAAAACTAACTGTTTCTCTCGGGACCATACATTAAGTGTATAATATTATTCTCAGAGAAATTAGCTTTCAAAAACTGTGAAATTACCAAGAATAACTGGCTAGGTGGCAACTCTTGCCACTCAGTCATGCATTCTTTGTAAAAGCTTGACACTTCTAATGTATGTTTTTCAAAAACTATTCCGCATACCATGCTCAAATTTCCTGAAAAATACCAAGTTTGCCAAGCTTTTTTAATTTGCGGAGACCATTATTTTGTTTGTAGCTAGGGCTGATGTATACTAATTTATGGGCTAAGCATGAAAACAAAAATATCCAAAGGTTAAGATCTAAGGGTGCTTTTTATTTGTCAGAACTTGCCGGTCAAACCGGTCAGTTCGTAAACGGACTGCACCAACTTGAAGGATAAGTTTTATCCTCGTCCTTCGAAGTTCTTCAAAATAATAGGTGTTTTCGGAGTGATTATTTTTCAAGATTTTGCAGCACTATCCCTTCAAAATTGGACCACCAACCTGTTGGCTCAGTTGGTAGAGCACCGGGCTCCCGTGCGGGAGGTCGCAGGTTCAAACCCCAGCTGGACCAACATTCAGGGTCTTTAAATTAATTGACGAAAAAGTGCTGCCTTTGTAATGACATCTGCAAATGGTTAGACTTTCTAGTCTTCTCGGGTAAGGACGATAAATCGTAGGTCCCGTCTCACAACCCTTGTTCATGATTACTTTGTGGGACGTTAAAGAACCCACACACTGTTCGCAAGAGTAGGGGACGTAGTTCCCGGTGTTGTGGTCTGGTCTTCTATCTTTCACACTCATGCTTGGGTTGAGTGGGTGGGTGGGTGAGATCTAATATGGACCGATAGCGGCTGCCGGAGGCGCCTTCACATGCTGGCGTCCGATCTCACCCCATAGAATTGTAAACCGCCATGAGACTTGGTGATATGTGCGGCAAATAAGAATTCATTCATTCATTCATTCAAAATGACACATTTGATTCACAGACTGGCCAATGTGGCTGGCCAGTTCTAACAAATGGAAAGCGCTCTAAGTTTTACAAGTTTTATACTAACTAAAATGTTGTTACACATGTGAACTCAGGCAGATACCAGGAAGCAGTTGACGACCTGACGGAAGCCATTAGGATTGATCCAAGCTTTGAGGATGCAAAGCTTAACTTACACCAGGCAATTCAGGACTGGAAAAATACTACAGCTATGGAAAACAGCTGACAAATAGAACGATTAACAAGGGACAATGATCCTGTTTCATGCTTCCAGCCATCAGAGATATTTGAAGGAAAAGTGGGTAAAGCCTGAATGGAAAAAGTGTGGAGAAAGATATAGAAAGATCATCTCAAAAATTATTTTTCACAAGTCAAGTTTTGGCCATAATTTTTGACTTTTGGTTACACCCAAACTTGTTAACTGTCCTGGCCAGGATTTTGCAGGTCTGACACAGTCCATATAATGATAGTTATTATTCAGCACATTGTAACACTGCCCAAATATCAGTATCAGGCGAAATTCCTTTTGATTTCGCAGGGTAATTGTTAAATATACGTAATTTCATGTGTCGGGGAGAAAAACGGCAAAATAAAATTCCTCTCCTGTTTTTTGTAATAAAATTGTGCTTTGTTGTCAATGTGTTGATTACATAAAACAATAAATATTATTAAGATAATTAATCCTGCTTAATCTTGCAGAACATCCTCTGATTCTAGCTAATTCGGCCTACGGCCTCGTCAGCTAAGTATCAGGCGATATGCTGCGCGATTTCGCGCGGAAAACTGTTTATTCAACCAGCACCAGTATATTGGATGGACACAAGAACTTGGGTGAACTTTCTTGCGTGTTACACACTCCGAGTGACCTAACTCGCGTCGTGTTCGGAAAATCCCGACTATTTTCCTATGATTGACGAAGATTCCCGAAAATTACCCGAAGGCCGTGGTAAATATTGTCGAAAAAAAAGGCGAAAATTCGGCTTTATTTAGGTCGCGTTGATTTCCTTGGGCGTTATTTTTCCAGGACCTTAATAAAATGGAGCACTCATTTCCGAGACTTAAATTTCTGTCATTTCTAAGAAAGCATCAATTCTCTTTGTTTAGCACATTGCAACCTTTGAATATTTTACGTTACCTCCTACTACCATCATCATTTCAGTGTATTTGAGACAAAAAAAAACTGTGGAACTTTTTACTCGTGTTAAAATTATTCATTTGGAAATTTCCCTTTTTCATTCGCATTAATTTTTTTTATTACAAACCGAATTACCCTTCAATTCTCGTTTATTTGAGAATGGTGCCTCCTTTCTGCTACTGAGCTGCGACATTCTCGACCCCAGCTCGAGTGCCCTCCCCCCCCCCCCCCCCCCCTAATCCCTCTCTCCCCCGAACAGGATCAAGAGTTCTTCCCTTTTGTGCACGAAGACGAAAGGCTCTCTGGGGTCGAGAATGCTACTGCTATTACGTTTCGTGCATCTGGAGATGGTCCGAGTCCTTGATGGCAGTGCCTAGTGAAACAAAAGGAAATTAGGAGTAATGTAACAGGGGCTTTTGGGGCATTTTAGCTCTGTGACTGAGCGAAAGGTGCCCAGCTACCTACCGGGGTCTTTTACATCAAGTGTCAAAAAATGCCCCGTAACAGTACCCACATCAGTAAACCACACGTTTTTCAGAGAAAATCAAGCTTTAATTTGTAAAAATAAAAAAGGCCATTTCGTCAGTTGTTTGCGTTTAGACGACTTTTAGAATTATTGGTGCTTTTAAGGTGATTCCGCTGAAAAAGAAGGACTATTAAAAATTTTCTAAGACTTGGTCCAGTTCATGACTATGTTATGAGCATTTCAAAAATGCAATAAAAAATGGGGGTCACCGTGCTCGTTTTTGTACAACCTGGATGGCTATTATAGTAAATAGATGACCCACGAGGTTTATATTAGGAACGCTAGTAATCAGAAGAGGGGACTATCATTTCTAGTTAAATTAATTTCTTGCACTAAAATATCGAAGCAGTTCAACAAAATTTACTTTAATCTTACACAACAAACTATTTTCATTGAACTGGAATTAAGATTATGAAAGAAATTAAAGATTTTGCTGCGTGTGCACGTAAGCAGCACTACCTAAATACGTGCTTTTTAAAGCATTCAAATAAAAATATCTCAAAGTAGAGTATTTAACTTTTCTTTAAATCGCGATATATAGTGGTCAACCATATGACATTTAAATTACTGCATTAAAAAATGGGGGTCACCGTGCTCGTTTAGAAGAAAAGGACCATTTATTTTCCTGCAGAGCTTAACCTCAAGGAAATCCCGTAATGTTGTGCGTGCGCGCGCTCGTGCGCGCGCTAAATGACGCGAAAAATTATGCGCAGCAAGGATGCGCAATGCAATTCAACGGAATCACCTTAAATTATCACTGAAAACTTTTTGGTTGACTCCAATTTTCTTTTGGATTTCAATAGGCCCCTGCCAAGAACTGTAGTGTATATTTTTCCCGCATAGTCATAAACTGTGCAAAAATATCTCTACAAGTTAAGAGGCGCCGTCCTTTCAAAAAGTCGCGTTTATTTCAAACAAGAGTTAATGTCTTATCAGCGATGTAGTTTTGACGTTGATCGTGTCAGTCGTTTATAGATGCAAAAATGTTTGCCGAGAGGATGAAGGAATCAAGGCAGGCTCAAGCTTCATTAGCATTCATTCTGTAGCAAGAGTGACCACAAGTAGACATAAGGGAGAAATCTGCTGTTCACATACGCGTTTATAATCCGCGTGATTTTATTTTCGTGCAATGACCGAGATTGCCCTGCTCAATCAACCACGTTTCATGTTGAATAGCCGACGTAGATAGCGGAATGTTGGGCGAAAGCAAAGTTTGGACCAACTGGTTTGCAGCCGCGAGGCAGGGGAAGACGCGATTTTCCCGCGGCTTACGCTTGTTGTCGCAGATAATGTGAAGGTTCACCAGGGTGTCCATGAATTCCGTAGGATTCTTGTTTATTGATTAAATACAATAAATAAATCACGTTATTGAAGTGCCGGAACTGTTCAGGCAAGGCATTCTAAATTGTACACTGTAACTGAAGTTAAACTTCCACATATCATGGACGATCTTAAAATGACCGCTTTATACCGACCGCTACTGTCTTGCCATACTGTCAGGTACACTTAAGTCAAGTCAAGTTTATTGTGTAGATACGCTTGGCTTTAGTGAGACAGCTCACCAGCTAGTTTTCAGATATTACACACGAAGTAAAACGGGACGAAGACAGTCAGTGGAGCTTGTATTTACCAAATTTCTCAGTTTCAAGTGGGGAGTTTTCGCTCTGCTGTACATGTAAACAGCTACTGCAGTTTAGAATGTTCAATTCCCAGCCGTATGGTAAGTCAATGCAAGCATGCTCTTTGGATAGGTTTTCGTGAAAACGTTTCCTATTAAGCTTCGCAAGTTATAAGCCCCTGTCGCGTCCCCATTCTTTCCCTCGAAACTGTAGCACGTGGTAGTGGGTGCGCGGAGAAGGCGGGAAGGGGGAGCAATTAAAGGCAAAACCCTTCTTATTCTTTCCCCTCCCAAAGCCTCCGCTTCACCTTCGTTCCCATCTGCTCCGGCAGTTTTATTCGCACTCATTCCCAAACTCCCTTATAAACAAGGGAGAATACTGTGGACGAGACACATTAGCTAGCTTCCACCTGCAAAAGACAACTGGAAATCGAAAAAACAATGTATAATAACAAATGTAAACCATCGCTTTGAAATTTGAAAGGGGGAAGGGAGGAAGAGACAAAAAACGCCTGGAATTGGAATTTCTTAAAACTGTTTGTCTCGTCAATTAACAAATTGACGTCAGTTTTTCATGCGTCGGTCCGGTTATTGATCATGAATTTCGTCATAACATTGTCAAAGTAGCTACGCCTCGTGGATCCGCAGACTACTTTCGCAATGTTGTGACGAAATTCGGTGATCAATAACAGGACAGACGCATGCATGAAAAACTGACGTCAATTTTTTTTTTTTTCTTTCTATAACACAAAGCCAGAAGGGACAAAATAAAGTCGGGATAAAAATGCGAGAAACCGAGGGTGCGTTCCTTTGGGATGATCCTGATCAGGATCAATGATCGAAGGTCACTCGGATCATGGTGCATCAAAGGAACCGAGGAATCCTGTATTAAAATCTGACGCGACCAAAAATAATTAAAAACTTGTCTCGCCTTCTTATTGGTTAATGGAAAAAAGGAAGACTTTCTATTGGATGAAAAGTGACAGATTGACGTTTGGTTGTTTTTAAATTCCTGGTTCTCGTTCGTTGCGTCAACATCGCATAAATTATAAATTCACGTGTCTGCGCTGCCCGCTTATTGACAATAAAAATTGGCCAATGGACTCGCGAGAATTTCTACAGTTAGTCGGACGAACGTCCAAAGTAAATGTGAGAATTGTACTAGAGCTCAAGACTTGCCTTAGCTTTTTACCGACGAGAAAAGAGGTTGTCTTTCTCACTTCGAGGCATTCGAGAAAAAAGAGCTGAGCATGTTGCCTAGTTCCTAGGCTTCTCTCTGTCTCTCACCTCTGTCACGTCATCGTGAGGGCCTGGGAAAAAGGCGTACAGGGACTGGGAAACTGAGCATACAATCTCGTTCCCAGAGCCTTTGTTACCCTTGTCCAGCGGAAGGGTTAGAGATCGGTTCCTAGAATGGATACTCCAAAACTAAGGCTGGACACCTTATGGTGTTTACACTATGACAGTCATGGAGTACAAGAGAACAGAAGCCCATTTGTTAGCCGGCAGATAACTGAGAGAATAGAGCTCCATTTAGGCAGGGAACATCAACATGATATGAAGCAAATGCCCCAGGTTCGAAATGAGATTTCTGTTGTGTAAAAATCAGAAGGTGTCCAACCTTGTTTTGGCATATCCATTCTAGTAACAACCGTTATAATCTCGTACCCACCAGGCTTTTTGGTCAGCTGGTGGGCGCCAGGAGAGACTCTGGGGAACTGGAATTTCATTACCACAGGATTTCTGCGGTAAAATAATGTAAGCCGTTACGAGGCAGCCAAACAAAAAAAAATTGTCAAATACCTCATGTATGGTCTCTGCTGCCGACCATCCGCTGGCCAAAGATCCCGAGGACTCTAGATGCGAGATTGTAACCGTTAGGGATCCTTGGTGCTGACCAAAAGGATAGCAGCCACCGGGAACGAGATTGCCGAGCGTGCGGTCCAACGCGCGAGTGCGCGCAAAGATCGCGAGTTCGCGCTTGATTGCGTGTGTCCAGCACTCACTTGATTTGTTTCGTTCACAATACGAGAAAACAAACAAACGCTTAAAAATAATTCAAATGGCTGTTTATTCTGAGCTGAGAATGGATTAAAAATAACTGCTGATAATAAAAAATCTCCAAACAGTAAATTAAACGTAAACGTAAACATATTAATAAGTGTTACAGTAATTCTCGGCCCAACTGGCTAACTGGATGAATGATATTTTAACTCAACAACATCAGAACTACAATCTGACCAAACAGGCAGTGAGAGATACAATAAGTATTATAAACAAAACTCGGATAGTCTGTCAAACAATAAGTGTAAGAAACAAAACATAGTCAGTTTGGTATAAAACTCACCACGCGCGGAGTGTGACCAAATGAATTCATAAAGAATAAATCTCGAACAACCACCTAACCGAAAATGGTTATTATAATTTTTAAATAAGGTAAGAAATTTTCTTGAGTCGACAACAAAGCCTCTTAAAAAAATATTGTTGCCTGAAATAGTAAAAATATCACATCAATTATGTACGTTCTAAAAATTGCAGAACGCAATTTTATAATAAATAACGTATTCTAGTCTTATAAATATTCTCTTCAGTTGAAATGCAAGCAGTTTAATTCCTTTCATCAAGGTGACGCTACACGGGGCAACTTTGAAAGACTATTTTTAACGCAACATAGCACAACACAATTGTTGTCCGCGCGCTGTTACACAATAGCACTTGAGGCGACAACGTTGCGTTGAAACTCATCCCGTGTAACATCACTATAAGTGTAATTTGTTTGTGTAATAAGTACGAGGATGGGACAGAAATGGCTGTTTTTATGCTAGAGACACCGGTTAGAGAACCGAGAGGCCAAGACAGCAACGCCAACGAAACCGTCAGTCGAAAATGTTTTTTAAACTTGATCCAAGTCGTTTGAGAGTATACCCGAACTGACAAGAACGGGAAAAGGTTAAAATACTTGAGGAAAGGGATGGAAAATTCACAGTAAAGCTTAAACTTAAAGCTTAAAGCTTTAACTTTGGTTTGTAAAGAACGGAAAAAATGCAGCAAACTATATACTGAACGCTCCTGTAGTGACGCTCATAAAAACTTTTTTTTTTTTTTGCTTTGGAACGCTCTCGTACTCCGGCGTTGCTGTTGCAGAAGTATCTGCCTTATGCTTTACGTTCCTTCAGACCTCTTCGCGTTAAAATCCGCCATTTTAAAAAGGTGGCAAAGAGCAGAAGCTGATGTTATGCAGAAAGTCATAAACAACTGTTTTGTGGTTAAACATGGCCTACGGCTACGATTGTCGTATGCTTTTAAAACACGTTCCACAATCATACGTATCTTGCGTGTCGGATGCTACAATTGTAACATGTTGTAGTGAAGTCGTACGTTTGATTTACGTGAAACAATTTGCGTCAGGCAAGGTGTTGTTTTAAACAGCTGTATACAACAAAGTTGAAACATCTAATTCCGCTTGAAAACATTAAAATCTGCACTAGGCCCAAGACTTTTCTGCTCGAGTTTGATTGTTGTAGCTGGGCTGGAAAGCATTTGATCGTTTTTCATAAAAATTACCGGTACATTTGTCAGTAAAAAATATTTCAAAGTCCGCGTTGACTACCAAATTAAAAACGCAATTACACGACGCTTTATAACGCAGCTACATCCCTCGAATTTCAACAGAAAATTATCCGGCCTATCATACCATACCATTTAATACAGTGGAACCTCGATTTAACGAAGTACCAAGGGACTACAGAAATTAGTTCGTAATATCAGGGTTCTGTTCCATACATTTTACAAAGCCGAGCTGGAGAACATCGTTCGTTATACCGAAGACTTCGTCAAGTTATATAGAGGTTTGTTAAATCGAGGTTCTACTGTATTACAGGAATTCTCAGCATGAAACGAATGACGTTTTTTCCTATACAAACAATGATTTCGTACTTCTTTGCTACCGAAATTTTAAAATGGCGCCTTTTAAAGGGAAAAGGGGAAGGTCTATTAACCTTAGGGAACGAACTCGGGCAAACTGCCGAACTGTTGGTCTGTCTCCATGTTTCGCTGTTTGTCCATATAAAGACGAGCAGAGGATTGTGCGACTATTAGTTTGCCGCTCTTTCAAGACGCGCTTAGGCTGCGGGCAGGCACAAAAAGGGATGGATGGGTTTCAATGTAACCGTGGTTAAACGTCAAACAAACAAAAAAAAAGTAGAATAAATAAATGAGAAAAGTCCGAAAGATACTGACATTTTTATTTTGACAGCTCATAGCTGATGCGTTTTGTCAGTCTGAGTTTACTAAATCATTTTATCATTTGCTTAAAGTTTCAAGTTTTTTTTGAAAGTGAAGCATGTCACGTATTTAAACAGTGCACACAGACATATTGCAAATCAGTCTCCACATGCTTCCCTTTATAAAACTTGAAACTTCTTTTAGCGAATTATAAAATGATTTAGTTAAATCACAGACCCAGAGAACTTATCACCTTTGAGCTCTAACGGACATTTCTTATTTTTTAAGATTGACCGCGGTTAAGGCCAAGCAATGTGGACAAGTCAACATTTTCTCGCATCTTGTCGCCCAACGAATGACAAGTTGCGATTGCTTGTTGCCCGTAGTACCATGCACCTCCGCGCGCAACAAATTTTCATGTTGCAGAAAGTAGATGCCTCTTCTATTTTTTGCAACATGAAATTCTTTTGCTCGCGGAGGAGGTAATACGGGCAATAATATAAACCATCGTAACTTTTACTGACGCGACATTTGCTTCGCGGCAAAGCCGGAAGGAAATGTTGCCCGCATTACTTGGCCTTTAAGGGAGGGGTGAGACGTGTGAGTAAGGAGCACGAGGCAGCTCGTATAACCTCCCCCTCCCCCCCTTCCCTTCTTGTGTCTGGCAATTGGCTCAAAGACGCCATAAGCCGATAATTTGTCCGGATATAGTCTTTAGGCGTTTTGGCTCGTCTTTATACAAGACAAACTACGAACGAAGAAGAATAACAACGAACAAGAACACGAGCAAGAAGACCTAACTCACTGTATATCGAGGCTCGTTTCACAGGGATATTACCTCTAGCATAGAAACCGTCATCACCCACTAAGACGAACGTTCATAGAACTTCGATTCTGGGAAAAGGAAAAACTGCTTGCGAGAAATACCATAATTAAACCATTTCAATCTCTCTTGTCACTTCATCCAGATCAATATCGTCTAAACACAGGCTCATACGCTTCCAATAATTCTGGATTTCCAACAGTTCTTGAGCTGAAGTATGAAGGGGATCAATGTTACCCCTTCGATAGTTCAGATGCCCGTGACTTTTTCTACGCGTGGCCAAGGACTTTGTGTTTGTTCTATTACCAGATCGGGGCTTTTTAGGTCTATGAGAGCTCGCAGATCGCTGGACAAAAGAGCCCTCGCGAGAATGCTCGCGCGAATGCCCCATCGAAAGGTCACTTTCTTGGTCTGTGCTGGTGCTTGCGCGTGGAATACTCGAGTCGGACGAAATTCGTTGAGTTATTTGTTGCGCGCTTATCGGTCGCACACCTTTCTTGTACAATTGCGATGGTGAAGATAAGTTCCGCGAGCTAGAATTCGAATTCTTTCCGGAACGCGATGAATAGAGGTGATGCACGCGATTGAACTGGCGAGAATAGCCTACTGCATCGGCTGACAAACTACATAGTGGTGTTTCTGCCGTAGGTTTTAAGTCTGTTCTGTATTCACTGGGTAGGGTGCCACCTCGGGACAGGCTACCCACCTCGTCTGAATTCAAATGCGTAGGCTTTTCGCTTGCATCCTGGACAGGAACGATTTTTTCGGCTTCTATATCCTCTGATTCCACAAGAAATCCATTAGACGTACGAGTACTTAATTTCCCATCAGAGGGTCGCTGAATCTTCGACGCTTTCTTCCGCCTTGTCTTCACATCTCCCTGTGTGTCGACAGTACCATTCCTATCTCCCGTCCCCACTACAGAGTCAACTTCTTCTTTGCTTGCATTTAGAATAACGCTTTCCTTTCTTTGCTCGTCTTTGAACTCCACAGTTTTTAAAACACCGTTCTTAAGTTTTGGAGAGCGAGGCGGAGAAATATTATCGGAATATTGATCATGTACATTTTCATTCGACTGTTGTATTGTCAAAGCGCTAAGGCGGTTCTTTTGAGCTTCGGCTACATGTGAGGGGACCTCCGTTTCGCTCAAAATCCGACTGATCCTATTCCGCTGGGTATTATTTCCAGAACTTGGGGTTCCGACCAGGGAAAAGCTCTGCCTCCCACAGCAAACTGCGTCCAAGATCGCAGCTTTCAGTTTGCGGTTCAAAATCGCGTAGATCAACACGTTGTAAATAACGCAAGACTTAGCAACGAGCACAGTGATGTGTGACACAAGTGGATTGACATTTCCATCACCGGCTTTGATCAAGGAAACCACCACATATGGCACCCAAACAATCATTGAGAAAAATATGACAACCACAATCATTTTAGCGGTCTGTATGTGTGTCCGTTTGAGAAGTGGGTATCGCTTCAAAGACTGCGTTCCTAACGATCTACTGATAGTGCGTTGCGTACTTCGGCGAACGGCGACAAAGATCCTTGCGTAGCAATAAACCATTATCGTTAGTGGGACCAAGAATAGAAATAACGGAGCAATTACTGAATAAACGACGGACGAAGTTTTCTGATCGCCATAGTTGATATAACAGCCACTGAAGAAATGTTCTTCCACCACGAAACTATTCCATCCGACGCACGGAGGGAAGGTGAACAGCAAGGTGTACAAGTAGATTATAGCAAGTATCCCAAGTGCTCTCCTCCTCGTTATAATTTGAACCGCCCGAGTTTGGCTTGGTCGAGTAATGAAGAAAAATCGGTCCACGGAAATCGCGGCAAGCGTTGAAACAGTGCAACATATGAAAAAATAATGAAAAAATCCGTACGAAACGCAGCCTGCGCGTCCGAATAGCCACTTCCCGTACAGCGTGGATGCAATGGAAAACGTGTTATCTAAAATCGACAGCATCAAGTCGCAGAATGCCAGGTTTAGAATGAACAAATTGGCAGCCGTCCTGAGCTTTGGGTACTTCCAAAATACAAAAATTACGAGAGAGTTAGCGATGATCCCGCAAGCTCCAATGATACAAAGATACACAACAGAACCTAACCTCGCACTGTTATAATCGCCGTCTTCGGAAGAGCCGTTATAAATAACACCATTTGTACTCATATTTTGTCACGATGAAAACTTGATTCCCTCGTCCTGATAACGCCGTCGTGAATTCTCATTTAGGATCCAACCCCAGAAACCCGATGAACGTTCTTTGTGCCATCCAGAACTGCGTGAGTTCAAGGTTTAAAATCGCTACGTAAATTTCACGCACGGAAACCTCCAACACTGTGCCGAATAAATTTGCTCTTCAGCTTTCAACCGTGCTAGCGTACATCGGACGGTATCCTGGCTTTAATGACCGTGGTGTTGACCAATAGCGTTAACGTATTTAAACAGTCCTATTCAGGCAATTACCATAAGAGAAGATTGTTGAATTTTCCAAGCCTATTGTAAACTAAACGCTGTTTGTGCAACTCGTGTCTGTTTACTCGCGGTTTTTGCCGGCGCTCTGAAATCCTGGGGCGAATGGTCACCCGGGCGATGTCACAGTAGACATCACATCAATTTGACTTACAAGATCGAGCACTCTTTTCATAACAACAACTTGTGTAAGCGTTTTGACCTCTCTAGGGTATATTGTTATAAATATGCAAATAACTGTCATTTCAATTTATATAATAATGCTTTTATATGACGTAACATGAACCCACTTGGCTATTCAAAAATAGTTCCTATATCATAAACAAGATGGGGTTTATATTTAGCGTGGAAAAATTGCAACGCCAGAATATGTATATTATCCTCCAATCTCAAGAGGGGGCGACTCTAAATGAAAAGTAACAAGTCCTAATATTTAACTACATCTTCTTTGAACGGGCTCAGTCCGGCAAAAAACAAAAAACAGAAACAAACAGCTGCAGAATTTTACGAGAGCCGGATGTAACAGTTGGCGAGCCATTTTTGGCCAAGCCGCCCTGCCGGCATCTTTTAGTCATCGATACGGAAGTCATTCAAGTACAGACTCATCCCGACAACAACTGAGGGTCAAAAAATGATTTACAGTCTTGAACGCTGGCAATATAAACTCAGTTCCACTTAGCATTTTCACTTGATATTCTCTTACTTATTGAATCAATCGGAATGGACAATGATTGAATTTCTTAATCTGGTTGGGTTGACTGTGAAAAAGAAAGAAACAACAACAACGACAACAACAAAACACAATTATAGCCAAACAAGACCACTATTCGAAAATGGCTGAACGGGGAAAATACGTGCACAACTCTGAGGCACAGCCGACAACCATCATCTTTCAGTATCATCAATATTTTAATAGCTCGCGCGTTGACGTTGATTAGAAATCAAAGCCTAATACGCTGCAGGATATTGGTATTTATTTTCAAAACCTTTCTTTCTTGTTTTTGGTTATAGTTCAATCAAACTGATTAAGATTGATGTTTCGCGCCTATCCGCTGGCATTCAGCAGGCGTCATTAGGGAATCAGGGACCTCGTGAATCGCGAGCGCTACTGAAGACAAGACAAAACAAGATGATTCAGCTCAGTTTTACATGACATAGGTTGAATTTACATAAGCAACTAAAACATAGTTCAACTAAGGAAAGTAAAATTGTAACAACAAAATAGAGAGCGAGTTGGGATCATCCAAATAGCAGAGCTAATCTAGAGGATGACCCCAGAAACAAAATATAATTACAGACAGAATTAAGAATATATTATTTATAAAAAGTATTTCTTCATGCGGCAAAGCAGGTTATTAATTAGAATAATAATTCAAATCTACTGAAATTCAAATCACAGAATTTCTTGTGAAGTGGAATTAACTCCTCTGATTATATTGTTATTAAATAAGCACATGGTTAAGTTCATTTCTTCCTCTTTCGATTTAAGAAAACGTGTTTTTAATTTTACCAAATAATATAATCCATCGGATGGTTTTTAAAATTCTTTTCTTCGCATTCAAAAATTAATAAACTTGAAAGAACTTTACTTTGTATTTTATGTTTTCTTTAAATTTAGGAGTCTTTTAATTTGACGCTTTTGCAATACTGTAACCATTTTTATGGTCATGCAAATAAAGCTCATCTCTGTTCTTGTTGTAAAAAAAAATTCCGCGCAAGAATTCTGTTCAAAGCCCGATTAAGCTAATCCTGGGTTAACGCGAACTTTGATTCGAGTCTATTTACTCACATACGAATTCTTTCAAAAGATTTTTGTCCTCCAGTTTTGCCTTCAACTTTTCTTTACCATTAGCTTAAATAAGCCTTTAAAAACAGTCTTAACGAGCGAGATGATAAACTCGGTTAACTTCAGTTAATCGTGGATCTAATCGGCTTTCGAACAACCCGGCCGGCCCAAAATTTGTCTTCAAATATTAACCTTGTTTCTATTCTTCTTACAACACAGTTCATGGCGATCGGAATAACACCTTTACAGATTAGATTTAACAGGCAAATTAGTCACGAAGCAAATTATACCTGGCACGAGTAAGCCATACAGAAATGAATCCCTTAAAAGTTGATACCCCCCCCCCCCCCTCCGGGATATCCTGTTAATGATGGTAATTGAACTGAGTGGAGTGCAATTTGGTCTGAAATCGTACGCCTGATTTCAAAATCGAACGAGCGCGCAGCGCGAGTTTGATTTGAAATCACAAGTATGATTTTAGACCAAAATTGCACGACACAAAGTTCAATTACCACTTTATTACACCTATTTTGAAATCACAGAGTATCATTGTCAATATTAATATTCTAGTTTTGTTACTTCATTTCCATTTTGATGGGCTAAAGAAAGGATGCGATTTACAGCAAAAAATGGTGCAATTTTGGAATAAATCGCATTGTTGAAAGCCAATCAGATTGCAAGGATCACCAGTGATTTCAAAATGGGTGTAATATTATAAATCTATTTATAATCCATACTCATGGGGTATAATCGCTGATAAAAATTCTATGTTTTTAAATGGATTATTTTTATCTGGATCAAACGGCTAACGGGTTTTCTAATCTGTGTGTTGTAGGAAAAAAAAGAGTTATTTTACAGGATAAAACATATTTGAGGATAACTCGAAATATTTCGGTCGATTAATCGATGTAAAACTATTTTTTATTTGCGGTGGGCGGGTGAAGATTCGAGAGGATGGAATAGATTCTGCCGAATTAATGTTGTAATAATGCTTCCATCATTTCGTACCCAGATCTTAGCTTCTCTTCTCTCACTCTTTTGGAGAGTCACGTTTTTTCCGAAGACTAAACGTCTGGGTACAAGAATCAATCAATCAATCAATCAATCAATCAATAATCTTTATTTATACACGATAGGTATTAAAGCGACGCTTCGCTTGTGGGGTCGTGTCTAAATAATTAAATAAGATAACTAATGAATTAGAAAATAAATAGGATATACACCAGCTAAAATCATACAGCTACTTACTACATACAAGTCTGAAACGATAAAAGCTTAAAATTCCAAAGCAGAAGGTGGTACTCTAGTATCGACTAATTATTAACACTAATTATACTTAAAATCTTCCTCCCTTCTGGTTAATGTTTGAGGGGAGATACAGTCGAAATCTAGGTGTAGCAGAGTCTTTGACCGTCTAGCCATAATCGCATATTTCTTAACATTAATTGGCTATATCTTCATTGAGTTGAGGAACCAACGTGTTCCAAACTATTGCTCCTCTACGAGCTACAGAGTTCCTCATGTAGTTGGTGTTAAAACGAGGGACATCAATTTTCAGTTTCTTCCTAAGTTGATATCGCTTGATGTTATCATTGTTCTTAATAATAGCTGACATAGCGTCTGGAGTCAGGTTATTGTGGATTTTATACATAAGCTTAGCTAAGCTAATTTTATACATAAAGGCTAAAGAAGACCAATTAGCCTTTTTCATAACATCTGCATTAGATATCTCCCAAGGTAGCTCAAAGATAATTCTTGCAGCTCTACAATGCAGTGCTTCTAATGCCTTAAAACCTTCCGTATTTGTGAAGCCTCCCCATACTGATATACCATATACAATCGACGGCATAATAACTCTAAAATACAAGTCTAATAACATATTCTTTGGAAGAAATTTGCTACGTTTTAACAAGCTTAACTTATTAACAAAGCCTTTTTTAACAACACTAACATGTTTAGACCAGTTTAGTTGATCAAGAATAAATGTTACAATACCGTTGCAGGTGATCACGCTCCTTGCCAAAAAAAAAAAATCCTTTCCTCTCTTTGTTCTCAACTTCCCCGTTTTGTTTTGTCATGTTTTGTTGGCAAAACAATAATGTAAGGCGAAAAAGAATTTTTTCGTTGTTGTTTTTTATTGCAAAGGAGCACCAATATTCCAAAATCACTTGTGAACCGTTAATTCTCGCTCAGTTCACCCCACTTACTATTAAAGCCAGCGACACACTTGGCGATTTTATACGCCGATCGCCGCGATCGGCGGAAATCGCCAGGTGTGCCCGGTGCAGTGATTGCGATTTTCGCCCGTCGACGCGACGGGCGTATAAAATCGCCAATTTCTAACATGTCAGATATCGGCGATTAAATTCGCTAGGTTTTCTCGTTCCCGCGATTCAGTCTACGGCCATTGCTGCGAATCGCCAATAAAGCCAACCCATCAGGTTGGGCGATTTCATCGCATGACTTTTGAAAACTGCCACATTGCCGCGATCGGCGAAAAAAATTGCCAAGTGTGTCCGCATCAATCGGTGGCGAAAATTCGCTGGCGATCAAATTCACCGCGAATCGCCAGGTGTGTCGCTGGCTTAACACCGTCATGTTCTGAACAAAAATTCTGAGCATATGCATTCCACATACAGTTACTCGAAGAATTCTTTCATCGCACTGTGGGAAAAATTAATGAAAGCTTCCCGCACAATTATATTCCGCGAAATTAATCACGATGATCTTTTGTAAGATGCATTAGGAACAGACTAAACCTTCCGAAATTAACTCCTTGCCCGAGGGTTCTAAGCCACAGCTAATGATAAGAGTTTATTTTTTCAGCTGGATAAGCACCATCACGAATCACCTGCATTCAACAGACATGCGCAGCACATATGTTGTCCCACAATGGAGACACGAACGCTCTTTGTTATAATTCACAAGCGGCGGAAAGACGATAAAAGGGCCTTTGCCGTCATTGGCACGTGAGACCTACTGGGCTCGCGCGGAATCGCCATCAAGAGATTTCGGAGGCATAATCTTTGGATCACTGAGGCAGTTGGTAGCCGCTTAGCACCGACGCCCACAATACAGCAAATAGCAACTGGAACATGGCACGAGTTAATGAATAAGTTCTGCTCCATTCCATGGTATCGAAGGTGGTCGTTGGGGTGCATGTGGATTTAGAATTTTTCTACAAAAGAAAATGGCCGGGCTCATTGAACCCGTGGAACAGTAGCGTTTAAGGTTTGTACTTCCCGTAGCAACGTATTTCTCAGACATTTTTTTTTTTTTTGCATTTTACACACTCCACTCGATCAGTTATATTATTGAACTTTCGTTGTCCGTGGAATTATGCTGTTAGGGGGTCCCCTTGAAATTTTGATAGGCGTGAGCTAGCACTGCTCAGCCAAACCAAAATTAATCAAGATTTTATCGATCTTCCTTACTGTGGCCTTGCTCTTGTTTCGATTACACGTTCCACAATTTGATGTTGATAAGATTCTTTACTACGGGATCCGGTGCTTTTATTCTGTCGCAGTAGTTCTTACAAACACGTGCTCAAATGCTGATATTTTAGGACAAAATGACAGAAATCGTACGCGCTCTGGACAACCCTCCTTTGCCCCTAAATGGCGATAATTTTGGCCGTTCTTATACTAGAGATTCCTCTAGCATAAAAAAGGCTAATCTTTACCCGACAATTGGTGTAAAAATATTCGAAATGAAGGAATTTCAACGGCGGTCTATGTTGTTTAATTCGATAATATTACGAGATGTTGTTATGACTTATTTTTTGTAGAAAAGAATAAAAAAAAGAAAAGAGAAAAGGCATCCGAAATAACTCCAAAAAGTAGAGAAAAAAAAAATATTCAGCGGTGAATTACCAGGAGTGGGGTTCGAACCCACGCGGACAATACGTCCATTGGAACTTAAGTCCAACGCCTTAACCACTCGGCCATCCTGGTGTCACGTGAAGATGCTGATGAAATTATAATATATGAACAATAATGCAGTGCACCAGCTCCCGTTTGGGCCTTTCATTTTTCAACATTTACTACAGCTGCTGTAAAGAGGCTTTCATTTATTTAGAAAATATCAAAACAAAACCTTTTTGAAGATAAAAAATGTTTTCGTTCACCATATGACAAAACAGCCTAGACTAAATATCAGCAGGAGCCCATCAGCTAATTCACGAAGAAAATGACTGTGACTGAAAACCCTCGGAGAGAAGTATCTGAACTATATATATACTGTAGCAAAGAGAGGATTTAAAAAAAAACTAACGAGTTTGCGTGGTTTTCTGAGCTGATTTTACTTTGGATCTAGATCTTGAACGGAATCGATGCTTTGACAGCGGGGCTGCCTTGAAATGCCTGCTCATATTTGATAGAGTCCGAACTCGATGCGGCGATTGTCAGTAACACAAATGATATAAACATCGTTCGACTGACCTTGTTCCAATTGAAATATAAATAAGTGTACCTTCCTTATGCAATCTCTCATCGTTTTTAATTAATTTATTTTTTCGCTTCCTTTTCTTTTCTACCTTCGGTTTAGCGAGATTGAAACGAAGCCCCGTTGTCAGTTATACTCGTGTTTTTTCCAGCTCTGTTTTAAATTTTCGGAAATTGTTTTCATGGTCTCAGTTTCCATGTATTCCATCAAGTTGGTGAAAGTCACGATTATATTAAAGCGAATACTTTAGACTCTGGCTCGAACTCAGAAAGATCCGCTCTTCATTCAGACAGGTCCCCAAAATGTGTGCGTTCCTTTGGGATGATCCAGATCAGGACAATGATCCAAGATCACTCGGATCATGGTGCATCAAAGAAACCGACGAATCCTTGTCCAGAGTGGATTCCTCGATTCCTTTGATGCACCATGACTACCATGATCCGAGTGATCTTGGATCATTGATCCTTATCTGGATCATCCCAAAGGAACACATTTCTGATTAAATGATGTACTGCTTGTTTATGATTCTTAACATTGAATTTCAGTGGAATCACTTGTAAATTTCGTCTCCGTTCGTCATCTGAGTATATCAGTGACCTTGCATCAACAGTGAGTAACTATACTGAGTTAACTTTTTGCTAAACAAAAAGATGTTTCACTGCTCATCGACAGTAACGCCCAAAATTTATTTTGATTGAAATATTTAATTTACAAGCATTTAGAAAGATGAATTACCATTTAGGTTACCTTCGAAAATGACTTCGGTTCAAGGGCGTAGGAAACTAATTGAGGTTTCTGGAATTCATTTACTTTCTCCAAACTACGACGTTTTAAGTTTGTAGAGGAACGAGAGAAAAACACTAAATAGTTACATAACATTTCAGGTTAAAAGACAAAAAACAATTAAGGGTAATTCTCATTCTTTTAAAGACTTAAAAGCAGAGAAGAGTTTTTTTGACGCTGATTATCAGGTTGTAATCTGAAAACATACAATTTTGCATGAAATAAGGGGGAGGTTGATCAGTTGTGACCACTGCTAGCGCTACATGATAAATCATCAAAAAAGTTTGCCCCGTTCCTTATCACCAAATTATAAGCTAGGCCAACTGGAAACACCAGACAAAAAGTGGCTAAAATGGTGTTATTATATGAGACAATCAATTAAAGCAAGTGACACACTCGGATACCAACCCATATGAGAACCAGTAGCAAGGCTGATGCAAATCGCTATACTGAAGTCGCAACCTCGAAGAAGACAGAATTTCAGCCCGATGATAGGTAAGGATAACTATTCTTAAGCCGGTAAAATTAACATGTTACACGATGATTGCCACGGAGGGAATAGAAGAGAAAATCAAGTGAAAAACTGAATATAAATTACCGTTCAAGTCAAGCAGTTTTCCAACGTCCTGAATTCAATATTTCAGCCTTTCCCTGTATACTCGTCACTGCGAGGAAAAAAAATTGCAATTAGAGCGCCGTACTTGGAGAGTTTAACCGTTATCTATCACCAGCTGACAGCATCAATTTGAGAGTAAAAGCAAACATTTCCCACCCACGAGTTTTGGCACTTCGCCATTCGGAGTGTTTTTATGCAAACTATGGAATACTTTGTTTTTCTCAAACTGGGCATCGGTCTGGGGGCGTTCTGAGGCCTGATTTTCAAAGAGAACCAGCGACATTTATTCGCAAACAAAAGAACGAATTAGAAAATTTGCATTTCAGCCAAGGCCCTGCTCCATGATAAACAACAAGCCATTTGCCGGAAGATAATTGCCCTTTCAGCCATGTCCCACGCACAAGGATATAGTTAAATGAAGCTTTGTGGAAAGCACCGACGAAAACCGTAATTATGAATACATCTGCATGATATGACGCAAGGAAAGCCTCGCCTGAGCTCACATACTTCGATTCAGAAAATTCAGGACTTGATTCCAGTGGATAATTTTCACCGTTTTGGGTGGGTAGATATTTGCACCGGTTAAAAATTTGCATTGTTAAACGAAATGTGACATTTTTGGCCCGTCGCAGAACATTTCGTTTATAGAGGTGAGTGCTTGCATGAGTTTAATTTAATTTTGGGTGGAATGATCACGAAAATGCTTTAAATCGTCAAAACACACTAACTTTTCATTTCAGATGCTTACTCGTTTCAAGCCAATCGCCCTCTCCGTATCTATACTCGCTCCTGGGCATGTTAAAAGTTTTAACGCATTTGTAAGGCGAAAATACTTACCGAGGCTAATTAAAAACGATCTTCCCGTTTTATTGACGAAGGCGCAACACATACAGCCAGCCGATAAATTCGTTTACTGGAATATTTTACCCTGTACTGCCCAAGCAAGCTAATTTTTGCGGTGAACTATTTTATTGATGGCACTAAGCATATCCCTGCCTTCATTTCAAGGTTTTGAATGGTATCAGTTAAAATTCGCTTCACTGCTAAACTATATATTTGCAAGCCAAGCTACATTGCTTTTATCGGGCACTTTTGATCATCTTACTGTTTTACTTAGGCCGTGTGGTAAACATGTCTTTGCGATCTCAGGTCGCGAATCCTTTTTTACCTGAACATCCTCATATTTGGACTAATATTGTTAATTTGCTTTACTCAGTTAGCTCTAGTTGCTTGGCTGAAAAGTGTGTAAAATGATTTAAAAAAAAGGTCATTCTAGCGCGAAAAATCCTTTATGTACATCTGCAGATAAGTTGCAGTGGATGGGGATGTTCTTTTCTAATGCTGATGTTAATAATTTGTTTTGAGCCTTCAGAAGTGTGTATGACAGCAGCCGGCCGTTAATTTAACCCCAGTCTGACCATTTAAGACGCGTGTAATGTAGGAATATTTTTCCCGAATTGATCATTTTATCACGATAACGTTTTTCCTTTTTATTACCAGGAGGGAAAATTTCCGATGTGGAGATAAACATCGCAGTGACTAATCGATCATCGAACGAAATTTGACACGACGAAAGCTGGAACATGAATCTAACTGTGAACAGCACGCGGACGGAACTCGGAACAGACCAAAAAAGGACCCAGCTACAGGATGCAGATTTTGCAGTTATAAGCGCGTACATATGTTTGGTTGGAGGGCTTGGTTTTCTAGGAAACTCTTGGGTAATAACAGCGTTCTGTCGCTACAGACACCTACGAACATCAACAAACATTTTCATCGTCCATCTAGCTTCATGCGATCTGCTGCTAGCGTTTATGGACCTCGCGTTTTCGTTTCCTTCTTCGATTAAACGAAGCTGGTTCTTCGGCAAAGTGGCATGTGAAACGTTTGGCTTTGCGTACCATTTTCTAAACGCCATGTCTTTGAACACGCTAGCGATCATTTCGCTAGACCGCTTCTGGGTAATCGCAAAGCCGTCATTTGGCGCAAAAATTACAGTTAAGCGAGCTGTGCTATGCATCGTCTTTACGTACTTTTATACGCTGGTTTTTACCCTACCAATCATTTTTGATTGGGTTGTTTTTTACGAGCAGACATACTTCACCGGCTGCTACTTAAATTTCGAGAACAGAAACGCAAAATCTCTGACTTATTCCATAATAATGGCCGTATTTCTGTTCTCCGTGCCATTTGGAGTGATGGTTTATTGTTACTGTTCGATTTTCGTCTCTGTTCGCCAAAGAAGTCGGCGACGTAACTGCGGCAAGACGTCGGAAAGAAATCGACGGCGAAGCTCGAAATTCATTTTGCCCCATTGGCGT
The DNA here is from genome assembly GCF_977016875.1 of Pavona decussata. Lineage (NCBI taxonomy): Eukaryota > Metazoa > Cnidaria > Anthozoa > Scleractinia > Agariciidae > Pavona > Pavona decussata. Next base: position 571,713 of record NW_028145450.1, read on the forward strand.
ACTGCAAGGATGATCATAGTTATAATTTCAGTATTTCTTTCATGCTGGTCTCCGCATGTTATTGTCTCTTTGTGCGTGGCGTTTGGAGTTAACGTTTCAATTTTGGTGCAAGAAATCACCTTGCTTCTCGCCAAGTCCGGAATCATCTATAACCCCTTCATTTACGCTGTGCTGAATCATCGTTTTAGAAATGCATTTCTTAGAATGCTGGGAAAGAAGCGGAGAGTCAATGGTAGGGGAGAGCGCAGTCGGGCGCCAGTTTTTAGCGGAGGACTAGGCTCGAGTTTCCGTATCTCCTGTACAAGCGCAAGCGCTTCGGCAAAGACGCCATTGGAACGCTTATCTGAAAAGAAACTAGATATAGATTGTCCCACGAACGGTCAATGCGAGCTCAAAAGATACTGTTTCTACCAAACAAAGATGACTATTTCCAGTTTTGAAGAGTTACATTACGGCAATGAGACGTCAGACTCAAAATGTTTAGAAGTTGCAAACGATCATGCGCAAGTGCCAAACATTTCTCTGGAACATAACAACAGCGGCAAAACGAGATAGGACAGACATGTTAACCTGACGTCGAACTTCCCGTCACAAGATTGCCATCACGTGGCCGTGCAGAAACTTGCACGTGAAATGAACGTGACTTTGTAGCATTCCACGCAGACGCTCTTTAGGCTTGTCACGCATTCCTCCCCTGGGGAGGGATACGTGACAAGCCCAAAGTACGTCTGCATGGGAAGCTAATGACTTTGAAGCATGAATTAAAAGCCGTTGTTAAAAGTGATGTTAAAATCTTGAATGTTGTCAAGTACTTTACTGTATTTTGTATTCACCATTGAATACGGATTTAAAATTGGGCGAGGGGACGGACAAAAGTCTGATCCCGGGGGGGGGGGGGGGGGTACTCCCTTATATAATGTATACAGGTATGTGCCGCCCCAAAGGGTTTGGTTTTTGAGCCGTTTTGGTCTGAAAACGGGTATAGATTTTGACAATTACGGTCTGAAATCGGGTCGAGTTTTTGGGGCGGGGAACATTTACGAAAGCTTACAAACATATTTTTCTTCTCAGTACGTAACTGGAACGACTAACTGATAGCGAGAAAAAGAAATAGATAAACTATGTCATTCCAGCTTACTTTTACTCCTTGAGTCAACTTCCGTTCGGCACTGATGCATAATTATCAGGTCTGAAAACGGGTATGAATTTTAGAGGTCAGGTCTGAAAACGGGTGTGGAAAATGGCATGTTTAGGTCTGAAATAGGGTCGGGATTTGAAGACCCGGGCGGCACACCCCCACCAAGAATTTAGGAGAGTGCCCCCCCCCCCCTCCGGGAGTCTGATAGACCGCGATACCATAGCGTTTCTTTCTTATTGAATCTTGGCGTTCTTTGCGATTCTACGAGGCTGTCGGGAGTTAACCCAGGTCAAGCCCCCGTCACAAGGGTTCAACCGGAGGTGGTCAAGACAACTAGAGCGACAGTAGAGCTTTCGATCGATTTTTATGAATCATCACCGCACGAAATGTATATGTAATTGACCACTCCCCTTGGGGCTTTTCAGGGTCAATGAACAACAGCTAGTAGCTGAATTGCGGAAGAACCGGCCAGAGGGTGAGATCGGACGTCAGCACATAGAAGGCGCCGCTGGCCATATATGATCTCAGCCCCATGCACCCAGACCAATGACGGCTCTAATCAGAAAGACCATGACACCGGAAACTCTACGCCCTACTCTTTTCGAACAGTTCCAAGGGTTCTTTAACGTCCCACATATTATTATTAGGAACAAGTGTTGTGAGACGGGACTTACGGTTTATCGTCTTTATACGAGAAGACTAGAAAGTCTAACCATTTGCAGATGTCATTACAAAGGCAGCACTTTCTACTAAGATATTTAAAGACCCTGGGTGTTGGTCCGGCCGGGGTTTGAACCCACGATCTCCAGCACGGTAGTCCGGTACTCTACCAACTGAGCGAACCGCTCGCAATACAAAAATAGTTGGTATGAGTCGGTATACATCACGTGTATGGAGACATACTGATGCAAAAGGACACTGGTGTAAAACGACTGTGCAATAACCACTAAACGTATGTATTCGGAATCCTGGTACAAGTGTATCATCCTTGGAAACCCAGGGACAGATACTGATAGTGGGAACGCGAAAATAGTCGAAACGGGCGAGAAAAAATTCGACGAAAAACAGCAGGGAAGGAAATTTCTTCGACGAATTTTTTCTCGCCCTTATCGACTGTTTCCTTGTCCCCACTACTGATTTACCTCTGGAAATAATTTCCTCTAAGTAACCGTGGCGAAATGGGATGCCATCTTGTTTCTCTTCGGCTGCTCGGAGGTGAACTGAGTACTTGGCTAATCACCTCCGAGCTAGCCAATCAGCGCGCGCGAAAAGTACTATTCACTTGTGTGATATGTCATGCATACCAGGCCGTTGCATTTTCCGTATACGACTTATACTGACTACCGGTATAGCAACCAAATTTCCCTAGTTTATTGACGGTACAAAGCTATGAATTTTTCTTTTTCAAAAATGACAATTGTTTCCCAAGTATTTTGAATTTCTTTTTCAATTTAATGCGCCTTTTTCGGAAAGATTTACAGGGAAATCTTCAAGATTCAACAAAGAGGAATTCGAATGGTCATTTCATTCTTGGAGAAACTGGTTATTCGTGACGTAGACTAGTCTCCTACGCAGCCGTTTTTAGGCTCGTCACGCACAAGGGGGGGAGCGTTGCGTGACGAGCCTAAAACGGCTGCGTAGGAGACTAGACGTAGACTTACTTATCCTTGGTAAAAGATTCTCCCGTTTACGCCTCGTGTGCAAGTTAGTTCCAGTTTAAACCGAGGATACGAATAGGCTCTATTGGAGAACGGGAAATGCAAAAAACCTATTCGGGTTCAAAGGGATTCCAGACCCTTCTCCAAAATGGCGGTAACAGATTTGAATGAGTTAAAATTGAACTGAATGAAAAACTGATACCAGCACTGACCTTGCAAAGTTTCAGCGTATTAGGTGTTATATCAGCTTAAGAAATGTAAGATGAAATTTGAAAAATTTACAGACGTTATACCTGGGGTATACGTCATACCCCCAGTCATACAAACGTCTGTAAATTTTTCATTTTTCAAGTTACATTTTCTCAGCTGATATTAAACCTGATATGCCAAAACTCTGCAGGGTTACTAAAGTAAAAGTACTCTTTCTAGTGCTGGTATACGTTTTTAATTTTAACTTATTTGAATTTTCGGCCGCCATTTTGGAAAAGGGTCTATTGGATCGTCGGAAAAAGATAATCTCGGGAAATACCGAAGGAGGCACGACGCCACACGAAAACCATACGTAAGTACTCGGGCATGCTCATTCGTCCAAAAAATAACACCCTTTTCCAGTCACAAAGCTCTCTTAAAGAGCATATATTATTTCAACAAGCTTCAGCTTATCTACGAAAGCTGGTTTAAAACTCTACAATCAAGGTTGAATTTTACAAGTACAGTATCGCCTTCAACAATTGTGTGATAGCTTGCAAAACGTAGCCTCTTCCTGGCGTTCAGATTACAAGGAACAAAGAAAAGACGGCACGGTATTCATAGCGATGTGCGAAATGTGCGTGGCTTACTCAACAGCTCCTTCCCCTTATTACCGTTCGGAATACTTTTGTTGGCCTTCCTAAGCGCCCCATTTCTTGAAAGACCCGATAACTTAACGAGCAAGATAGATATATATTTTCAAATTCAATTTCTTTATCGGCGTGTGGTAGTCAATAGTAATAACTTGCAATTGCCCATTGTTTTCAGTCAAAACTGTATTAAAAGTTTCAAAATCAACAAAGAATGCACCTGTTTTGAGGAACGAGTGTTTGGACGGTTTTATCAACTGAATTTATAAGTTAAATTGGCGACCGTAAAGAGATACAAAGCTAACGTTTCGAGCGATAGCCCTTGGTTAAAGCGAAGGGCATTCGTTAACAGACGGATCGATAACAAACGGATTTGAAAAACTATTCATCAGGCATGGTTAGTTGTCGGCCTTACCAGAAACGGGCCCTTGCACCTTACAATCTCAACGCCTGGAAAAGACGATGCAAAGCGATGTAAATCTTACGTTTGCGGTATTTCTGGACGACCTTACAACGCGACACGCAAATCCGTAACCACTGTTAAATAACTCGCATACTTTCGAGTTGGAGAATTTCTTAAGGTTTGCCTCCTCTTGCTATTTCGCATAAGTAAGCGAAATTCTGCTTTCTTGAGGACGGTGCCTACTAAAACGAATGCATTTTTACGCGGTTTATAACTAGGCGGGAAAAGCAGATCTTATCAAGGGCTATTGAAATCCACTGAGAAAGAAACAGCTTGATAGAGATCGTGGAATGATGTGACAGAACTGTAGTGGATGATAGGAAGGGCGTTGCCTTTAAGCCCTAACAGTGATCAGCATCAAATTTCTCCTTGTAATATCAATGCTCATTCAACCCCTGAGGTCATGGGAATTAAGGGCATGATCACCCAAGGTGAATTTTCTTGATATTTTAATAACATCTCCCCAGTGCTTTTATAAGAAAAGTATGTGGACAAGATAGGAGAATTTGCTCTTTGACATTAGGGGTTAAAGGTTAAAGAAGGAGGCGAAAGTCAATCACACGAACGTATGCGAATCAATGAGACATGGTCACTGTTTTGCGTGTCGCGCTGTGATCCTGTTTATAGGAGCTCATAGTTGGTGTTGCACAAGACATTTCCGCGAGTTCACTCGAAACCTGGGTCCTAGTCATATTTGTAGAAACCCTCCCCAGCCTTCCTCCCCAGCTTGTCACGTGCTACAAGATCCTTTAAGATCTCGCTCGGTTTGAAGAGCTCCATATCCGGGTACTTCTCATGCCAACCTGGAAAATGAATAAGAACAAAAAATGAAATAAAGAAAAGAAAGATAACACACTTTACCGAGTTGCTAGCAGGCAAAAGTCGTCCAAATAAGGCAAACGGAGACCTTAAAGACCTCTAGAAATAAAACGATCTCTTTCTATACATGTTTTCAAAAAGAAAATGAAGCAATTCCTTCTCTTTCAATGATTATGATATAGGCGTTAACTTACATAATTTTACTTGCACCTTTTATTATTACTGTCATTTGTACACCAAACCTGATATCCTGATTGATTTAGCTTAAAAATGTAATTTGAATCAAAGGGGGACTACTTTGTAAAAGCCCGCAAGGGTTTCTTTAGTCTTCCTCCCGACTTCAATGTAAATTGCACTATGTACTTATTATGTTACTTATAATTGTGGGAAATAAACATTCATTCATAAAGGACGGTGCCTACTTTTGTTACTGCGCATACGTTCTGCGCATCTCGAGATACTCGGGTTTTCCTATGAGTGGTGCCTACTCATACAAGGATATTTTTGCTCGGTTTAAAACTATGCGGAGAAAGCAGAACTTAGCAAGTGCTCTTGGTATCCAAAAAGAAAATAAGGGGTAACCCTGCATTTTTCAGAGATAATAAAGCTTCAATTTTGAAGAAAACGCCACTATAGGGTTAATCGATGATCGAACGCATGCTAAGTTTCACTGCAGTATTAATTCTCTGATTCACCACTTCTGAAAAGCAAAAGAATGCGAATGTCTACGAGTCTTATGGAGGGGAATTGTAAACCAAGTCGAGTGCTTTCTACCAAGAGGGATTGAGGCGCAAGAAGAGACGCTTTATGTACATACCATCGATGATAAACTTGGTCGTATCCAATCCCACATAATCTGCAAGTTCCAGAGGGCCCATTGGATAACCTGGCCGAGAATGAACAGAGAGTGAAGGTATTGAAAATAGAGAATGAATATATGATGATAAGATCTGTAACACTTGAGAGAAGGGGTTCAGGGACGTCTGAGTGGCGACAGAGTCCTACAGAGAACACTATACGTGTATATTTTTTTTATATTTGTACGTCCTGAAGAATTTACGTTGAATAAATAAAGTATAACTGACTGGCTCCTACGGGGATGGGCGGGTAAGGGGGGGGGGGGGGGGCTAACAACGCTCGTACAGCCCCACCCGTTGAATTACCAACAAAATACCACAGGCAAAAGCGAGATCCACCGAATCTAATTAAAAAAAATTCAGCGATACCCTTGAAAAAGCGTCCATCATGAGAGCAAAATTTAGTAATAAGCGACTAAGCGCCGAAAACCTCAACAAGAACGCGGCGGTTACCAGCACTTGCGTTTCTAGAGCGGCGCTTATTCGAAGAAGGTTGAGCAAAAACTGAATGTGAAACGATATTGCTCGGAAACAAGTGGAGACTGTCACTGACATTTTAAACTGAGCTTTTTGTTTTTGACATCATCTTTAAAAATTACGAGTTTTGTTTCACCCCGAAATGCTGTTTCTTTAGCGAGTTTTTATAAGAAGCCATCCTTCCCGCCGCCCTCGAATGAGCGACTCAACAAAAGGTTGAAAAATTTAATACGCGCCGTCGCCGCCCGTGGCTTGGGGTTGGTTTGCAGGTTGTATAGAGTGGGATGAGGAGATTTCTGAAATAGGACTGTTCAGCGCTCACATATTTATAAATAATAAATAAACAAACAAATAAATAAATAAATAAATAAATAAATAAATAAATAAATATACCCAATGCAAAAATGGCTGACATTTTTTGAAACGTATTCAAATTAGCCTCACTAGCCTCGGCCAAGGTAAAATGTACTCAAGAGCGAGGCTAATGAGGCTTATTTTAATGCAGACAAAAGAATATTAAAATGTCAGCCATTTTGGCATAGGGTCTTTGACTTTGACCCATCAGTATCAGATGAATCTAAAAAGATTCACTGGTATCAACTCAGTGGCGATCAGTATTATAATATCTTGTAAAAGTCGCTAAGAAAATATGCTGTAAAGAGACTAAAATATCCTACATAAATGGTTCTTCAGTTTATCGAGTTCCATAAAATATCTAAAAATGTAAACCTTAAAGTTAGACAAGGTACTCAGCTTCCTTATCTCTCTAGGAAAACTGTTTATTCTCGTGCTGTATCACATTTATCGAAAAGTCTAGAGTATTTGAAATCTCTACCCTGTATCTCTGATCTAATTGATGCCGGGCAGTTCACGTTATATACGATCTTAAAGACCAATAGGAACTTTAAAATCTTTGATTTCATTTGATTGTATTCCGGTGACCAATTTCTGTGAAGTCGTCTGCTTTGCGTAATCTCTATATCTGTGAATAACTTTTTTTCATATCGACAAATGACGTGTAAGTAGGACCTGCCTCGATTAGCCTCAGCTACAGGATTATTATTATTATTATTATTTTTCTTTTTCAAGACACCGCAACAGCGAACCCCAAGTATTTGAACTGTCGCAGTTCTGTACCCTATGGCCTGGTCAGTTTTGCCAAAATTTTCACGCTTGGTTCAATGGTGGCATACCTGGCCAATCGCGTTAGGAACACTTGATTCTTTATGAATTTTTCCGCACTTATACTTTGTCTCAAAAGCGTCAACATCTTTGCTGTCACCCCTCTCACCCCACCCCTGGTTCAATGTTGTAGATATCACACACACAGACTGACTTTGTTCATCAACATTGTATGGGGGGAGGGGTAGTCTCCGAACGTAGACGTATTTCCGTTCGCAGGCTAGGGGAGGGGGAGGGGGGGGAAGAATTGAATCGGCCCCAGTGAGATCATTTCACCCTTAAGCCCCTCCCCAAATCCCACTCCTCGGTCCTCGGGGCACATATACGCACAGTGGGTTGGGGCGAACGGACTGCTGATACGTTTGCCTGTTCCAGGCCGGCTTTCAGGCTATGGAAAATGAAGAAGAAAAAATAGATTGCGTGCGAAGGAGAAAATATACTACATGAGGTGAAGGGAAAGAGTACGATCTGGGGACAGTGGTCCGTCATCGCGAGAGCTCAAGCTCGTGTTCCGCGCGAGTGCACCCCGCGTGACGCGAAAGAGATTGATGTTTTAAAAAATTCCTGAAGAAACCACTTTATCGGCCAGCAATGAAAAGGACTTTGTTCTGATTGACGTAACTCCATTGTGTCGGCGAATACACTTAATCATTTGTTTTTACCAAGCTCACTATATTCATTATGACTTTCAAAGCGACCAATTAAAATTTTGCATAAAGGTAATCGAATACAAAAATAACATTCCTTAAAGAAGAGCATGAGCAAAAACAGAGTCGGGTCAGTCTGTACATTAACAATTTTTTTAAGTCTCTTATATTTAGCACACACTGACATAAACACTCTAATATCAACTTATCAATATTAGCCCAAATTCTTTTACTCAGATGTATCAACGATATGAAACATGATTTGGCCAAACAAAGCTCTGTGAGCTCTAGGGCACAAATTCAAGAAGTTTGTTGACAAAACGGTTTCCTTCTTGAACAAATTCACAAACTGATGACAAAATTGCAAGAACTTTGCATAATTTGTCACGCGTGATGTATTCCTTGGCCCGCAAATTTTTCTGAACGTGCCTCGTTTCGTGTTTCGTAATAAAAATGCTCCGCGCGATAACCCATGAAGGTTCAGGATCTTTCCGGCGGAGGAATCAAAAACGAGAATTGTCATTGCAGGACTGAGTGTGTCACGATAGCGATAGCGTCACTGATTACATCTCTATAAACCTTTTAATCCTAAAGTCAAATTGGAAAATTAAGTCTAATTGTGGTCACCCAAATCAAAGCTATTCAGCGGTACTTTCTTTTGGAGCTATTTTAATGTTTATTGTGCGTAGTTCGCACCTTTATGTCTCTGGATGTAAACCTAAGGCGTGGATATTAAAATAAAAGCTAAAGAGCAGCAGTTTTTTCAAAAGTGAAATTGAGCATTTCTTAAAGATGACCTTTGAAAGTTAAGACGGGTTAATGGATCCTATTCGGTTGGGCACCTAAACATCGAACACCTCTGCTGTCCTATTATTCCAAGCGTTCACTAAGTTAGAAACTGTCTCTCTTTTCCCCTCTTCCTCGGCGTTTACTTGAGATCGATCATCGCTCGATTCCACAAGACCATTCTTCTGCTGTAGAACATTCGCGTTGCTTGCGGTGGGGTCTGAATTAGAATCTTCGGAATTCTTTGAATTTTCTGAGTATTCTGCAGTATTTGACGAAGGTTCCGCAGAAAGCTGCAAAACGTCACCATACTTTTCTGTTTCGCCTTCGCGTTTTCCATACCCTCCATCTAGATCATCTTGCGCGGAGTTTAATTCATTCGCCTGCTGCTCGTGTGACAAACCTTCCAAAGGTTCGTGATTTCTTGCAGCACTGTCACCCTCGCTCATTTGCCCATCAGACGGAACAGAATGCGTCATGTTTAAGCTACCTCCCCTTGCTCTCATCATAGATGCATGCCGCACCGCGTCCCAGCTCTCGCGCCTGTGCGCTGATATACTCTCAGGCAGTGGTTGGTAATTGAACTGCACGGGGCTAAATCCAGATTTGAGGAAGGTGGGTTTTTCTGCCCTCCTCATGAAGCTTGGTACGCTCCCACTCTCAGAATCTGCGCTCTCGCCGCTTGCGTCCGAATGAAACGACCCTGATCTTTCTTTGTAGCCCTCTCGCGAGCTCTGACGCGGCAGCTCAAAACTATGGAAGGGTCGCGGAAGGCTGCCGGCGAAAGAGTGGCGGTAAAAATTTGGCGCGCTGCGTTGTGATGTTCTTTCCCTTTTCCTTTTCGCCTCTTCGCTCTCGCCAGCCTCGCTCTCTTTAGTATCAACCACGCTGGTCGCCTCGGCGCGTTTAGGTCCGTCTTGATGTTGATATTCATCTCCTCCGCTATCACTTGCAAATACATCAACAGAATCGGGTTTTTCTTGGAGCTCTTCCACTCGCAATGATGTGACATTTTCTGAATTAGCCGGAGTGCCGTTTTCCTCCGCGTGTTGATGTTCCCGCGCCTTATCGAGTTGACATTTCAAATCAAAATTCTCCGCTTCTAGCTCTTCAATCCGCTTTGTTAACCTCACGATCTCAGCTCCCAGTTTTGCATTTTCTTCTTTTGCGTTGACCATCTCTTTCTCGGCGAGATCCGTACGTCCAAGGGCCTTCGCTAGCTCACTTTTTAAGCTCCCTTTCTCTTGCTCGTGCTCCAATATACGCTTTCTTAATCGCAAAACCTCGCCGTCCTTGTCTTTCAGGGTACTCGTCGCTCGATCTCTCTCCTCCATCAATACATCGCATAACTGTTGAAGTGAATCTTTTCGCCTCCTCAGCGCCGACGGATCATCTTCAACAAGGCTCGCGTTCGCTAAATCAGCATCAAACCCATTCTCTTGATGCTCTGGAGCAGGGTTTGGATCACCGTTCAATTCACTGTCGTCAGCGGACGCTTTTTCGTTGCCAAACGAATCAACACAAGGACTGTCAGTCTCTTGGGATCCGAGCGACGAGACGGTATCTGAAGCAGGTTGTGCGCTTATCATGGTGTCAGTTCCGTTTTCGTCTTGCGCTGCCGTAGGACTTGCACGGCCATTTGCTACCTCTTCACCTGTGGATAGCTTTTCGTTACGGTTTGAAACAACAACAATATCTGTGCTCTGTTCCCGAGACTCAATCACTGCAGCGCAGACGCCAGTTTCGTTGGCATCTTTTGAATTCTCCAGTTTCTCTTCATCGTCATCGGGTTGATGATTTTCGCATTTACCGTTCAAGTTCGTGGAGTTTCGATCCAAATCACTTTCCACTTGATCAACACTTTCTTCTGTCGCCATCGTGGTCACAAGGGCCTTTTCTCCGTGACAATAATCGCGGTGTTCTCTGTATATCTGACAGTGATCTTTCTCACTCGAACCCCGCTTTCTCATTGGCGCGTTTCAGACCTACGTTGAATTGCCCGTCGGCGGCCGACTGGCCAGGGATGTTTGCAGTCTCTACCTGTTTCCTGGGAGATGATTCGTTCTGTTTCTTCCACGAATGACTTTGCAAAGAAGTTCAAAGAGTCCTTCTCTTTTTCCCCTTAGTCTTGCTAAATGGATCCACCTGCGTTCACAAATTCCTCCTGTTTTGCATAATCGTGCCGGCTGTTTTTGTTTCTTTTGTCAACCAGAGTGGCTGTATTCTTTAGTGCAAAGGAATTATACCCTGGCACTTCAATTGTTTGTCCGTCGCGCTCCTGTACAATTACCTCCGGCAACTGTTGATCCTGTTGTTGATATGTTTTATCCAAATCCCGCTTGTTTAGATCATCTTTCTTTGCGTGTTCCTTTCTTTATCCTCGCACGAAGAGATACTATTTCTTCATACTCTGCATCACAAGAGCTGCATTTTTGCCGTTCATTAAGAGCAAATTCCTGAATAATACTTTCAAGCTTTGTTTTGTCTTCGGCGAGTGTTTTTATCATCACGTCACGCCTTTCAATTTCCACACGACTTAAATCGAGTTTGAGCTGAAGTTCGCGCGCGTTTCGGCTTCCTCGCGAGAAATTATTCCGGATATCAGCGCCTGTTGTTTTGCCAGTTCAATTTTACAGGTGGCATATTTTGCTTGTAAATCTGCGGCGACCTCCCAAAGTTTGCGGATTTCGTCTCCATAATTCTCAAAAACTTGACCTTTCGGAGTCGCTTCTTCGCGATTTTGATCGTCGATAAAACTTCTTGGTGTATTCAAACAGTGAAGCACGTCCACATTCCGTTGAACACCTGTCTTAACACTTTCCTTCGTTTCACCTATTTCGGCAAACAATCCAGTCTTATCCCGGGTTAATTCATTTACGAGGCGTTCAAGCGTGGAAAGCCAGTTTGCTCGTAATTTCGTCAGCTCCCCCTCAAAAGATTTTCCCTCATTTTTGCAAGCGGTAAATTTTCTTTCCAACTCTGAGGCGAAATGTTGAAGTTTGCAGCCGATTTCATCTCCACAGTTTTCCTTGTGAGTCTGAAGAAAAAGCAGACATTTCTGAGTTCTTCCTTCGTAAAGTTCATCGTCGGTTGCGTACAAATTGGGAGGACAAGAATTAGTAATCCTCTGACCATCTTTTTGAGCATTTTCCTTTGTCTTGTTCAATTCAGCTAACAGTTCGGTCTTTTCCTGGATTAACTGGTTAATATAACTTTCCAATAATGCTATCTTTGCTCTTAATGTCATCAGATCTTCTTCTAAAAAATCTTCCTCGCTCTGGCAGGTGGCACATTTATTTGACACATCTGCGGTCAACCCCTGAAATTTCCCGCTGTCATCTCCAGAATTTTCATGGTGAGTCTCAAAGAGAAAACTACCTTTCTGAGTTTTTTGTTCAAGAATTTCTAACTCGTCATTCAAATCTCTTGACGCATTAAACATCCGAAAAGTGCCAGCGTTTCCTTGGTCGCTTCTCTCAACTTCTTTCTTCGTTCCACCCAACTCACTCGAAAACTCCGTTCCATCCTGAGATTTTTCTTCGCGACTGTCATGGTCGGAAAAGCTGTTATACGTGTGAAACACTTCAAGGGTGTAATCTTTCTTTTGGACGCTTTCCTCTTCATCTTTCTTCGTGTCGCTCAATTTACTCAAAAATTCCGTTTTATTCTGGTCTTTCTTTGTATGATTTTCACCGTCGGGCAAACGTTTAAATGCTTGAAAACTTTTAACGGTTTCATTGTTCTCTTGGTTGAATTTCCTCGTCTCGCTTAATTCACTCGATGATTCGAATTTAGTTTGCGCCATTTCCTCTCCTTCAGGGTCGGAAAAACTTGTAGATGTCTCAGAACGCACACAAAGGTTCTTAGTGTCCTCGTGCTCATCTCTTTCACCATTTTTCCTCGTTTCTCTTGATTCTGCCCACAAATTCTTCTTATTCTGTATTAACTTGTCTTGATATCCGCCGTATCTTAAGTTCCTTGAGTTGTTCAATACTCTAAGGTAATCGCTATGTTCATCAGTGTTCTTCGTCTCACTTTCCTCACAGGACAATTCGATTTCCTTCTGATAGATTCCCTCATTACTAGAATTCGAGTAAAATTAAGACCATTAGCGTTCTCCTGGTCACATCTCGCATCATATCTCTTCCCTTCGCTTAATCCAGTCGACAATTCCGCCTTATCCCTGATAAATTTATTTATGTGGCTTTTGCGCGTGAAAATCTCCGCTCGTACCTTCGTCAACTCTTCTTCTAAAAATGTCTTCTCGTACTGAAGTATTCTGTTCTTCGACTCATACTCGATAATGACCGTCCTTAATTCCGCATCTCCTTTATCAAGACAGCTTGTTTGTTGCTGTATGTTTTCAAGAGTAATTTCTATGGCATTATTTCTCTCCTCCGTTTTCAAAACTTGTTGTTCAAGAGCCGTCTTCTTATCTTCTAAATCCTGAAGCGCTCTTTCCAAAGCCGTCGCTTTGTGCTGAAACGACAGAACCTGTGCTTCTAATCTACATGTTTTATCATCACAAAGAGAAATCTCCTCTTGCAATCGATTCTCTTTCTGCAAAGACTTCGTGCAAGAAAGTTCTAAACGCTGAAACGTTTTCGACACACGAAACTCTTGTTGAAGGTCGATTCTTCTCGAGGCTGCGGTTCTCACTATAGCCTCAAACTTCTCTATTCTCCTTTTCGCAGACACAAGCTCTTTATCGAGCCTAAACGTTGTTTTGTACTTCCCCATTAGGTTACAACAATCTTATCGTCGCTTTCGTCCCTTTTGTAGTCACGATTTCAAAAGATCGCGATTCTGTACTCCGGCGTTCGAACTAAACGAGGTCTAGCCGGAGAGAGAGAAAAATTGAGTGTACCTTGATTTGCGGTCGAAAATACTGGCACAATGCAGCTTGTGCAAAAATTTATTCATTACAGTTGTAGCCTTAACAACGGAACAACAGAACGCCAATTCTCAACAATCATTCACAGCTCTACAACAAATGTTTTGCGGGCGTCGGTGCTAAACGGCTACCAACTGCCTCTATAATCCAAAGATTATGCCTCCGAAATCTCTTGATGGCGATTCCGCGCAAGCCCAGTAGGTCTCACGTGCCAATGACGGCAAAGACCCTTTTATCGAATCATAACCGCGAGTGTTTTAAATTAAACGACGTCTGTGTCATCATTGTGGGACAATAATTGTACTGCGCATGCGTAATCTACTTAGGTTATGAATTCTTGTAACAGGGCTATTCGAACCATAAACGCTACGTAATTGAACTCCTCATAAAAGTTGACGCAATTTTCTTTTGCAAAAGTAACTGTAGTCGTGACAAGGTCAACAAGCGTTTCAGTGTTGTGAAGAATTACAGGGACAGGACTTAAAGATATAGGCTCCAGCGGTAAAAATGGCTGATTGACAACGGGATTGGAGGGGCATGCTCTGGGCCTCTTAAAGTGCCCCTACGGCCCAATTGACTCATTCACTAACAGAGGTCACGGAAAAAAAAAAAAAAACATTTTCTAGCAACAAAGGGTTTTTTCTGCTCGTCACTTTAGAAAATTGCAACTAAATCATCAAAAAATGCGCTTTGCAGAAGAGAAAGAACGCGTTTCTTTCAATTTATGGCCGTTTTTGGAAATGATTACGGGCGAGCGCACAATTCAAGATTTTTAGAGTTTTTAACCAGAAAACTTCAATCGGAACGGTTTTCCATTTTTTGTGCTCAGTTTCGTTGCTTTTATTTTCCGCTTTTCCCCCCCCTTTTGGCTGGCGTGTTAGCCATCGAGCAGACGTTACTGGTGATGGAAGAAAATTAGCCTGAGCCGGTTAGGGAAAGAGCAAATTCTTAACAAGAAATAGCGTTATTTGAGAAGGCCACATCCTTACGCATTTTCCATGAAAAATTCCTTGCTTTTTTTGTGTAACTACCTAACCTCATTCACAGAATCACTTTCATTGGCGCACAATTTTCAAGACTTGCCCCACTGCATCGGCTGATTATCATAAGTAGCATTGGTCGTTAAAATTTCCGTTTCTCAAAACGCGAGAAGAGCTTTCAAAATCAAAAAGTTTTTCAAATCCATTTTCAATCGAATTGGAGGTAGATTTTTGTTCAAACTAGTTCAATGTGCTTTCTCGTGTTTTGTAAAGTTTTCAACGTTTTCGCTTTCAAAATTACTAAAAGTCGAATTTCCAGTATAAATGAACGCTGTGCACGTCGAATGGTTTTTCGGGGCTGAAATGATTCCGGGAGTTTCAATAAACGCACGCCACGTCCTTCACGGGCAGTCAAGGGTGGCTCGGGAGTAAACGGGTTGAAGCAGGGAAACTGAATCAGTTTAAGAAGTAAGAAAGACTCTAACCTGCTCCAAGTTTCATGGCTGTATCTATGTCCTTGGCTGTGGCATCCCCTAAAATAATGTAACGATATGAACTTGTCACCAATTGAACTGAATTCCCAACAAGATTTACACGAAGCTGTGAAAATTAAATCTCTCAGTTATAGGAGTGAAACTCCTTGTTCAGCTAATTTGTGGCCTGTTTTTTAAAACTGACCAATTAGGCAACGTTTTGGAGTGTCTATGAGAAACACATTAAAATTCCCAACACGATTGATAGAAAGCCGTAAACATTGAAAGCTCTTATGGGTAGAAAACTTCACGGTTGTAAAGCTAATTTACGGCCTGCATTTCAAACTGATCAGTTGGGCAACGTTTTGGAGTGTCTATGTGAAATAAAATAGAATCCGGGCTCAGAATTTAAGGTCGGTTCATACGAGCGTGCAAGTCCTTGTACACGCGGCCCGGGGGGGGGGGGGGGGGAGGGGGGACACGTGGGTACTGGTTACAAAGACTTTTCCCATGAATAGTTCACGCGAGGGATCAAGCATAATTTAATAAGGAGACGACCTCTGTAGGGTTTCAGTTCTCTTTTAGTAAGAGGTTCTTGCATCCATAAAACCCTTCAATTTTTATACCCTATTTAAAACAGAGTGCCTCATTTTGCAATTCTGACAACCTGAGGCAAATCCGAGAAAAAAACAAAAGATGACCTAAAGTTCCACAAAGGCCCATCCCGATCTCTCTCTCTCTCTCTGATTTCATCTGTCTTCCACATTCATTCGTGGGTTAGGTGGGTGGGCAAGATCAAAATATGGACTGACAGCGGCTGCCAGTGGCGTCTTTACATGCTGATATCTGATCTCACCCCGCAGAAGAACTAGATGTAAACTGCCATGAGACTAAAGTATGTGATACGTGCGGGTATATAAAACACATTACATTTATAGAGTGTGTTCACGGCGGCCATATTGGAGGAGCAAAACAAAAGAATGATTTTCCTTTGGGAAATAAATTTTATTTTTATGCAAATATCTTTTATTATTTGGCTCCTCCAAAATGGCTGCCATGAACACACTCCATAACTATGCCCTCAGTTTTATTTGGACAATTATCTTTGGAGTTTTATGAGATTTTGCCTTGCACAAGAGAGTCAGTGTAAGTTTGGCTATGCAATTATGATGTGATTGGCAATCATGATTCTAACACTGAGCTGGAGACCATACTACATGTTCAGCTCTCATTTTCCTTCATACCTCTCTCAAGCATCCTGATGGCCTCCATGATATATGGAACAAGCAAACGATTTACAATAAAACCAGGGGTATCCTGTAAAGGAACAAAAGACACATTATAATCTATAAACAAAATACTGCAGATCAAACAGCTTACATTGCAACTTGTAATCTGACATGATTATGTAGTTCATAAGATGTTTAAATAATAATGAAAGGCTAACTGCATTAGTGATGATACATTCACACATGTCAATTTGTGCATTAGATGGTGATCGTTCGTTACGCGTCGTGATTGACTGTGAACCGTTAGATAAGCGTTTGCATATTTGTCATTTTTTAAACAGACGAAGGCTGAAGATTTTCAGCCGAAACGTCTTGTTAAGTTTTTATAAACGTTTGGTTTTTAACGTTTTACAAGTCAGTGTCATACACATAAATTTTAAATTACATTTATTTAAAATATTAAGCATTATTATGTTGAAGTTTGGGTGATTTTTCGTTTTTCTCAAGTATCTGGATTTTTGCATCTGGCCTTCAATTTAGCCTGAGAGCATCGCTGTGTTTTTCTCTACTGCTTAATGCCTAGTTTTTAATTAAAAACACAAGGCCAAAATATTGAGTTAGCGAAAGAAAAGTAAAAAGCTGAAAAACAGACGCTTTGTAGTGAAAAAACACAGAGTGATGTTCTTGGATTAAACTGAAGGCCGCATGCAAAAATTCACATATTTTACAGAAAAACGAAAAATCATCCTAAAATTCACATTTTGTGAGATGGTTTAATCCTCAGGCTCTTTGGCCAGTGGTTGGTCGCCAGGAGAGACTCTAGAGAATTTGAAAAAAAAAAATTTTTCTGATTGGCTGCCCCATAATGGCTTGCATTGCTTTGCCACAGAAATCTTGCGGTAATAAAATTGCAATACATGTACCCCAAAGTCTCTCTTGGCGACCAACCACTGGCCAAAAGAGACTGGGGACTTTGGGTACCAGACTATAGATGGCTTTACTCTCAGCCCTTCAAATACATAAACATTTCCTAGATTGAGCACCCACCCCTTTATGCTCTTCTTCAATAAGCCCACCCCCCTCCGCTATCCTCAGTATTATGACCTTGAAATTACCACCAACACCATACTGATAAAAACAAGTCAGAAACAGTTCCTGTGTTCAGAAAAGGCTGAATTTACCTAATGTGTAATGTCAAAAGCCTCACTGTAAACTCCCGAGTGGGGTATAGGGCAAAGAAAAAAATCAAGCTCGGTTTGAGGCCCAGACTGTGTTTGACTCACTCTGCTCCACTTGCTTTGCTTTCTGCTTTCCGTTCTCTTTGCCCTATGCCCCAGCAGGATTCAAATCGGCTGACATACCTTACAAGCCACGGGTACTTTGCCAAGTTCTTTGCTAAACTGGAACAAGGCATCAAATGTCTCGTCTGTTGTTTCTGGAATGCGAATAACCTACAAACAAGAAAAATAATTAAAAAAAACTATTTTTGTGGATCGACCAGATGAATGGGCAAAGAAGTCTTTGTCCATAGCATTGTAACCTGAAGTATTAAAGCATGAGGAAACTTCTTTAATTGTAATGTGGACCAAGCATTCAATGGTCAACAAGAACATATTAATGAAATAACGACCAAGTGAACATGAGTGCAAAACTGGGTTACAGCTGAACTACCATGTGGACAGCTCTTTTGTATGGCAAGGATTGAATATCTTTTAAGGAAGGTGCCTACATTACTTTATTTGTTACTGCACATACGTTCTGCGTATCTCGAGAAGGGTTTCCTATGGGTTGTGCCTACTAATACAGGGATATTTTTGCGCGCTTTAAAACTATGCGGAGAAAGCAATACTAACTATACTTAAATGGTATCCAAAAAGAAAATTGGGGGAAACCATGCAGTCTTCAGAGATAACAAAGCTTCAATTTAGAAAAAAAAAAAAAAAAAAAAAAAAACCACACACTGCTTTGTATTTTTAATTACTGCTTTTTAGAACAATAATTTGTTGCCAAAATAATTATCTCTAAAAAATGGGTCGTTACCCCCAATGTTCTTTTTGGATTTCAATAGCTCTCGCTGAGATCTGCTTTTTCCATGTACAGTAATAAACCGCACAAAATACTTTGGTATTAGTAGGTACCATCCTTAAAGCAGGACTTGAAGCCACTATATCATGGTTTTGCATAGAAAACTTGAATTGAGATTGTTTAGGCATGTGTAATACCATGTTATAGTGGCTAAAAGAAATCCAAATCAAGGCCATTTAAAATAATCATTTAGAGCATACCTCCACCAGTTTCATCAAAGGGACAGGATTGAAGAAGTGAAGTCCACCAAACTTGTCCTTTCTTTTTGTGACACTGGCAATCTCTCTTATTGGCAATGAAGATGTGTTGGACACAAAGATGGCATGACTGAAAAAATTATAAGGTTGTTTTGAGTCTACTTTAATATGCCAGGAAACCAGCTTCTTCACAGTATTTCACCAACTGTACACAGAGTTGTTAATAAGTTTTCTTTTTCTTTTCTAAAATTTCCTGAATGTTTGGGTTTAAAATAGTGGACGAGTATTAAATAATGACGGACTTGGAGCAAGAGGGCATTTGTACATATTAGACAGTAAATTGTTTCAAGTTAGCTCTATTTTGGCATGCACAGACTGAATAATTATAAATACATGGAAGAAGCACATGTTCTGAATAAACATGTTGTTTTTGACCTCAGGGCTTATCTATGTCAAGATAGCATCCATGTATCTCCAGGGGGAGGGACTCGAAGGTGTGGGGGATAAGTAATTTGCTGCAAAAAAGGTTTCAACAGTGCTTCTGAATCAAAGTTTGGATCCCCCCCCCCCCCCCTTGGATCCGCTCATGATATTGCCATAAAGTCTGTCAATATTTGATCGATTTCTATGAATTAATGACGCCAAGATGGTCAAGAGTGCCAAGATCTACTTATTAAAAGGATGAAAATGTATAGCCCCCTCCCATATGTGGTATCAGGTTGATCAGCCACATAACTTTTCAACTTTTCCCCTCAGCAGTTGTGTGTCTTAAGACATCTCTCACATTAATGAACATGTTGAGAACTGCATTTAATAAGCTATGTACATGTATAGTTTAGGGGTATACCTAATATACACAAGGATTGGCACCATTTTTGAACTTTTAAATTTTTATGTTTTAAACCCATTTATCTCAAAGCCATAACTTTTCTCTTTTATGAGTATATCAGTTAAGAGATACACCCATCAGTAGCTTTTAAATGGTATATCGAACATGGACATTGACTTTGTAAGTCAAGACTTCCTGGATCTGGACAAAAATGTCATATGCTTTAGGGCTTTAAGAATAACTGGATTTATTTATTATTTTTCCCTAAAACTCATTAAAAGCTACTAAAGTTAAAAAGAGAGGTTTCATTGTTTGCGTTCTTGTCTGTTTTAGCATAAACAATAGGAATCCCATCCAAACATCAACAACTCTTTCGTTTGAATTGCTCAGACAAGCTTTAATTAGGAAATGTAATAAGCTAATTATTTGAATATAAGCATTAAGGTCAACTAATCTAAGTCTTGATTTGGAGCGTGTTGAATTTCAAATAGACTGCTAGCAGTCCTTTTCTGGATAGTTGAGAAGGCGGGCAAAATAGCTGCGCGAAAAAGCTGAAAGTGCACAGTGCAGCGAGATTGGACTGAGGAGAAAAAATGAGAAGAGACTGGGAGTCACCCTCCGTTCGTTCGCTCCAGTTGTCGGTTATTTCACGCATCCTCTCAACTTTCTAGAAAGGGACTGCCAGCAGTATAAATTTCAAACCCAAAAAGGACATGTCACCTTCTTGCTCAAAGCCCTTCAAATAATCAATTCTTAGCAAGTCTGTTCATTCATGATGACCAGTTGGTCACATTAAACCATTACCTGGGTGCCGCCTTGTCGAGATCAGTAAAGAGCTTGTGTTTGACACGCATGTTTTCCACAATGGCCTCTATCAAGAGATCTGTATCAGCAATGGCGGTACCGGGCTCTGTTGTAATTGTTATTCTAGACAGAGCATCAGCAACAAACTTGTTTGCACCCTGTAAACCAGAAAGTATCAAATGAATATATTTATTAGCTAAAATAATATTGTAAATGAAGGGGTGCCTGGAAAAAAGCCCCAAGTGACTTCTGATAAACTGGAGCTGGTTGTTCGAAAGCCGATTAATGCTAATCCACGATTAAAAGTTAATCGAGGTTTTCATCATCACCTGTTAAATGGGTTTAAGCCTAATTTCAAGCTAAAGGTAAAAAAAAGTCTTAGTCAAAAATGAGGGCCCGAAAATTTTTTGGAAGAATCTTTGTTGATGAGCAATTAAACTTGAGTCAAAGTTTCGTTAATCCAGGATTAGCTAAATCAGGCTTTGTACAATTGGGCCCTGCTAGCTTCTCCTTCCAAATCTTCTTAATCTATTAAATATTAAAGAAATTACTGTGGTAAACTAAGATGATTTATGATGACATATCTTTCAGTAAAAGATGAATTTTTTTCAGGCAGTGACACAGCCACACTCTGAAAAAGCTAGCTGGCTTTAATACAAGTACAAGTGAGCTTGGCAAGGAAACTTGTGATATCCAGTCAGATTGCTGTTTGTCGAAAAAAAAAAAAGTCACTAGGTCATGCTAAAAGATGAAAGCCACCCACCTCAGTATCATCTTGAAACTTTTTCTTTGCAACTCTGCCCAAGTTCTTCTCAATGGACCTCAAGGATTTTGTCAAGATTGCATTTGTCTGATCGACCATCGTCACCTGATGATTTGTGGCTGCTGCAACCTAAACAAGTCAATAATAATAATAATAATAATAATAATAATAATACGCACGTAAAGGCGAATAGGATCAACGCCACCATCGTGGACAAGGAAATAAGAAAGTATCGGTGATAGAGATGAGCTGCCCTTGGGTTGAAAACAGGGAGGAGAAAGATGCTGAGAAGACAACAAAGTACGGGCCATTGCGCTGGGAGCTTGAGCAGAGATATCCTGAATATTGTGTGAGACAGTTCAATATTATTGTGGATGTACTCGGAGGTTATTCAAGAGATGTCACGAAGGCACTTAAAGAGCTAGTGGGAGATAAAAGCGACACAATAGCTCTGCAGATACAGAAATCAGTTATCACAAGCTCACTCAACATTGCCAGGTGCTTTAAGCTTTTAAAATAATGGACATTAGGTGTTTTATTATACTTTTATTTTTATTTATTTTTTAAGTGTTTTCATCACGATGAACAGAACTTTTAGTATTTAGATTGAGGATTTTATGGATGGTAAATAGTTTTAGAATTAAATTACTAGGATTTTTATGATTGGAAGTTCGGAGTTTAATTGTATGGACTTTGGTCGTTGCATTGATTGGCTATGGCTGGCCGCCCAATCATTGTTTAGGTAATCTGGGCATCCAGAAGTTTTTACTGCCATTTTATAATAATAACAATAACAATAACAATAACAATAACAATAACAATAACAATAACAATAACAATAACAATAACAATAACAATAACAATAACAATTACTGCTTAATGTACATGTATCTGTAGTTACTTTTATTAATAACAACATAGTAAATTGAGGTAATTTGGCCATGGAGGAGAGATTATCATTCGAGTGCCGACCTTTTGAGCATTAGCCTTTGTCAAAGCAAAGCGGGGTATTTATGTTTGATAGCTAGTGAACAATCTTAACCACCATTGGACATTGCAAACAGTGCCAACAATTGTCAATCATGGGGAACCATTTTCATTCCTTATAGAAAATATGGTAAAATTTTACTTTCACTCCGAGTATGACTAAGGCTGGATTGTCACCAATTTGTGAAATCAATTTGAAATCTATCCCCTATAATTTAAGTTTTGGGAGTTTTCTTTCTAACATGCCATCGAGGACTTCATGTGTAAACCAGGCCACATTTAGTTTTTATGTGGCTCACGCCAAAGATCTTTGGCACAGGTTTTTCAAATCACTCGGCATACTGGAGTACAATCATGGTCTTTGCCATAAAGCAGTGTAATGACTGGCTTTAGATTCACTCATAGACGTAATGGCAACAAAAAATTACCCAGGCTTTTGAAAACTTCCACAGTTCAAACAAACTGTTTACTACCAGGATTCTCTCCGGGGGTTGGAATTAGAAGTGGTCAGCCTAATATTTTCCTGGCATAGGTGCTTCAGCGTCTGCTTGGCGTGGAAGTTTGAAATTCTTGGCATATCTTTGGCATGGTGTGTAACAATGATTTTTATAAACTTAACTTGGTTAACTCTTGTGCATTTCACAAATCTAGTGGCACAAAATTCTGCAAAAACAGCGCACAGCACACATCATCCATAAAAATCCCTTAGCAACAAATATACATCTGTAGTGAAGGTTGACCCCCTTAAATTGATAAGCTTAAGGTTATAAGCTTGAGCTAATATTAAGCTTTTAAAATTTTTATATGGAATCTGATTTGACCATAATGAATGCGTTCCTTTTTGTTAAAATTATTACTTGGAAAAAGAACATTCACAGGAGCTATTTTACACAACATCAGCTAACGCTTAAACTTAATCAGCTCGCAAACCTGAACAATTCCAGCGCCCATTAGACCACTGCCAACAACCATGACATTTTTTATCGCGCTGCGGCAAGAAGAAGTGCTAAAAAACGCCGAAATCGCAGCCACGTTTTTCCCCAGTGATGGAGATCTCAGAAGTTGAGAAAATGCCAATTTAGAGGTCGTGTAGTGGAAAAGAGAAGCCATCTTTTAGGGACAAGCCGCAAGTCACGAACTTTTTGAGCCCTGAATGGAAGTGAACGAATGTAGAAAGGACTGGACACAAATCCCGCTGCACAGGTCACCCAAGAATGCAAACAGAAAGTTACATAAAATTTGTTACATGTATACGTGGCTACGTACGAGCAAAGTCCAAAGGTTTTGTGAAACAATCTTTAACTTGATTAGAAATCGGAGAACAGAAAATAAACAAAGGATTTATTCTGATGACAAGGCAACTCACAAAGGACTTCCGTTTAAGAGCGAAGTCCCGTGCATTTTAGCGCTAACTTTGTGGGAGGGCCCGCGTTCTCACCAATCACAAGTTGGGAAGTTTCGCTGTTAAATAATTATTGACCTGTTCAATCCACGTTGGATTGATAGTCAAAATCCTTTATCCTTCGCTCTGTGTTATATTCTTTCCGAATTCGGTTATTTGCAAACTGTCAGTTTTTTTTTTGTATTATATATCAGCCTTTGATCCTTTTGAACGAAACCTGTCAGCGGATCGTCAGCGGTCGGTCATTGATCAAAGGTCGTTGAAGGTCGTGTGCGAAGGGGAAGCTATAAAGTATAAAAAGCTCGTTCCCCGGCCCCGAAGATATCCAAAGGATCAAGAGCTCTGTAAATCTGTGTAAGTAACTCATAAACCTTCTGTGCTGTGAAATTGTTCGCAAAAGTCACAATCAATGATCGCAAAGTACTGCACGATTTAACTCAAGTCACATGAGTGATAGGCGAACACATGTATCAGCGCCATGCTTCTTGAACTTAAGCTTAATTTCGTGCTTTTTTCGCAGCAAAATCAAAGCAGCATTTGAGTAAGAGATGGGAGATGATGCTGCTGAATCTGCATTGAGGTATCTTCAAGATCCAGCCGTGGTTGCAGGTCTCGGAGCAGTTGCTGCAGCATCGATGTATTATCTAGCTTCACGTCCGGCTCCCCAGCCATGTCCGGTTGATCCGCAGAAACAGTCCTTTGAACTACCGGCAAGTATTCTAACTACATCACTGTTCTTGCTTCTTACTATCACTCAAAAAGAAAATTCTTAGCACGAGATGTCTTTTAACTGCGACCATGCATCAAAAAATATATACTATTTGCCACGGACTTTACACCCTTGGAGAAAATGATAGAAAAAGTGTCGAATTTAATCTAAAGTGCGCGAGCGAAATCTTCTTATGTCACGTTCCTTGCTCAATAACATGTTTCATTAGGGTTACTATTGTTTTTAATTTATACGCGTGCAGAACATGTAACTTATCCTAGTGTTTGAATCTCAAATGATCTAAGTTGGTCCCTAATTGAATAAGATTAGGATGATCTTAAAAAACTACACTGTTCCATCTTTAGCATAGCACCACCCCCACGCTAGTGGGACAAATCCTACTTTTGGCATTAAATCACAGAGAGCTTTTCGACTCTGGTTACCAACAACCTTAGTAATGCTTTTTCTCGATCCATTGTTTGTTTTGCATTTGTTTAATTAAGAATAATTTCAGGCTTTGTTTGCTTTTCAATGTATTCAATCACTGAAATTTTGGTCAAGCACATGCAATCTGCTAAGAAATTTACAGCAAGTAGTTTTGAAACAGATTGTTAAGTTATGTGAGAAGATTATATTTGCAGATAACCTTTTGAACCTTGTTAATGTCTTTTTGTAATATTAGAGGACTTCATGAAACTAGAAGAGTTTGTGACACTTTTAACCCTGAAGTATCATAGACCCTATGCAAAAATGGCCCACCTTTTAATATAATTTATATGTTTGCATTCAAATTAGCTTTACTTAAACCTTGCTCTTGAGTTCAAAAATAAAAAATGATACAGATGACTTTCAAAGTCAAAGTGTCAACGAATGAAGAATTTTGAGGGGTTAATAGTTCTGGTTCTCTCCAAATCTTCTGAAGGTTACCATATATCATGCAGGGTCAAGAAACCATCTTTGTTGGGTTTTTGACTCCATACCCTCTCTTAATTATCTGGAATACTATATCTGAGACTGGGCCATTGTTGTCATTGGTTTTGGAAACATTTACGATTGAAAATATAAAAAATGATTTTCAGTAGTGAGTACTATTAAAAATAGTGGTATGAGCATCATTCCAATTTAGGGCACATTCTTTTGGGAGCTATTCCATTTTTGGAACGAACAGAATATCATTCTGTTCATGAATTCTGCTCCAGATAGAAAGGAAGGAATGCGGCTTACTTGGAATAGACAGAATACGCATTATTTTGGGAAATTTTTGACAGGAAATCCTACACAGCCACTCATAACGAAACCTTGGATATGAGCATGTTTTCGGCGATGCCGTGCAATGCACAAAACACTTAAAACTTCAATCAGTTCCCCTTCATCATCTGCATGAAATATCGAAGATATGGCCAAAAAGCTGGTAGTTATGGCAAAGACTGTCTTGGCCATGTTCAGCCGCCATGTTCGCTGACACTCAAGTGCATGCGCAGACATAGTTGTCCTCAGGTCACCTCCACCATGTTTCTAGATTTTAGGAGTGTTTTTTTCAAAATTGAATAAGAATAGCTAGAATAGCCCCAAAAGAATGCACCCTTTGAAAAAATCCTGGAAATGAAATGGAGGCTTTTGGGAGCAACGCCAACATTAGGTTTCATGTAACAAATATCTTCCACAGAGTGTACTGCTAGGATTTGAATGTCAATATAAGATAAGATAAGATAAGATAAGATAATTTATTTAATGTCAAATACACAGTGGGTGGTCTCCCGGTCCCCCGAGCCACAGGCTCATGATAAAAGTGTTTGAGCATTGGAACTACTAATCAGAAGGTCATAGGTTTGACTCCTATTGGTAGAACTCAGATTTTATTTTTACTAGTATGCCTGTGTCACTCACTGACAAAACTGTACTGCTCGGTGGAAGAGCATCCAAACTAGTAGCTGCAAGGTCAAAGTTTCGACTCCTGGAGAACTTGGATTTTTTTTCTGCTAGTGAAAATTTCATGAAACATCATTTGCAAATGTATTTCTGACCACAATGCTACACTATGGAATAAATTATTGTAGAAAACAATCTGGCACAAGGTGTATGCTTATTATGCTTCATGGTGGGAGCTAGGGGTTGAGATCACATTTTTACCAATTAAAGTGAATTGATAAGAAGTCCATTCACATGAATTGCAATGGCAGAAACTGCCAAGGAGGGTATGGCAAACAGGATGCTCTCTCACCAAAAAAATTATTACTGAATCAGATTTTACTCAATTTAGCAGAAAAACTAACGCGGAGAGATTTCGACGTTTCGATGACATCCTGTCATTTTCTTCATTTTCTTGATAATGATGACAGGATGTCATCGAAACGTTGAATTCTCTCCGCGTTAGTTTTTCTGCTAAATTTAATAACAAAAGTCAATCTTATACGGATTTTACTCAGGCCAGTCAATAATAATATTAATTTTTTAAAATACATTGCATTTTCAGGATGGCGATTATGCCAGAATGAACTCGCTGACCACAGAGCTTGTTGAAAAATTGTTTGATGATGTCAGCACAAGTCATGAAGCTTTTTTACGAGGAGTGAGGATATCAGGTTTGAGGATTTAAGGCAGCTTTGTACTTCAACCTGTTCTCGCATCAGGGTGCTTCTCGCAATTTTTGGTGGGGCTGTGTCACCCAGTTCTGATCTTCAAACCTGACCCTATTTCAGACCAAAATATTTAATTTTCCCATTGATACCATTTTTAGACTTGTGGCCAGATTCACAAGGCCTTCCTAAGTTAAGATGTTTCCTTAGTATTCTTTCTTGACGGTAGCTTATTGTTAGTCCAACAATAATCTACTGTCCACCTTAATTTCAACATTTCATTAGGTTCAACGGAAGAAAGAAAGGCACAATCTGCATTCGATCTTATCTAGTGGTAGTGTGACACAAGAAGAACGAGGAAGTCTGTTTTTTTTTTTTACGAAGCATTCAATATTTATAGTGGACGTAAAAAGCAGGAGATTTATGTACCAAAGCGGGAGACGAGGCAAAAAAGCGTAAGTCTGATCTCCCGCCAAAAGCAGGAGAGTTGGCATCACTGCTCCTAAGACCTACGCATGTACCTATGTCAGACCTGGGCCAAGTTGTTGAAAGCATGATTAGTGCTAATCCAAGTAAACTAACCATCTGATGATAACTGATAGGTTTTGTTCACAGTTAACCTGGGATTAGGGCTCATCAGGCTTCAAAAATTGATACCCATTTTCAGGCTTAAATGAATAAAAATAATCTACACCCATTTTCAGACAAGAAAGGCTAAAAAACCATGACCCCTTGTGGTCGCACATAAGACATGATTGCCCCCCTCTCCCTTCTCAACCCCCCTCCCCCCCCCTCAACCTGTTCCTAAGTATAGTACAAAAATTATTGAATACATACATGTACATGCTAAGGGATATTACTGTGATTTACACTATACTGCTAGATATAAGTACACTATGGTCTGTGAGCTATTAGGCTTCTATTTAAGTGAAAGAGAAGTAGTAAGAATGTTTAGTTTTGGAGGAGGTTGAAAAAGTGCTCTTCTCATTTGTTCTGGTGTAACAATTTTCCTGTGCCCAGTATGTTTTGGTAGTGATCAGCTTCCAGCAGGCACCATAATGCAGTCTCCAGGATAACCCCTTGCTGTGGCTGCCCAAACAAAGCCACACACGAGAACACAGATAGTGACAAGTGGTACCCTTGAATAACCACTACACCCTTTGATAATCAACACCTTGGTGCCAATCAGAAGTACTTCTCAATGAGCTTTACAGCAGTGCTAATTCAAACAGTGTTGAAAGCAAATGAAAGTCAATAGCTGGTTATATTTTCAGGAGATAAGCCCTGCTTGGGATACCGCAGTAGTCCAGGGGGTCCATATTCCTGGCTCACATATAATGAGGTTAGCTAATATTGCCAATTATTATTTTTCAATCCTTTGATATGTATGCCATCTAGTTTATAATCTAACCCTTGTTGTATGTTCTTCCTCTTCCCTTATCAGGCTGTCACTCCATCACAGCTTTCCCTCTCCTTTTACCCTAGTCTTCTTTTGTTTGTGTCCTGGGATTTATTCTAACTTGCAGTTGGCTTATTAATGTCCACTTGTTCTCCTTTGGTGATTTTTAATTGCCTGTTTTATTGAAAGGGTGTCCATTAGTGCTTGTAATTGGACCCTGTTAATACAACCACCATCAGGTCATAAACCACACAAAAATACTTTTGTATTAGTAGGCACTGTCCTCAATACATTAAATTTCACCAAATTTTCAGAAATAAAGTGATAATATTGGGACCTATCCACTGGTTAAATTGTATAAATTATGCTAGTAGAATGGTAACTTTAGTGAAATTTTCCTTCCCACTGACGCATACTGTTACCATATTTGTGGGGCATGGTGTACTACACCGATCAAAACCGATCAAAACTCTAGAACTGCGTTATCCAATTCATGAGTCAGTTTTTAAAATTAGTAGATCAGTAGAAATTTACTTTGTTACTTTGTGGTTTAGTAAATTTCCACCAGTATAATCCATTTAGACCTGACTGTGTGTTATTATTAACTAGTAATAATCAAAGATTTGGGAGTGCCTTTGATGTCACAGGCTCTCTCTCCTTTGCCAAGTTGGTGATGTTGTCATTTGCCCCTCCAAAATCTGCGGGGATGCCAGATACGCGTGCCAAAATCCATTCATTCAATCAACGTTGTGCCATGCAATCTGGGGTGCTTACCATTTACGCAAACCACCCGGATGGAAATTTTTGGCATAAATACGAAATGATTTAGCTTGTCTTAACAGAAGATGGATAACATGCAAAATGTGTAAACGTCAGCTGTAAATCCCAAAAGTGCATCACTTTGACCAGAAGCCCATTATTTCAGAAGTGCTCCAAATGGAATGATGCGTACCATTTGATTTTCCAACTGGAATTTCCGGGTTTTCCATGTAAATGGTAAGCACCCCTGGATTCCAATCTGTATTTTTAGGAGTACATTCTGTCTACGTCAAACGCAATAATGTTGCAGGTTTCATTTTTTATTTCTGTTTTCCATTACAGGTTCTTGAGCGATCCACAGACACTGGTTCAGGGATGATGGAGCTCGGCTGTCATCCTGGTGATGATGGAAATGTATTTGTTGGTGTTTATGCTGCAAATAAAATTGAGGTGAACGCAATTTAATCAAACACAACCTCTTAAGACAAAGTAGAAACTCAAATCCTAGCAGTATGCAGGATGTTTGTCCCATGAACCTAGTTTAATGGCCTTAGCTCCCACGAGTCTCCTGTAGCTCAGTGGTAGAGCATCCGAACTAGTAATCGGAAGGTCTTAGGTTCGACTCCTAATAGGAGCACTCGGATTTCTTTTTTCCGAGTATGCCTGCGTCACTTTCTAGAATAATCATCATTCTCAAAGTAGAAACTGTTTCTATTCTGATGCTCATAATTTATGGGCGTGCAAATTATGACGTGTATTTATTTTCTTATTTTTCAATTGTGGACTGTGACATGACTGCATGCATTTGAACTGGACCAAAACTCAAATTGACTAAGTGAGTGAAATTTTGTTTCTCCATGGAAGAAATAGTCCAGAGAAAACAGGAAATGGTGTTTTAGAGAATCTGAACTATTAATTTTCATAAGAAACTTCCTGGGTGACCACAAACCTATGTTACTCTTTGGTTTGATTCCTTAATTAAAGGGAACCTCCACTCCGATAACAAATTGACGGTAAATTGTCGGAAATAGTGTCTAAATTCTAAATTTTAGTTTAAAAAGTAGAAGTATCATTCAAGTGTGCTCAAAATTAGATATGATTATCGCCTATTGTCGATTTTAAATTTCCTGGGCACCGCCATATTAGATTTTATGACGTCATATGGTTGCTGCTATTGTTAGTAAGCAAAACTTCTTTTGTGTGAAACAATAGAGCAACCATATTCCGTCATGAAATCCAAGATGGCGGTGCCCGGGAAATTTAAAATGAAAAATAGGCGATAATGAAATTAGATTGTATTTTCAATGATTTAACGTTAATTTATTTCAAGAGTAGAGGTTTCCTTTAAATGGGACTCATGTTCATGTGTCATATTTGCTTCAAGTGTACAAATGTATACAGCATAATTTTTTTTAATATGCTTGTCGACCAATTCTTCATGTTGTTATTTTTTGTACGAAAATCGGAAAAAAAATTCATGGTCAATTTTCTTCCTCATTGTTGGAGGCGTATTAAAAGGGTCAAATTTCACTTCCGGTTGGGTACAATACTGCGCAAGACGGAAGACTGTGGACAGTAGACCTGTGACATCAATACAGGAATTCTAGTCTCGCTATTTCTCTTTTTTGTGTGCAGAGGAAGAAAACTGTGTGGATGAAAATATGAATGGGATTGTTGAATACTCAGAACAAAGCCACGGAGGAATAGAGAACTGCGAGACAAATCGTTCCTGTATCTATGTCACGACGCTACTATCTCCAGTCTCCTGTCTTGCACAGTATTCTACCCAACCAGAAGTGAAATTTGATGCTTTTTATATGCCTCAAATGAGGGGAAGAAATATTGATACGGAAGTTTTCGTTGTTATTTTCATATGGGGATTGAGAACAGCATTAACATTTCGGACAAGATAATGAAGACACGTTAATTGTCTTATTGTCTTCCCAACTTTAGTGGGTGTTTGTCGAGCAAGCTTGCAATATGTACTCGCTGACAATAGTTCCTTTATACGATACTCTTGGCCCAGAAGCTTGTGTTTACATTATCAATCAAGGTAAGTTTTGTTTGCTCAATCCTATTACTAGACAAGTCATGTTCACATCTTGAATCTACATGTAAATGAATCATTGACATGTATCTGTTCAATGCATGTGTTATTGCAGCTGTGTACATTTAATTTTATTTTTTCTTCTAATCTTGGTTTGAAGTCAAATAAGGATACAGGGGTACAATGTGTAAAATACACAAGACTGTGGAAATTGTACAATTACAGAATGATGCCACATTCTTCCCTGAATAACATCATTTAAAAAAGGAATATGAAGTTAATTGTTTAAAAGAAACCTTCACTCTCAAAACATAATTATTAATATTAAATTGTTGAAAATACACTCTACTGTACTTTGAAATTTCGTTGGAAAACATGGAAATAATATTTCGGTGTCAGACAAAACATGATTTGATTATTGCCTATTTTCGCTTTAATTATATAAATTTAAATTTCCCAGGCTCCGCCATCTTGGATTTCATGACGTAATACGGTTGCTCAATTATTTCACACAAAAGAACTTCTGCTCAACAACAATAGCGGCAACCGTTACACATCATAAAATTCAAAATGGCTGTGCCCAGGAAATTTAAAAGTGAAAGTAGTCAATAATCATATCTAATTTTTAACACACTTGAAAGTCATTTCTACGTTTTAGACTAACACTTAACAGAGTGGAGGTTCTCTTTAAGATTTATATAATGCAACAAGCCCTGAATCATTCCATCAAAATGAACTCTAAAGTAACTATCATGGCTCTACGTCATTGGGGAGTGGGAACAAATGTTTGGTTTTATCAAAAGAGTTGATAACTAAAGGTAATTTGTCCACCGTAAAGAGATTTGAGAGCTGACGTTTTGAGCGTTAGCCATTTGTTCTGTTGAAGGCTAGTGCTAGTACTCAAAACCTCAGCACTCGAATCTCTTTACAGTGGCAAAATGACCTTATCAACTCTGTTGATAGAGCAAACATTCATTATGTAACTGTATTCTTTTACTCTTTGGATGAACTAAACTTTTCACTTTGATTGCTTTTACAATGTATTAATTTTGTTTCGATTAACTGTAGTTTGAAGCCCAAATCTCCACTAGGAGAATAATATTATGGAAGAAGATGATGATGAACTGTAGGTTGTGATTACCATTGTTTTGGAATTTTCGCCTAAATTTTCGGAGCTGGTTGATGACTTATTTGTTCTAAATTTTGAGCCCTGTTTTCAAGTGTTTTTAACAAGGGCGTTATTGTTTATGAATAATTAAAATAGGTGTAATCTGAATAATATCTGTTACAGTGACTATAACGTAGAATCTAAACACATCACCTATAATACTATAATGATTAATTTTTGAGTACATGTAATATAATTGTTATTGATCAATAAGTTAGTCTTCTTGTGATTGAGGATTGCTTTTATTCCAATTTAGCTCAAATGACGACTGTAGTCTGCGATGAGAACAAACTCAAAGTACTTTTGGAACAGTGCAGCAAATGTTCCAAGTTGAAAAACGTTGTCAAGATAGGCTCCACCATTACTGATGACGAGAAGGCTGCTGCAGATAAAGCTGGGATAAAGGTCCTTTCCTTTAAAGATCTAGAAGTAAGTTGAAACAAGAACTGTCAACTAAAAATTTCATTTAGAATTTACTGATCGATCATAGTAGGTCAAGTTTAATTTTGTTAATGTGTGCATTAATAGTTTGTTAGAAATTATTACCTTATTGTCTGAAATGCAAGCTTGTCACGAGGTTAGCTTTTTGACAACTTTCTCATGAGTTTTGCATCAATGTGCCTTGTTGTATAATTGCGTGAGGTACCAATCGGTATTTTAGGATTACACAAAACATTTCTTGAGGAAGAAAGCCTATGGCCAGGGAAGCTACGTGTGGTCTTTATTATGGAGCTCACATACCATAAAATCCTGCCAATAAGCCCCCCCCCCCCCCTCCCTCTTTTAAACCCCCTCTGTTATAGGCCCATCTATTTGTAAACAAAAATTTTAGCCTGGTTTTAACCCCCCCCCCCCTTCCTCTTTTGCTTATAGCCCCATCTTTATGTAGAAACCCCCCCTCCCCACCTAAAAAATGGGTATGATCTTCCTTTGTAAGAATCCTGGCTCTTAAGCCTCCCACCTCTTAGCCTGTGAATGCAGACGTACTTCCGGCTGTCACTTCTCACAGGAGAAGCGACAGCCAGAAATACATCTGTGTTTGCACGCTACCGGTACCCACCTCTTGAAGAAGATACATGTGGAGTTTCACCTTGAGACAGATGACTCAGAAAATGGCATTGATAATGATGAACAAATAGAGTTTGAAGTGGAAAGCCTTAATTAATTTTCCGAAGTAGAACTGAAATCATAGTCTGATCTTGTTATGTTAAGTTCTGGTTAGAGCTTGTGTTGTCACGCAACGCTCCTCCCCACGTGGGGAGTCCTGAGCATTGTGTGATGAAACAAAGAACGGCTGCGTAGGAGACTAGTTAAAACCTGGCAAGAAAAAAGTTGAATATCTTCTGGTTCTGTTGACTAAGACATGAAACCATTTCCCTGCTACAGTAGCAGAGGTCTCTGACGGTCCCTTCTAGCTGTCAGAGACCTCTGCTAGCAGGGAAGAAACCATGTACATTCCTTATTTATTGTCAAGTTAATTTATTTTTAATTACTGGTTTATTATTTTTTTTAATACAGGAGCTAGGAAAGAATCATAGGCATGAGAAGAAGGTAATTGAAAGCATGCCGCAAAACTGTAGACCTTCTGAAAGTGTGTAAAAGAATTTTCCTTATTTGCTTGATCAAATCTTCATGTTCACTATTAAATCCAAAGAAAATAATAATCCCCTATCAACTGAAGGGCTCAGAGCATAACCGCCTATGTTACATTTTAGATCGCCTTTTGTTGTTTCAGCTCAGATTCTCCAGAGTTTTTGCATGTGGCCTTGAATTCCTTCAGGAATCGTTGCTCCAATGTTTTGTCCCTGCTTTGATTTGCGCGTCGATTTGTGTTAAAACGAAAATCTTGCCCATAATTATAGGTTTTTATTGCAAACAAAGTACAAAACAGCTGATAAAGTTTGCCATCATTTTGTCTGCAGCTGCCCAAGCCAGAGGATATTGCTGTTGTTTGCTACACAAGTGGGACCACAGGTCAGTTGAAGAATTTTGCTTGTTGAGGGGCACAATTAAGACACTTCAAGCCATTAAATTTAGTGAATCTTTATTCAAGTGACTGTCTCCGTTGTCTCCCAGACCAGACTCTCCACTATCAAATTGAAGTCCAGCCCCTCCACTTTCCACAAAAGTAGGATACCATTAAAATCATGTTCAATACTTTCAATTGTGTAAGGATGGAGTCGATTCGACTCAACGGAAGTCGTCGCGAGAGACCTAGAAAAATTCACGTGGATTGTTACGGGGGGACTAGAAATGTTGGCAAGTTGTGGGAGGTTCATTGAATGTTACCTTAAGGACGCCCTTTGAGAGTGACCTGATTCGCGACCTGACCTCCGGTGAGTTGAATCATTTGATTGCACATTGCAATTTACGTGAGACTTTATTAAGAACTCGCCGTTAACGAACTGACATATAGGACGGTAGCGAACTGACCTAAGACGTTGGCGAACTGACCTAAGATGTTAAAAGACCATTAAAATTATGTTTAAATACTTGCAATTGTCTTAGGATGGAGTCGATTCGACTCAACGGAAGAGACGTAGGAAAAATACGGATAGATTGTTACGGGGGGGGGGGGGGGGGGGCTAGAATGTTGGCAAATTGAGAAAGGTCCATTGCTCTTCCCTAGACGAATGTTACCTCGAGCACGCGTTTTAAGGACGAGAAAGGGTCATGTTGTTACCCTTACTATCTCGCGACCTCACTTGATGAGTTGAATAATTTGAATGCACATTGTAATTTACATTAGAGACTTTATTAAGAACGAGCCGTTAGCGAACTGACCTATGACGTTGGGAAACTTACCTCAGACGTTAGCGAACTCACCTAGGACGTTGTTCGCGAACTCGTCGTTCGCGAAACAACTCGTAAGCAAAACGACCCGGGTTATGTACATTACCGGGCGTATAGTCGACTCTTCTCAGGTCTCAGAGAGTTAGCGGGATAAGTAGCGTGAGGTGAAACCCTTTGGAATATAAAATGGTAGGCTTTCTAGGTTCCGCGCTGGGCTACCCTGCTTACGTCATAATGTATTTTGAATCAAGAATCGGCTTCTTCAACCACCTAAGAGCGTGCTGTGTTTCAAAAGGACCCAGATTTTTCCAGTAATCGTCAAACGCAAAGAATCCACCATTGTTGCTGTGAATAAGATAACAGAAATGTTCCTAAGGATAAGTTTTTCTTATATAGAAGAAAGAATCTCGCAGTTTTCTACGTAAACCAGACTGTTGCAAAAAAAAAAAAAACTCAAAAAATTCAGGCTTGAACGAGATTTGAACCCATGACCTGTGCGATGCCGGTGCAGTGCTCTACCAACTGAGCTATCAAGCCGACTTGGAGCTGGTCATGTTCTGAGTTCATAATAGACCCGTGAAGAATAAATGATTATGAACAATTGTGAAGCATGTATACGTACTGCGGATGAAAGATTATAAGTCCTATTTATTTGAATTTTTCAGGGGACCCTAAAGGAGCCATGATCACTCACAGAAATGCAATTGCCATGCTGTCTGGTCTTGTATATCTAGTTCAAAAGGTATTTGTCATCATGTTCTCAATGTATTTAAGCTATCATTTGGCCGGGAGCAGGGATGGCGCAGTGGTGAGAGCACTCGCCTCCCACCAATGTGGCCCCGGTTCGATTCCCGGACTCGGCGACATATGTGGGTTGAGTTTGTTGTTGGTTCTCGCCCCTGCTCCAAGAGCTTTTTCTCCAACAATCCGGTTTTCCCCTCTCCTCAAAACCAACCCTTTTAAATTCCAATTCGATCTGGAAAGTGTCCCCAATTAGTGCTCTGCGCTAAATACATTGACACTTAAATAAAGTGATTTATTGATTTATTTATTTTTATCGTCATGCTTATCTGCAGCAGTGTAGTGTGGGATTGTGAAATTGTCATATTCGCATATGTCACACATGACATTCAACTCCTACCAGTATGCAGGATGTTTGTCCCATGAACCTAGTTTAATGGCCTTAGCTCCCACGAGTCTCCTGTAGCTCAGTGGTAGAGCATCCGAACTAGTAATCGGAAGGTCTTAGGTTCGACTCCTGATAGGAGCACTCGGATTTTTTGTCTGAGTATGCCTGTGTCACTTACTGAATAATACATCTTTCTCATATATTCCATCACATTCATTCCACATTTCAAGTTGTAATGATTTTGTTTTTGTTTTGTAGTGTGGAATTGATGTGAGTGATGCTGATGTACATATGTCCTACCTTCCTCTGGCTCACATGTACGAGAGGCTTGCTCAGGTCAGCTAAACAATGCTATCATGTACTTGACTGTAGAAAAAACACGGATTTAATATAAAACATTTTTGCGGACCTTAGCAGTTTAATTAGCAAAACACTGGCTCTCAACGTGGATTATACACTTTAGGCCACTTCTTTACTGTCCTCTGCAAAACAACAGGGAGCTTAAGCAACGACGACGGCAACGGCAATGAAACGTCACCTGAAGATGTATCTTTATTTCATTTCTACTACTTCGCGATTATTTCAACTTGCTCAGTAAACTATTCAGGAACCAAATTGGTAGGAATGGCGTACAAGATAAAGAAAATGAAACATTCACCGTCTTGTTCTCCAAAAAACCCTTATTTGTGGTCATTTTAAGTTATTGTTTTGCAGAGGACGGCAAAGAAATGTACCAAAATGTAAAACGCACTTGCAGAGCGAAGGTTTTTGCTCATCTGTTAAACCTATTGTTTTGCGGCGCACCCGTCGCCGTCGTCGTTGCTTAACAACAACAACAATTTATTATGAGAAAGAGAAGTTACAATATTACATACCCCAACAACGTGAAATGTCCACAATCAAGGTGTTAAGGAGAACGTTAACACAAGATGATCACTCTTCCTTTCTCTTTCTGGACTTTAAAGCCGCCCTTATGGCGTTAGCTCCTGGATAGTTCGGCCACATTACACAAACTAAATGAGTAGAAAGTATCGCGAATTTATTCAGCAAATTGGAATGTAATTTTTAAGTTCCGTTTTCGTTGGCGTCGTCTTCGTCTCTGCTTAAGGTCCGTAATTTCTCTGTTTGTCAGATCAGTGGAGAAAGAAGTAGTCTTTCTCTGTAGCATGACAGCCATAGGTATTAAAACATGAAGGAACTTCTTCGTAATGTTTTAATACAGCTCTTAATTGGCTAAATTTTATTGTTTATAACATTTTTATGCCCATGAATAGCAAGAAAAACTGGGCAAGCGGAGGAACAACTGAACAAACCAGAAATTCAAACGAACGAACAAGCGGAAGCCCGAGCGAACGAACATCCGAGCGAGCGAACGGATAGCCGAATGACCGAGTTAACGATCAAACGGCCCACCGAGCGCTCGCCGGCGAAAACGAACGAACGAGGAAACGAGTGAACGAACCCGCGAAACTAGATGAACAGCTGAACGACCGAGTGGACAGCTCTTTTTTTTGCAGTCATAAGCGTTTATAGCTACAGCGTTGACAACAGCCATCTGGTTATTTGTTCATGTTTCAACTGATGAATGTGAGAGGTTTCGTTGTAAACCCACCTAATGTTTTCATCCGATTTCCAAATTCCGAGAAGTGAGTTAAGAGTTTTTTTATTTTTTATTTTTTTAACCAACTTAGAGGCGTTTGGAAGTCGGATGAAACGCTCTTTCGAGCTACCTAAACCAAACCATAGGTGCTATAATTCTGGGAAAAATTCAAAGCAAAACATCACGTCTCCAAACCTCCTTCACGGTAGTGATTTCCATTGTTTTCTTCATGAATTGTGAATGATTAAAGAAAGCCAGAGGAGTTCCTTCTGTAGTCTAAAGTATTTTGGCCGTACACTAGTCTCCTGTAGCTCAGTGGTAGTGCATCGGAACTAGTAATCGGAAGGTCTTGGGTTCGACTCCTGATAGGAGTACTCGGATTTCCTTTTTCCGAGTATGCTTGTGTCACTAACTGAATAATACATCATTCTCATACTTGCATTTTGTTCAAAATATTCACCGCAGTGCATTAGATAAAAATGTTGAACCAAATTCACCATCTCGTCATTTTCAATAGCCATAGAGGTGAATTGTTTGCCAAATTTATTTGGACATTCTTTTTCCGTACAGCTGATGTTGTTTACCTTTGGTGGAAAAGTTGGATTCTTTGGTGGGAATGTACGAAATATTCTGGATGATTTACAAACCCTAAGGTAAGTTTTTCTAGCGTCAAGTCGTGTTGTTGTTGTTTTGCTGCTGTTGCTGTTGTTTTTTCGTCTATCAGTTTTAATGTGAATTCACGCATGATCAGGACGGCGAATAGCCTCCCTCGCAGACGCTCTTTTGGCTTGTCACGCAATCGGAGGAAAGATTGCGTGACGAGCGTCTTCGAGGGAGGCTAGACGGCCGAGAGAAGAGGACGGCAAAATGTGCTTGCGTGACCTGCCTGTGACCGCTAATGCCAATCACCTTTTGAAGCAACCTGCTACAGAACAGTAGTCGCCCTTAACACTAAGGATCATCACAACATATTCATTAATTAAATAAACCGCGCATTTTAACTGTGCATACTTTACTCGTTAATGATAAATTAAAGTTGCCCTCAGCTTAAAGGCCCGGCCAAACCATTGCAACATCGTCCAACATTGCTGGACGATGTTGCATCAACTTGTTGTATCCTTTTGGCCCGGCCTTTTTACGTTAACGTAAACGAGGTATGCCGTCGAGTGATGTTGAACTGAGAAGAGCACCTATACAGCTGTTTCGACGAAGGTTGTCCCAAAAAAGCGTAAAAGCGTACGGTTTCGGCATTGTCGCGCACGCTTTTACGCTTTTTTTGGACAACCTTCGTCGAAACAGCTGTATACCTGACTGAGAAATAGTCATGCGTGCTACCAAAACATAAGCAGAATGTAATAACATCCAATACAACCTAGACACCTAGACTCTCAAAACAAAATATGCATTCCTAGCCTGAGTACCAGGGCTTCCTTGGCCACTAGTTTATCAGAAACTTTCTGGTGAACAACCATCCAAACACGCTGTCATATATCACATGTCCTCCTGTCCTTATATGGTAATTGACGTAATAATGCAAAAATAATAGAGTCTTAACATCATTCATTGATTTCCATGCGTTCAATTGCAGGCCAACTATTTTCATCTCAGTTCCTCGAGTGTTAAACAGGATGTATGATAGGGTATGTATATCAATTGCAATTGTAAGCATTATTAGAGCGGTTTTCGATGGAGTGTTGTAAAACCAAAACCAAAGTACTCTGGCCACTCACAGCAGATGTAAACAACACAATGACGGAACCATTCAGAATTCGAAGCAAATTGATGAAAGCAGCGTCAAGCGCGGGAAT
This sequence comes from Pavona decussata, assembly GCF_977016875.1. Classification (NCBI taxonomy): domain Eukaryota; kingdom Metazoa; phylum Cnidaria; class Anthozoa; order Scleractinia; family Agariciidae; genus Pavona; species Pavona decussata. The sequence goes on from NW_028145450.1 coordinate 611,210, forward strand.
CACGTGTCACGTGGTTTTGGTTTTGCCTCTCATTGGTTGAGAAAGTGGGGCGAGTTTTGCTGAACAATGACAGTAGTTGTAAAGCGAAACCAAAGCAAACGCGAAATTACGTTCGACACTCAATTGAAAACCGCCCTATTATAACGAATCCATAGCTGAACATTATTCTGCTGTTCTTAATGGTGATCAAATGGACTGGAAACTTGTCCATTTACCAATTACGTACCGATTAATTGGGCCGATTTGGCTCAATTTGACAAAAAAAAAAGCCACGATTGGTTTTTGTTTTGCTTCTCATTGGTTGAGAAAATGGCGCTAGTTTCCCAACCAATCACAGAGCATAGACCGGTTTTCAATTGAGTGTCGAAAGTAATTTCGCGTTTGCTTTAATTTTGCATTACTACGCTCTGTGATTGGTTAACAAAACTCGAGCCACTTTCTCAACCAACGAGAATCAAAACCAAATTAAACCAGTCGTGTTTTCGCCGCACGCGTTTTCCCGCGCTTGGCGCCAGTTACATGTATTTGCTTCGAATTCTGATTGGCTCGGGTTGTTTACATCTGTTGCCATTGGCCAGAGTAATTGCTTTGGTTTGGGTTTAACGACACTCAATTGGAAACCACTCTAGTAAAGCGAAACCTAAGTAAACGCGAAGTACTTTCGACCCATTTCGACACTCGATTGAAAACCGTTGTATTGTTTTATTTTCCTTTTAGGTTATGAAGCAGGTGTCATCCAGTTCGGTTAAGAGTTTTCTTTTTAACTTGGCCATGCGATCCAAGAAGGCAGAACTTGAAAGGTTGGTTAATTGATCTTTGCTTCTGACTTTCAGTATGTCTATCAGACAGCAAAATCTTTATCTTGCTGTTTTGCTTTCTTTTTCTTTCCTTTTTAGAAATATCGTAAGAAGAAACAGTATTTGGGACTATCTTGTGTTTAGGAAAATTCAGGTTAGTGTTTTCATTGAAATGCTTTTGTTATATTTTCGTTATTATCATAATAATAATAATTTATTTACTTATACAGCGCCCTTTAAAGGTACACTGTCACGGCGATTTTGCTATATTTTTGTCAAAATGGCTCAAATATTTGACAAAGAACCTTTTTTCTACCATGAAATTGCTGTTAGAGCACCGGGAAGGAAATATCAAGGGATTTATCTGGGGAAGAACAAACTATAAGCAGTTTTTGACGACTTCTCTACAATACACAGGAGGAACTTAAAAAAACCATCCTAGCCATCCCCAGCAAAAGATAATTAATACTAGTTTCTGTGCATTATTAGGGTTATTGTTAACAAAACTGAACCATTATTTTGAAGATTCCATCAATTCAAATATGTTTTTTGGCTATTCAAAGTAACACAAAAAATCGGTGACACTGCCCGTTAACATAAGAAAGATCAAAGGCGCTTTACAATCCAAGAAAACTAATATTTACAATAGATATTACAGTAAAAATGCTATTTGCAATAGATAATTACAATAACAGTACTATCATTTCTCTGGGATGAGCCGCTTTGTAGAGCTACACCACAACACGCGAGAGTTTGCCTGTTGACAGATTTGACTGCGGTCAAACGAAAAAACTAAAAAAAAACCATTAAAGATAAGGTTTTTTTTTCACTTCGACAGCTCAAAGATGATAAGTTTTTTTGCTGAGTTTGCAACTTTACTAAATCATTTTGCAATTTACTACAAAAGTTTCAAGTATTTTAAAAGTCAAGTATGCGAAGACTTGTCGGCATGATTCACTTGATCATTCCTGAAACTTTTTTTATTATGATCCAATAAACTCGTAGACTCACAAAAAACTTAAAAGCTTTTAGCTTTCAAAGTAAAATCCTTACTTAAGCGGACTTTTCATAATTTCACGTTTGACCGCCTTTAAGTTCACAGACATTCTGTTTTCTCATTGATAATCGAGAGCGCGAGCGAAATAAAGACTGAATGAGTACGACACGACGTGGTGGTGGGGAGAAAGACCATCAATTAAGCAATCGGACGAATGAAGCGACAAAAAGACAAATTTTAAATCCGCGCATTTACCAGCTGTTTACTCGAGCTGTCACCGCAAAATTGAACAAGTCAGTGTTTTTTCTTTTCCGCAGAATTCACTTGGTGGTAGAGTCCGTTTTCTTATTTCTGGGTCTGCGCCACTTCGAGATGATGTTATGGTTTTCCTGCGTTGTGCTCTTGGTTGCCAGGTAATGTGGTCGATTTTTCGTGGTTGTTTTTAATAAAACAATTATTCCACTTACGCCAGTTGGATAAGAGATGATTATGGCCAACTCGGCGCTACACGCCTCGTTGGCTATCTATCATGTTGTATCCAATGCGCGCTCGTGGAATAATTGTCAATTTGAATTAACCTCCAACAAATATTTTATGTCTTCTCATTTTCTCATCAGGTCTTTGAAGGTTATGGGCAAACCGAGACTACAGCTGCCGCTACTTTACAGATGATCGGTGATCAAACTTTCGGTGAGAGACTAAGAACAAAAGAGGCTCTTTTGCTATCTCTTGGATTGTTTGCAGTGACATTCTAACTACAGTCAACTCCCTTTCCTTTATTGCGGACACCCTCGGGATCGCGAATTAGTGTCCTTAATAGCGAGAGTCCGTAATAGCGGGAATTTATTTCAGTCAAACGTCTGTAATTTATTGTTGCCGGGTATTTAGCTACTGTCCGTATTATCGGGGTGTCCGTATTAGGGAGGTGTCCACAAGGCGAGAGTTAACCGTATAAGCTTCTCTACTTATCTGTGAAATTACCAAGCACTTCAACTCTGTGTTTTCAGAGGATAGTCATTAAGTTAAGTTGACATTTTTAGCACAAAAAGGCAAACAACCAATAAACAATAAAGAAATTAAGATCTTTCAAACCAAGTCGTAAAATTTACACTCACGACTTGTTCGCTTTGTCAATCAGCTGTTTTAAATTTTAGGAACAGTAAAAGTTTCATTATTAAACCGTTTGTTCACCATCGCTATTTTCGTTGTGTGAGAGCTGCGAACCTCATTATGAAAGCGAGGCTTAGTGCAAAGTTTTCGTTCATATGCAAAGCTTTGCACTTAGCCTCGATTTCATGATGAGATTCACAGCAACTCGGAAATGGCCTATCGTCACGGGAAAGAAGTTACGAGATTCCGCAACAGTCGATGAAAAAAGCTTTGACGATAGAAGGATTTAAAGACTGAAACGTGAAATACAGGTTTGGATATATCTTCCTATTGCCTTATGCCCTTTTATTTATTTATCGCAGGTCACGTGGGTCCACCTCTGCCTTGTAACAAGATAAAGCTGGTTGATATACCCGACATGGAATATTACGCCAAGGATGGCAAAGGAGAGGTGAGAAAATGGCGCAGCTCGTCTAAACACTCTATTGCCGCCTCTCTGCCAGGTCTCCAGGTTCGAGCCTTTCCGAGCGAGATCATTTTCGCCTGGAGGTCCTGGGTTCAAGTCCCGCTCTGACGGCTAGCTGGAGTTGTTTTCCGGTAGTCCTGAGTTCAACACCTCAGTTGCGCTTGTGGCAGACTGGTCTGCCTCCTTCCAGTTGGGATTCTTAAATTGTTTTGTTCAATTTTCTGATCATGGCTGAAAAGCCACTCACGGGAGAGGATATGTCATCGTCCATCCCTCAATTAAGCGGGCATCAGCTTAATACAATTATGTTACAATAGATGTTTTTTGTGTCACACACTTAGCTATAACTGGTGAAATCGCTAAACATCACACTAGGTGGAACAAAAAAACTGACATTGAAATGATAAGTAATAAAGTTTCTTAAAAGTATTTTTAAAATCACTTGTTTTCAGATTTGCTTTTATGGGCCGAATGTGTTCAAGGGTTACCTCTATAACGAAGAGAAGACGAAAGAAGCCATTGATGAAGATGGCTGGCTGCATTCAGGGGACATTGGAGAGTGGCAATCGGTAAGTGTATTGTGCTCAAGTTGTGGAAGAACTGATTCACGCAATTTAAAGTCAACTCATAGGAACTTGAAAGTCTTAAGGCCTGTTTAAACGGTTTCAACATTTGCTTCAACATGCGTTCAACACTTTGTTAAACCAAATGTAGGGGTCGTTCAGCATTGTTGAAAGTGTAAAAAATAAAATTGTTGAAAGGTTGTTGAAAGCGTGCTGAATCAAATTTAAATCGGTTTAAACTTTCATTAAACATCAATTCAACATTTCCTTTGTTCTCGAAAATGTTGAATGGCGTTGAAGCCATTTGCCCAACATCCGTTCAACTCTTATTGGACCAATGTTGGTCAAATGTTGAAACCGTTTAAACGGGCCTTTACACGAAAACTTAACAGCTTCAGGGGAATAACATCACTCTTGGATCACTTTTTGTGAAAACAAAAATCGTATTTTCTTGTCACCACAACTTCAAAAATAGTTTTGGCTATTGACATTCCACTGGACTTGATGCTCACACAAATTTGTTTTCAAGGTGAGCAGCCTGATAAAGTCTTAGTCGAAAGGTTGAGGGTTTTTTTGTGGAATTGTAGGATGTTTTTTTCCTTTACCTTTTTTTTTTAAATTTTATTGCCTTACAGAACGCAATAAATGATTGCAATACTAGATACTACTTGGAAATAACTACTCACAGAGCTGACATTAACTATTATACTAGACGAAGCTTATGCTTACGATACTATACTTACAATGCTCACACTTACAGTATTTACAACACCTTCTATCCACAATAACAGATCTAACACATAACAATGAAGAAAAAAAAGAAACAAACAAAACAACAACAACAACAACAACAATAACAATAACTTAGTACAATAGAGTAGAAAACGAAACACAGGGAACAACACGTGTTACTTACACAGACCTTTACTTGGAGGTTGCTCTGTTTCGAGGCGTGACACGTGACACATTCTTGTCCAATCAAAGAGGGTGTTTGGGGTGGGAGTTATAAAAATGAAACTTGTACCTCTTCTTATGGGCCATTACCAGGTTAAGCAGAGGACTGGCTTGAGATGGAAATTTGATGTGGTTCGTCCATCCGAGTGATGAAATTTAATTTAATAAATTCAGTACGTTTCGTGAAAAATCAAGTGGTTGATTGGAACTTGAGCCACGTTATAGGGTTAATAAATTGGTTGACTATCCAGCTAAATACCTTATTATACGAAATTAACAATGCACTTTATTAACGCGATTTTACAAAATTCGCGTTAATTCAATGTATCTTAATTAATGTCGATGTAAATTTAATGCACGCTATTTTACAATATTGTTATTTTAAAGCACCTGTATTTCATTACAAAACCTTATTAGTCAATGACTCCTCTATTGGCTCTTCAGAGTCACTATCTTTTGAATTGATAGGGTCTAGTGAGGCTTCAAAACCAAATTTTCGGCTTTAAAAAAAATTTAGAAACATACGTGCACTTGTCCTGGAAGGTTTTATTGACGAAGCCAAAACGCAGTTTGGCATTCAGAAATGCAAAGTGCGAGTTTGCAGAATTATGAAGATCACAGTAAATAAAGCACTAATCGAAAAATTCGCGTTAATTTAATGCATGTAAACCTAACTTTTGAAAAGTTCGCGTTAATTTAGTTTAACGTAAATTTTCTTCGCATTGTCAACGTGCATTGTTAATTTCCTATAATAAGGTATCGCCAAAATTAACGTGACCTTTCGTACAGTGACATTGACTTATCAATTAGATTCAATTTGCAGCTCCATTAAGCCCGCTGCATGAATTCGTCGTTCTCTATTAATGCTATGTGCTCAATGATTTCACCCAGATAGACTTTTGTTGATCTCCGTTTACAGCTCCATTCGGAAAAAAATAGCAGCTAAACTAACGTTACTTATCATTTTAATGTGTTACTTTTCCAGAGTGGCACATTGAAGGTGATCGACCGTAAGAAGCACATCTTTAAACTGTCGCAGGTAAGATCATAATGTACTGAAGTACTGCCATTCCCAAAACCCCTTTAATTCGACTAACTTGTCAGTGTGCCTCATCTTAGGGGGGGGGGGGGGGGGAGGTCAATAAAATCCTCAGAAATCATAAGCCATTTTCATTGGTTTTCGGTGGTTGTATCGAGTTGGTTCGTCTGTAGACAGACCATAAGCTTCAAAGACGATTTTGCCTCAGTTCTGTGCGGCCATAACCGAGACAAAATCTGAAGGGATTGCATAGTGTCACCAGAGCATAACAACGCCAATACCTCATCCCCAAATGGTAGCAACAAGCTGATTTTTTGACAAAAAGACATTTGTCGTTATGATTTTCTTTTTGACTAATTTATCAAATCCCATAATTTCTCAAGTTTAAATATTTGTGACGTCAGACTTTACGACTCTGTGGGCCACTTGCCTCACATGCATGTTCCCTTCACTGGATAATTTTTTTAAACAGCTTTATTGGGTACTCCACTTACACCGCCCCTGGATTAAGACCTAAATTAAAACAAAATGAATACGCGAGCATTCTTAAGGAGAAGAAGAAAAAATTAAGAGTGGCATGGGCACGTTGGGACTAGCGTCCACGTGCAGGGGTGATTCAGCTCATATACCGTTGAAAGATGAGTGCTCATTAATTTGCGGACAAAACTGAGTTGAAAGGCATTAGGCGAGCAAAAACTGGTTGAGGGTGCTAGCTTACAAACATAGTTCCAAAGTTTAAACGATCCTTATGGCCCGTTGAAACGGTTACAACATTTGACCAACATTCGTTCAACAAACGTTGAACGGAGTGTTCAAACGGATTCAACGCCATTCAACACGTTCGAGAACAAAGGAAATGATGGATGAATGTTGAATGAAAGTTTAAACAATTTAAATATGATTCAACACACTTTCAACAAGCTTTCAGCATTTTTTACGCTTTCAACAATGTTGAACGACCTGTTCAAACGCCCCCCGACATTTGGTGCAACAAAGTGTTGAACGCACGCATGTCGAAGCAAATGTTGAAACCGTTTAAGCGGGCCTTAATTGTACAAGTTGGGAGGATTTCTTTAAAGTTTAAGACAGTTCATATTCAGTAATCACTTAATTTAATTTCTTTGGTGATCATTCCTTTTATTCTCATGACCAATATGTTTAATTAAGTAGTGATATGTTGGGAGTAATTTTTTTTTGACATTGACATTTATTTGCCTTTTTTCCCAATATATTGACAATTAATTCATAGTTTAATGTATGGCTAGGTGACCTCTAGAAACTACCAGGCTACCTCGTACGTAACAATATGCTTACATTAATAATAATACAAGTGTGCGGCTTTGCCAATTCAGTAATTATTTTACTAAAAACTCTAGCAGTTTTTTTCTTAAAGTTGGGAAACTTGATAGAGAAGTGATTGTAACAGGAAGGGAATTCCAGATCTTTGGACCTTGGTAAAGAATTGTGAATTTTTTCAAATTAGTTCGGCAATGATGCACGCGATAATTGTTGGCTGTTCTGGTGCTATAGCTATGAATTTGACTGCTTGTAACAAAACAAAACAAAAAACAAGTTGAAAAACAATGGAGGCAAAAGGTTATAAGGTTGTTGTCCTTTAATTAGATTTCGGTCACTTTCAGCGCTTATAGGGTTAAACTTTATCTCGTCTTACAGGGTGAATACATCGCACCGGAGAAAATCGAGACGATTTACACGCAGTGCTCCATGGTTCATCAAGTTTATGTTCACGGGGACAGCAAGAAGGTGGATTTTCCTGTATTTTTTAGTGTTGCTTAGAAAGTGAGGTTTTTTCATGTCTTTGGTTCAATAAACTTAGCACAAAGTCTGTATGTATTTTCGATCTTTTCATATGGTAAAGAACAAATCTAAACGTCATTGTCTTACTTGGAGTAAAGGAGATTCCTTTTCTCCAGCGGGAATCGGGCCCATGAAGAAACAACCATAATTTTCAATCTTGCGTTTGATTGTGTTATCATTTTTTTTTCCTGACTTGATTTTCCTGTTCATCCCTCCAGTCCTGCCTGGTCGCTGTTGTAGTCCCAGAAAACGACCCCGTTCAAAAATGGGCTGACAAGAATGATGTCCAAGGAGACATAAATTCCTGGTGCACCAACGAGGTACAGATTAATACGCGCAGCTATTACGCAGGAACCGTCGCTTGACCAAGACACTGTCTTGCAAAAGGGGCAGTGCCACCGATTTTTTGGGTCACTGTGAATATCCAAAAACGGATTAATTTAAATGGAATCGTTAAAATAATGGTTTAGTTTTGTTAACAATAGCCCAGCTAGTGCACAGAAGCTACTGTTAATTATGTTTGGCTGCGGATGGCTAGGATGGAAGTGGATTGCAACTTGAAAAAATTGACCAATTTTTTTCAAGTTCTTCCTGTGTATTTTAGAGAAGTCCCTAAAAATTGGTTATGGTTTGTTCTTCCTAGGAAACATACCTGAATATTTTCTTCCCGGTGTTGTAAGAGCAATTTCATACCAAAACAAGTTCTTTGTAAATTGTTTGAGCAGTTGACCAAAATTGCAGCAAAATCGCTGTGTCAGTGCCCCTCTGAGCTGCGTCCGACCCCTTAGGCCCTGTTCACAAGTACTCGAATAACGTATTCGGGTACTCAGGACAATGGCCCTCGCTAATCAAGTCTCGTGTACAAGAGCAACTTCCACTGGCCCGATAGCATGCCTTGGCGTGGTAGCGTAGCTACTTGTGAAGAGGGCCGAAGGGTTTGGACAAAACCTAACTATCTGGATTAATTTGTCTCCTGGACATACGAATATTTTCATTACTAAAACTAACCGCATAACCGATTTATACATTTACTATTTTTCTATTGCTCTTTTATTTTTCTCCATATAATCATATAAATTTAAACCCATCCCACGTGTCGGAGATTGTGTGACTAATATAAACATTTAAGATTATTATTCCGAGCGAGACCTTTTAAATATGCGATAGTAGGGTATTTAGATTATATGTCAATCACAGTCAGAAATCAAAGATGGACACGTTCCAAGTATTTTCATATTGATTGACAGCTTGATCGAGTGACTTAGATACAGGAGACCGTTGTTGACAGATCGTTAGTTTTAACATTGTATTGTACGACATAGTTTAGTCGCCTAGAGAGAGTGAAAGAGCACTGTACCTGAGAACTGTGAACCGTGTTATTAAATCATCCTAAATCAATTTTATTCTGTGATATCGTGAAGTTCGCCCCTAGGGCATTCGCGACACATGGTAATAATAATAATAATAATAATAATAATAATAATAATAATAATAATAATAATAATAATAATAATAATAATAATAATGATAATCGAATATTTATACAGGATAACCCTTCAGTATAGAATATTGTTATCAACGGGGTCCTGTTAACGGGGTAAACATTTTTAATGGTATGTTTGTTAATTTGTAGAAAGTAAAGAAGGCAATTTTAGATCAAATGGTCGCAGAAGGCAAGAAAGAACAGCTCAAGTCATTTGAACAGGTAAGAGATAATTCTTACCCTCGTTGTCGCCGCGCTAAAGAGTGATGAGTCCGGCAGTCTGGCTGATAGAACCCGGGGGGGGGGGGGGGGGGTACTCCAGAAAAAATTGGGTAGGAGTGTGCGGCTTCCCAAAACTCTTACCCTATTTATGACTTAAGTCTGCGATTTTCCCTACCCTATTTATGACCTGAAGTAGCTTCTTCTAAAAAATAATCGAACCCAGGACTAGAGTGCAAAAATCTATACCCTATTTATTACCAAAATGGCGGCAAAATGCCTAAAAGCGATACCCTATTTATGACCAAAACAGCCGAAAAACCATACCCTTTGGCGCCGCACATACCTATATAGCCCATTTAAGGGAGTACCCCCCCCCCCGGGGGGGGGATAGAACGCTATGTGAAGAGCTGTGGACAAAATCCAAACATTTGATCTTTAGTAAACAAGAGCCACTGACCATTACTTTCTTGTGGTGTTTTCAATGTGTTTTTCCAAACTCTTGTACTTGTTGAGGCAGTACACGAAATCCTGAAAAGTGGCCATAAAGGAACTTTATAGAGCAGGGCCCAGTTGTTCAAAGCCCGTTAAAGCTAATCCTGGGTTTTACGTGAAGTTTGATCCGAGTTTAATTACTAATCAATAAGTATTTTTCCAAAAGATTTTAGCCCTTCAATTTTGACTTAGACTTTTCTTTACCTTTAGCGAAAAATCAGCTTTAAAAACATTTTTAACGAGCAAGACACAAACCTCGGTTAACTTTCAATCGGGGATTAGCGTTAATCGCCTTTCGAACAGCTGGGCCGAGAACTATACTGTGGCTCTGTTAATTATTCTGCGTGTTTCTATGTTCTTAAAACCCTTGAGTGAAATTCTAAATTGTAGGCTGACTCTTGTTTGGTGCAGTTCGTTGAATCATTCGAGAAGTATTGTTCTGTTAAGACTCCAAAGAGACAGCCTTAATCAGCGCCCTAACGTTTCTCCTTGCATTCATTGTCTCAGGTGAAAGTAATTGCCCTTACTCCAGAGATATGGTCAGTAGAAAATGGTCTGCTCACACCAACATTGAAGTTCAAGCGACCAGCCTTGAAGAAACACTTTACTCAGACATTTGAAGATCTCTACAGTACAATTCCAGAATAAATCATCCCACGGTGTGCATCTGCCGGCATATTATACGATGCTTTAATTACGTTATAGGGTTTTAGTTAGTGTCTAGAAAAACTTTGGTGCTGTGTCGGTAGGGAGTAGAACGAATGCTTGGTTTTATCAGCAAATTTGATAATGTCATTTGGCCATTGTAAAGAGATTCGACAGCTGACGTTTCGAGCGTTGGCCCTTCGTCGCTCTGACGAAGGGTTAACGCTCGAGACCTCAGCACTCGATTCTGTTTACCGTGACTAAATTACCTTACCAAGTTTGTTGATAACACCAAACATTCCTTTGAATGGGAGCGATGCTGGAATTGCCTCTGTTTTGAAACAAACCTCGTTACTTTCCATATGGAAATCATGTTTTTGTGTTAACTTCTTTTCATTTGCATATCAAAAGCACTGTGGTTTGTATTAAAATAAAGTCAACACCAGCCTCACTTCCATTCGAAAGCCAGGTTACTGAGCACACGGTTGCTTTGGAAAAGGCTGTGGTTGTTGAGGGTTGTGTAGGATGTAGATTAAAAACGGTGATTTTTTCTTTTCTTTTCACCTTGCCTTATAACCTCGTTGCGCTGTTACGAGATTAAATATTAGCGCAGCTCCCTACTGACTGTTTTCATTCCCTAATGGTTGCCTAATGAAACAGCCTCCATTAAATGTGTAATAGCCCATTTTACAGTTGTGTGCTTAGTGACCTGGTCTTGGATTCTAAGCGAGGCTGGAGGTGACCTTGTTTTGATACAAACGTCACTGCTTTTCATATGTAGATCATACTGTTCTTATGCTAACTATTTGCATTTACATATGAAAAGCAGTGAGGTCTGTATCAAAACAAGGTCAACCCCAGCCTCGCTTTCAATTCAAGACAAGGTCACTAAGCACACAACTGTAAAATGGCCTATTCATCTTGTTTGGAAATGGTGCAACAGCAGTGCACAAACCATAACGAAGTGGCGCGCTAAAGCAAAGTTCAGAAAGATGGATGGAAGCGGTAGTGGCACATAATACGTTCTTGCCATATTTTCAGCCGGGCTTTTCTGCTGCAGCCAACTACATGAAAAATTGCTGGTAAAATCGCCAAGTGATATACCGCCAGATTAGTCTATTTTCATTCTTATTGTTTGTACTTTTCAACAGAACTTGATTCTCTCGTGACACTTATTCCCGTCGGTAATTAGGGGAAGAATGAAGGGGGAATTGGGGGAAAAATCTGATCTTGATAATTTTTCTAGCAAAGGACCGACTCGTGATAAGTTTTTTACATCGAGATTTTTTTTTTATAAAAGTCAGTTGATTGTTCCTTTCTGTCCTATCGACGTTTTCTTTCTTCCTCCATGGTTTGTACTTCCACAATATCTTGACGTGGGGTGAAGATGACAACGTGCGTATTGTAGGGAAACGTTATCTCGTTTAATTAACTTTTAGATAGCTAATAGTGTATGGAAAATAAAAAGTATAAAGGTAATGAAAATTAGAATAAAATGAATGTTATAGTTAGAAATTTTGGTTACAATTGTTCGTGGCAAAGCGCTCTGCCTTTCAAATTCGTGCCGTTTTTGATGTGTAATACAAGACGCCTATGGGCGTTTACGCGGGATGAGTTGGTGTTTGTTGAGCACTAAGTGCATTTGGAAACGTATCCTCCCGTCGTGATTGAGCTAATGGAATAGTTTGAGTCAATGATTGCGTGATGTTGTTTTCGTATCCTTGCGTTACGCTACTTGTCGTCATACCGTCGTCTCTTATCTGAGTACACACTTTGTGCAAAAAAGAATCTGATTGTTTTGTACATTGTTTTGATATCGCTTTTACATCCTCAAACGTTGGGGAGTTAAAAGACTTGAAATTTCAAATAAGGGATAATAGGCCTTATCACGGTTTTCGACGCCATTTTGACGCGTAGGAAAACAGGCTTGAAATAACAGTGTTTGTATGGAAATCCCATGTCAAATAATTTTCATAAAACATCGCTTCTCAAAAATTCATCAATTGGAAACTTTTGGCACTAGGAAAAGGATTTTAAGGACAAAATTGGAGGGATGTAACTGTGACAGAAAGCGTCCAGTCGTGTTTTGAACTTTCCATACATTTGTCTGTATAGCGAACCAGCCGTGAGCTGCTACTAAAAATAGTTTGCGGGAAAAAAATACAGGGAAATGTATGGAAAGTTCAAAACACGACTGGGCGCTTTCTGTCACAGCTACATCCCTCCAATTTTGTTCTTAAAATCCTTTTCCTAGTGCCAAAAGTTTTTAATTCATGAATTTTTCAGAAGCGATGTTTTATGAAAATTATTTGACATCGGATTTCCATACAAACACTGTTATTTCAAGCCTGTTTGCCTACCCGTCAAAATGGCGTCGAAAACCGTGATAAGGCCTATTTACCACTCGCCGGCAAAACTAAAGTGCCCATGCACACAAAGAACTTCCAGGCAGGAAAAACTAGACACTGGTGTAAATTTTTTCGTTTTGAGATCGATACAATGGAGATACAGCAGTTTTGAAACATCCAATGGACCCTCAGGGTACGGTGCGAATCGTACCGTATCCATCGTGGTCAGGTTCAAATGTGAGATCACGTGGGCAAAGAACTTTGATAATATAGTTGCGTGCAAAGCATCATGGGAATGCCCTGAATCCTCCTTGGATGCCATCTGTCTGATCTTGTTCAAACAAGTGCCATCTGTCTGATCTTGATCAAACAAGTGACTGTCAGTCGCTTTATGTTTAACCAATGGAAATGCAGATTCCTTACTTGCTTGCATAATAGGATTGTGTTCACCATGTTTATGAAGCATCTCGTGCGCCCTGCGTCAGTGTTCCATCACTTGTTTCAATCGACATCAGACGCCGGCGAAGATGGCCTTGAATATTTTCCCAAGTGATGTTGCAGACGAACTGAAGGCGTACGCAGAGAAGTTCAGTAAGCACTGCACTGAAGAGCTTTTTGGCAGCAAGGGCGAAGCCGACGCCGCAAAGATTGAAGCCGAGCAGATCTTTGATCATTTCAAAGAGAAATCAGAGTCACTCTTGTCGGAAAAATCATGCGAAGACATCAAAATGATCCTTTCGTCCGAGGCTTCGTGTACAGCCAACGCAATGGCAGGAAATGAAATCGAAGCATTTATAGAAAAAAAGCGAGTGAAAGAACATTGCCAAAAGTTGGTCGAGGGAGGAGAGGTGTCCAAAGAGTTAGCAAAAAACGTTGCAGAGATGGGATGGGGCGCTGCGTGGTATGCCGCACACACCATCGTTGGCGACAAGGATGATGCAGTGCGCGATAAAGCAAACTTGGCAATGTACTTCTCCAAAATACAGGGACCAGTTAAAGTGGTGGCCATGAAATTCATCATGGACGAAGCCAAGATCCTGTCGCAGAAACTCAAAATAGTTGCTCGGGAAAGACTGATCAACAACACTGACGTGCAGCAGGCGATGACAATCAGCTTCTCAGTAACTGAAGGAAAGACAACCTCTATTTCACGTACGATCTCCTTCAGTTACGGCATCGATGTAAGCTTTAGTGTGGGGTTCTTTGGTTTTGCTAGGTTTGGTTTCATGGTATCTTTTTTATTCTCTCATGGAAAAACTATCAACGAGTCTATCAGCACGGGAATAAGTAAGGCGTACACGTTTCCAATATCGGTTCCCGCACATACTACGTATCGTGCCCAGGGGATGGTACATGAAGCTAAGATGCATGTCCCTTACGAGATTGTGTTCGACTTCGGCGGAGCACAAAGATCGATAAAAGGAATCTGGAAAGGAGTTGCTGTTAGCGAGGCAACTTTTGAAATCAATGAAGAGACTTGCAACACGCAATGTTGCCTGGTGCGTCATTGAACCCTATAAACTGTAATGTTTGTTAACAGTTTGTTGCGATTGTATTCCTTAACATAAATGCGACTGATCATGATAACTATCTCAGGGAGTAAAGAACAGTTTATAGCAACATTTGATAATGGTGTAGTTTAAACAATTTTTAGGCCATAAATGTTTAGTCTAGCAGGTTATAACAAGCGGGATATCTAATTCCAAATAAACTAAGCTATAACTGAATTTCCTCAAAAGAATTCAGTACGTTACCTAAGTCATGTATAAGAGGACAGTTGTATGATAACGGCCAGTGTGGTGCGGTTTAAACAATTAAGGCCGTTAATATTTAGTCTAGCAGTTTACAACAAGTGTGATATCTAATATGAAATAAACTAAGCTATATAATTTCCTCAAAATAATTCAGTACTTTACGTAAGTCGTGTGTAAGAGGACAGTTCTATGATTCAGGACATATATGAATAATGTTATTTAAAAAGTGTGAAAAAGTCATGAAAGTGTGGTCAGTTTTCCAGAAAGCGGTTGCCTGTGTTTAAGCATTTTTTGCTGTATTTTAAACTTATCTAACGACGTAATTAAGAGAAGAGTTTCTTTAAGTGTTATGAGAGAAATCCAGTGGCGTGTTTTAAGACTTGGATTTATCAATAAAATTCATAAGGTTCAAGTTAATTGATGATTCTATGATCTTGTAGTTAGACTTTTGGGACGAGAGGTTTTAAGTGATTTATGCTTTAAATGGGGTGGATTTTTGGTCAAGGAAGGTATAAAAGGAATAAACTATATGACTGAACAGTTTTGAGAGCGCAACATTGCGCGTTTGGCAAATGTATGGTCCAGACTTTGGAAATCATCGGTATAACGTCGGTGTTGTGAATAAACTCTTTAACCTTTTGACAAGTATTACAAGTAAAAGAAAGAATCGCCATTAGATTTACTCTTTCATTTTATTGCAGTTCTGTATTCTTTAGTGAGATTCTAAACGTTATGAATAAATTGCTTTCATTTTTCCTGTTCATTAACGTGGTTTTATAAGGGGCCTTTAAAACTGATAAATACCCGCGGAATACCTTTAACAGTCAGTCGGATCATGGAGAACTAAGAACAACACTTCTGAAACTCATTAATAATTCAGCAAAAGAAAACAAAGAAAATCACTACCGTGGCCGTGGTTTGGATATGTGATCCTAATTACCATAAAATTTTGCCAACTTTAGCCTTGAATTTCTCCAAGAGTTATTGATCATTTGAGAAGCCATATCAAACACTCGAAAGTGTGTTTGATCAGATATCCAAACACCTCGAAGTCGTTTAAAAAAACTCGGCTGCGCCTCGTTTTTTCAACCTACTTCTCAGTGTTTGGATATCTGATGAAACACGCTTTCTCGTGTTTGATATATTACATAACAAGAAACAGATCAAAGTCTTTCTAATGAAGATCCCGTGATTTGTTTTTTTAAATAGCTTAAAAATCATTTATATCTCCTCTACCCTTGTACGCTGAAGTCACGTGCACGGCTAGTCTGTATGATATGACAAACAAATCGTTTGTTTTCGATAACTACTATAGGCTTATCTTTGCCTATCTTGGCACTTGACACTCCAAACAATGTACCTACTTGAAGCAACGATCGTCCACTTAAACAGATCATGTACTAGGGCTGGTATCATGATACTTTGACGTAATATATCAAACACGAGAAAGCCGGCGTGTTTCATCAGATATCCAAACACTGAGAAGTAGGTTGAAAAAACGAGGCGCAGCCGAGTTTTTTTTTAACGACTTCGAGGTGTTTGGATATCTGATGAAATACACTTTCGAGTGTTTGATATGGCTTCTCAAATGATCAATAATTCT
>NW_028145450.1:632500-635000 GCF_977016875.1 Pavona decussata
ACCAATACTGGAAAGTAAGTTACTTAGTTCCATGCAACTTATGATTTACAAGTCAAGGTCCTGCCCTTTTGCTTAGTTTGATATAAAAATTGTATAATGTTTTCATGTGTTTATAAAAGGAAAAAGGTGAAACATGGGCCTTTGAAAAATTCCCCTCAACCACAGCAACTCTCACTAGATCTTTTATTTTAAAACCGTTATTTTTCAGGTGAAAAATTCAAAGAAGTGAGAAGGTTACAAGAGGCCACTCAGACTTCTTGTGAAAACAACAAGGACACACCAATTTATGAGCCCAAGGATATTTTATAGTTTCATTCCAAACATACCTGGAGGTGTGTGTGTGTGTGTGTGTGGGGGGGGGGGGGGGGGGGGAGGGGGGTGGGGTGTTACCAAGTGTATTGGTGAAAGAGAATTTGAATGCATGGGGCAAAATGTCCAAACTAATCCACTAGTCTAGTAGACATAACCCCCAAACTTTATTATTCATCATGTTGGAAGTTTTAAGCAGACTGCGGTCATCTTTGCAAAGTGGGAACCAAATCTTTTTTGCTCAGGGATAATGGGTTAGCTCTTAAACTTGAGATTACAAAACTCGATACAGAACACAAACACATCAAAATCTTTTGTGTATGCCTATTTCTTCTTATGAATATGAAAATGAATATTATAAGTCTAATAACATTCAATGAAAATGTTTTTGTAATCTCATCATTTGAATGCAATTTGTTTAAGAGAAATTAATTGTTCAACCATAAATCCAAGAACACCAAGGTAGTGGCTTTTTTTTATAAATCCTCAAAGGTGACCTTCTACCAACAAAATTTCACCAGAAAATTTCTCAACAGTGAGTCCATTGCAGTTGTACATTTTTTTGCCAGTTCCTAACAATACACGTGGGTAGAGAGTCAATGCTGTAGTGAATTTTCAGCACTTCAGGGACAGACCTAGCCTCAAACCATCAACACTTTGATTTTCTCATCCAAAGCCCAAGTGAGGAAGGTTTTTATTGCTTGCACTCAATATCAGAAGTCCGATTCATTTAAAAATAAACAAATTAACATTCATCTAATTTTGGTTGCAAGTACTGGTGTTGCCATTTGGCATATAATTTGAAGTTGTGTTAAACATAAACCCAACGCCAAACCTCAGGTTCCTAGGTTCCAGCATTCTTGTGTGTCATCCTCCCACAAACTCCCCTGTGTTTTTATTTTAATGGAAATCCTTACCATTGTAGTGGCCCTTATAAGTTTGTTGGACAGACAATAACATGGAATTACGTTTAAATTATCTTCTTAATAATTTTAATAAATTTCTATATGGAGTTTACAAAAATGCTGCGGTGTAAAGAGATGCATAATTTGATTTATTAGACAACTTAAATATAGTAAGAGGGCACCTGAGTCACTACCATGATTTGTCAGTTTCTAAGCATATTTCTAAACTAAATTTGTTGTTAAACTTCAAGGGCTGTGCCTTTCCAAAAGAGATTTTAGTTGTTTGTGACATTTGGTGTAGAAAAAGAAGTCTCACAGAAGGCCATCTCTGAAGCCTTTTTTCTCTGAAGTAATAATATTATTAGCTATGTTTCTATATCGTCTCAACAAAAAATATCAGATTTCTCTAGCCCTAAAGGGGACAAATGGTTTGAAAGACAGCACTACCTCTAAATGCCATGTAAATTGATACAAAGAAAGACTTGGTTTTTTTTCTTTTACAAGGCACATTCAAATACACCTTTCACAGTTGTATATATGTGCAAAGATTGCAAATAATTATGTAGAGATTTTTAAAACAGTCCTAGAGTTGTAACCAGAACAGATATATATCTTCCATAGACAAGTAGAGACCTGTTTTATAATGCTTTATAATAAGTGGTCATGGTCAGTGTAGAAGGCATAGAAAGTTGTATTTTAGATTAGTTTTTTTACATTTTAGATTGTATTTTAGAAAGTTAGGTGTCCCCTATTAGCAGTGGGGAAATCTGCACTGCTAGATTTTACTCGACAGGTTAATAAAGTTTTCAATTAATTTGTTTACCTACATTCCAATGCCCCAAACATGTCATTGTAAATGATACTGATACCTTTTCAAAAAATGTGTTCAGTCAATCTGAGGAAAATTAGTTTTTGCCAATTCATGATCTGATTAGCCTAATTTTTGAGTTTGTAATATGACCACTGCATTTACCCATGATCGCACGCCTTGCCACTTGTAAGTTTATTTTGTTGTGGTCATTTCATTCTTTGGTAACAATAATTTATTGATCATTTCTCTGCCAAAAGCGATTGCTGTACCACAGATTATTTGAAGAATATTTCGGCCCCAGAGTGTTTAAGAGCAATTCTCCAGGAAAGTAAAGCAAAGTTGGAAATGAAAAATTTTAACCTCTCTTCAATTTTTGTGTGTAGGTAGGTTACCTTGGGGGATAGACAAAAACAACCATATTTGGATCGGAAGATGTATCGTTGCCATGGTAACTGCACTATATGACGTCGGCCTT
>NW_028145450.1:645000-647500 GCF_977016875.1 Pavona decussata
AGTACGGTGCGAATCGTACCGTATCCATCGTGGTCAGGTTCAAATGTGAGATCACGTGGGCAAAGAACTTTGATAATATAGTTGCGTGCAAAGCATCATGGGAATGCCCTGAATCCTCCTTGGGTGCCATCTGTCTGATCTTGATCAAACAAGTGCTATCTGCCTGATCTTGGTCAAACAAGTGACTGTCAGTTGCTTTGAGTTTAACCAATGGAAATGCAGATTCCTTACTTGCTTGCATAATAGGATTGTGTTCACCATGTTTATGAAGCATCTCGTGCGCCCGGCGTCAGTGTTCCATTACTTGGTTCAATCGACATCAGACGCCGGCGAAGATGGCCTTGAATATTTTCCCAAATGATGTTGCAGAAGAACTGAAGGCGTACGCCGAGAAGTTCAGTAAGCACTGCACTGAAGAGCTTTTTGGCAGCAAGGGCGAAGCCGACGCCGCAAAGATTGAAGCCGAGCAGATCTTTGATCATTTCAAAGAGAAATCAGAGTCACTCTTGTCGGAAAAATCATGCGAAGACATCAAAATGATCCTTTCGTCCGAGGCTTCGTGTACAGCCAACGCGATGAACGGAAATTTAATCGTAGCTGCTAGAGAAAAGGAACGAGTGAAAGAACATTGCCAAAAGTTGGTCGAGGGAGGAGAGGTGTCCAAAGAGTTAGCAAAAAACGTTGCAGAGATGGGATGGGGCGCTGCGTGGTATGCCGCACACACCATCGTTGGCGACAAGGATGATGCAGTGCGCGATAAAGCAAACTTGGCAATGTACTTCTCCAAAATACAGGGACCAGTTAAAGTGGTGGCCATGAAATTCATCATGGACGAAGCCAAGATCCTGTCGCAGAAACTCAAAATAGTTGCTCGGGAAAGACTGATCAACAACACTGACGTGCCGCAGGCGATGACAATCAGCTTCTCAGTAACTGAAGGAAAGACAACTTCTATTTCACGTACGATCTCCTTCAGTTACGGCATCGATGCAAGCGTTAGTGTGG
Organism: Pavona decussata; assembly: GCF_977016875.1. Lineage (NCBI taxonomy): Eukaryota > Metazoa > Cnidaria > Anthozoa > Scleractinia > Agariciidae > Pavona > Pavona decussata. The sequence goes on from NW_028145450.1 coordinate 646,006, forward strand.
GGTTCTTTGGTTTTGCTACGTTTTGTTTCATGGTATCTTTTTTATTCTCTCATGGAAAAACTATCAACGAGTCTATCAGCACGGGAATAAGTAAGACGTACACGTTTCCAATATCGGTTCCCGCACGTACTACGTATCGTGCCCAGGGGATGGTACATGAAGCTAAGATGCATGTCCCTTACGAGATTGTGTTCGACTTCGGCGGAGCACAAAGATCGATAAAAGGAATCTGGAAAGGAGTTGCTGTTAGCGAGGCAACTTTTGAAATCAATGAAGAGACTTGCAACATGCAATGCTGCTTGGTGCGTCATTGAACCCTATAAACTGTAATGTTTGTTAAGAGTTTGTTGCGATAGTATTCCTTAACATAAATGCGACTGATGATGATAACTATCTCGGGGAGTAAAGAACAATTTATAGCAACATTTGATAATGGTGTAGTTTAAACAATTTTTAGGCCATAAATGTTTAGTCTAGCAGGTTATAACAAGCGGGATATCTAATTTCAAATAAACTAAGCTATAACTGAATTTCCTCAAAAGAATTCAGTACGTTACCTAAGTCATGTATACGAGGACAGTTGTATGATAACGGCCAGTGTGGTGCGGTTTAAACAATTAAGGCCGTTAATATTTAGTCTAGCAGTTTACAACAAGTGTGATATCTAATATGAAATAAACTAAGCTATAAAATTTCCTCAAAATAATTCAGTACTTTACGTAAGTCGTGTGTAAGAGGACAGTTTTATGATTCAGCACATATATGAATGATGTTATTTAAATGAAAGTGTGAAAAAGTCATGAAAGTGTGGTCAGTTTTCCAGAAAGCGGTTGCCTGTGTTTAAGCATTTTTTGCTGTATTTTAAACTTATCTAACGACGTAATTAAGAGAAGAGTTTCTTTAAGTGTTATGAGAGAAATCCAGTGGCGTGTTTTAAGACTTGGATTTATCAATAACATTCATGAGGTTCAAGTTAATTGTTGATTCTATGATCTTGTAGTTAGACTTTTGGGACGAAAGGTTTTAAGTGATTTATGCTTTAAATGGGGTGGATTTTTGGTCAAGGAAGGTATAAAAGGAATAAACTATATGACTGAACAGTTTTGAGAGCGCAACATTGCGCGTTTTGCAAATGTATGGTCCAGACTTTGGAATTCATCGGTATAACGTCGGTGTTGTGAATAAACTCTTTAACCTTTTGACAAGTATTACAAGTAAAAGAAAGAATCGCCATTAGATTTACTCTTTCATTTTATTGCAGTTCTAAATTCTTTAGTGAGATTCTAAACGTTATGAATAAATTGCTTTCATTTTTCCTGTTCATTAACGTGGTTTTATAAGGGGCCTTTAAAACTGATAAATACCCGCGGAATACCTTTAACAGGCAGTAGATCATGGAGAACTAAGAACAACACTTCTCAAACTCATTAATAATTCAGCAAAAGAAAACAAAGAAAATCACAACCGTGGCCGTGGTTTAGATATGTGATCCTAA
>NW_028145450.1:652500-677500 GCF_977016875.1 Pavona decussata
CGAAAGGTTTTCAGTGATATCAGCTTTAAATAGGGTGGGTTTTTGGTGAAGGAAGGTATCACATCTATAAGAAAGTTGAGACCGACTCAAGAATAAGCTTTGAACAGTTTTGAGAGTGCAACATTCCGCGTTTGTCAAATGTATGGTCCAGATTTTCATCGGTAACAAGTAGAACAAAGAATCGCCGTAAGATTTACACTTCATTTTATTGCAGTTTTGGATGATTCGGAATGAGTGAATTGCCTAAATTTTTCCTGTTCGATAACGTTGTTTTATAAGGGCCCTCTACGTTTGAGAAATACCCGCTGAATACCATTAACAGTCAGCAGATCATGAGGAATTAAGGACCACAAATAACAAGAAAGAGATGAAAGTCTTTGATCCATGTATTTTGTTTTTAAAAATAATAGGCCTTATCACGGTTTTCGACGCCATTTTGACGAGTAGGCAAACAGGCTTGAAATAACAGTGTTTGTATAGAAATCCGATGTCAAATAATTTTTATAAAACATCGCTTCTGAAAAATTCATGAATTGGAAACTTTTGGCAATTGGAAAAGGAGTTTAAGAAAACGAAAATTGGAGGGATGTAGCTGTGCCAAAAAAGCGTCCAGTCGTGTTTTGAACTTTCCATACATTTCCCTATATTTTTTTCTCGCGAACTATTTTGAGGGTCTGGATGGGGTTAACTGACAACTGACAAATAGCCAAAAGTTTAACTCACAACTGACAAATGGCATAAAATTTAACCGACAACTGACATCTATACTCGCTGGTACTGACAACTGACGAAAGACCTGCTGCTACGTTTTTCGGCTAATAATTGATATATTTTAAACCAAATCACCAAACAAACGTGTACAATAAACAGCAGCAGAGTAGGGCGTCATATTTTATACTAACAATTCATATTACTTAATACTTTATTTCTAACATGACCCAAATTTACGTGGAACGCACTCTAGCAATATACCGAGTCTATACCACGTCCGCTCGTTCCGGCGTAATAAAGGCGATTGCTAGCTTTTGCCGCGTTGATTCGAATACGGCATTCGAACGACACCGAAGCCGTATTCCAATCAATTGCGATGAGCTTGAGACAGTTCAGTCTGTAAAGAAGGATCTGCTGTCATTTCTTGGGCTGAGAGAACTGGCAATGAAATTCGGCTTTGGAGAGTTTAATTTAAAGCTTTACCGCATGGCACCGAAGCAGGGAGGAAGAAGCGAAAATTTTTCGATAATCACAGATGGTCAGTGGAAAATAAAGCTGCCAAGCTTGCTGAAGGAAACAGGCAGCGAACTAACGCTTCTGGAACAAGGAATGCGCCGGCTGCATGACAGCATAGCTGCGACTAACAAGGAATACCTTGAAGAGGTTGAGTTGTGCACGTTACTCACAACAGTTGTGGAGAACATTTACGCCGTCTCCCATTTTAAACATGAGACGTCCACAGCCTTACAGTATTCGCAAGACTTTGGAAACATCACAAAGGAGACTTTACAAAAGACCACCATGGCTTTTGAAAGTATAAAATTCATGCAACCGCTTCCGTCAGCAGAGATTAGCACTGCGGAAACGGAGACTGCCATGAAAGAATTGGTAGAGAAGTATCGTCCAGTAAGACAAAGAACAGTCAGGGGTGAGACTACAAAGGACAAAGCAGGGGCTCTACCACCAGCGGTGTATACGAAGCCACCAGATTGCAGTAAAGTAAACTTTATGCCAGACTCGAAGAGAGCAATTCCATCACGGAAGATCCAGAATGACTCAACAGAGATGCTGAAGATGAATCAGCCCTGAGGTGCCAGATAATGATGTTACAGAAGTCACATTTGTAAATGACTGTCTCATTGATGTGGTCGTTGGTGCTGTGCGACCTCCACAAGAGGACGAGTACGATACAGCTTCAGAAAACGATATCTCTGACACTGAGGAGGAAATTTCACCTGTCGCAGTTTCAAGGTCTGGCCGACCAATACGCGCCCATTTTCGCTTGGATTCGTAAGGTATGTTCTTAGTAGATTGGCCATGGGATGATTTGTATAAAGGCCAAATAAACGATTGTTGTTGCAAAAATGTAAACATAAATTAAACATTAACCAGAAACAAGTTTTTACAATACTTTTTCGGTTATCAGGGTACGCTCCTATCTGTCTTACATGACGTTTAAGTTTATTTGGGTCCTCAAGAAATCATTAAAATCCGCAGTTAATTATTAACAGCCATGTAACTGACAACTGACAAATGGCCCAAAATTTAACTGACAACTGACAAATAGCCTAAAATGTAACTGACAACTGACATTTGTACCCCCCCCCCATCCAGACCCTCTATTTTTAGTAGCAGTTCACGGCTGGTTCGCTTTACAGACAAATGTATGGAAAGTTCAAAACACGACTGGACGCTTTCTGGCACAGCTACATCCCTCCAATTTTTTTCTTAAAATCTTTTTCCTAGTGCTTAAAGTTTCCAATTCATGAATTTTTCAGAAGTGACGTTTTATGAGAATTATTTGACATCGGATTTCCATACAAACACTGTCCGTTATTTCAAGCCTGTTTGCCTACTCGTCAATATGGCGTCAAAAACCGTGATAAGGCCTATTTAAATCTCCTCTACCCTTGTACGCTGAAGTCACGTGCACGACTAGTCTGTATGATATGACAAACCGAGTCGTTTGTTTTCGATAACGAGCACACTTATAGCTTATCTTTCCCTATCTTGGCACTTGACACTCCAAACAATGTACCTACTTGAAGCAACGATCGTCCACTTAAACTTTTTACTTTACTTGTTCCCTGGTGCCAAGGTGGCGCATAGGGCCTCAAGACACTTAAATCGTCCACTTAAACAGATCGTGTATACTAGGGCCAGTATCGTGATACCTTGACGTAATTTTCAGAACCAAAAACAAGAAGATTCCGTTTTCCCGATTCCATGTTATGCCGCATGTGTCTAGTTGCGTACACGAACTATTTCCCCAAGTGTACAGACAACGATTTCCCGATTTAACAATATGATTTTGCTGTCCCCTTGCCATATCGTATAATCGAGGTTCCACTGTATGTGAATCATGTTATTTTGATCATGATGAAAGTGTGAAAAAGTCAAGAAAGTGTGGGCAGTTTCCCAGAAACCGCTATCCTAGCCTGTGTTTAAGCATTTTTGCTGTATTTTAAACTAACCTAAAGACGTTATTAAAGATAAGAGTTTCTTTGAGTGTGACAAGTGAAATGCAGTCCTGTGTTTTAAGACTTGGATTTATCAATTAAATTTACAAGGTTAAAATTTATTTATGCAAGTCTATCGAGATCTTGTAGCTAGACCTTTGGGGCGACATGGTTTAGTTAATATCAGCTTTAAATAGGCAGGCTCTTTGGTCAACAAAGGTATCACATCTATGAGGCAATTGCGACCGACTCAAGAGTAGACTCCGCGGCCGAGTTTTGACGGCGCAATCTTCCTCTTTTGTCAAATGTATGCTCCAGATTACAATCAGTGTAACGGCAGTGTTGTGAACTAACACACTCAACTTGTCTCTGCCTGTCTTGGCTCTTGAAATTCTGAACAATGTGTCCACTTGAGGCAAATATCATTTAGATAAACAAATCATGCATTATTGGGCAATACCAATAGCCACAAACACGAAGAATCAAACTTCTTACCTTTCTAATTGGACAATACGCATTCTGCTTGATATGACAAACAAGTGGTTTGTTTTCGACAACTAACACAAACAAAAAGTATGCTCGTTTCCACGTCATATACAATGGTGAAAGTTAAGGACGGGAATTGTTTTGTTCTACTAAGCACAAACAGGAAGATTTAGCAAGCGCGTTTCACAGATACCCAGACTTTTTATGCCTTTTGGTGAGTTGTATTTCCCAAACGATATTTAGTATACATCTTATTCTGCCATTGCTTCATAAACCCGGACGCTGTATTAGTAAATAGTAAAGTATGTATATTTGTTGGACTCGAGAGGAAGTAGTGTTCTTAAGTGCCATCTGTCTTGATCAAACAAATCAACTGTTGCTTTGTGTTTAACCAATGGGAATGAAGATTCCTTACTTGCTTGCATAATAGGATTGTGTTCACCATGTTTATGAAGCATCTCGTGCGCTCTGCGTCAGTGTTCCATTGCTTGTTTCGGTCGACACCTGACACCCGCAAAGATGGCCTTGAATCTTTTCCCAAATGATGTTGCAGAAGAACTGAAGGCGTACGCCGAGAAGTCCAGTCTGCACTGCGCTGAAGCGCGTTTTGGCAGCAAGGGCAAAGCCGACGCCGCAAAGATTGAAGCCGAGCAGCACTTTGATCATTTCAAAGAGAAATCAGAGACACTCTTGTCGGAAGAATCATGCGAAGATATCAAAAAAATTCTTGGGTACGAAGCTTGGTATACATCCAACACGAGGAAGGGATATCACGGCGATGCAGCTAAAGACAAAGAGCGGGTGAGAGAACATTGCCAAAGATTGGTCAAGGGAGGAGAGGTGTCCAAAGAGTTAGCAAAAAACGTTGCAGAGATGGGATGGGGCGCTGCATGGTATGCCGCAAACACCATCGTTGGCAACAAGGATGATGCAGTGCGCGATAAAGCAAACTTAGAAATGTACTTTTCCAAAATACAGGGACCAGTTAGTCTGGTGGCCATGAACTTCATCATGGACGAAGCCAAGATCCTGTCGCAGATGCCCAAAATAGTTGCTCGTGAAAGACTGATCAACAACAGTGATGTGGAGCAGACGATGACAATCAGGTTCTCAGTAAATGAAGGAAAGACAACCTCCATCTCACATAAGATCGGCTTCAGTTATGGCATCAATACAAGCTTTAGCGCGGGGTTCTTCGGTTTTGCTAAGATGAGGTACGAGGTATCTTTTAGTTTCTCTCATGAACACACTTTTGCCGAGTCTACCAGCATGGGAATCAGTCAGACGTACCAGTTTCCACTCTCGGTTCCCGCAAAAACTACGTATCATGCCCAGGGGATGGTATATGAAGCTCAGATGGATGTCCCTTACGAGCTGGTGTTTGACTTCGGCGGAGCACAAAGATCGATAAAAGGAATCTGGAAAGGAGTTGCTATAAGCGAGGCAACTTTTGAAGTCAATTAAGAGACTTGCACCATGCAATGGTTCTGAGTGTGTTATTGGACTCTATATAAACTGTAATGTTTGTTAACAGTTTGTGGCGATAGTATTTCTATAAACATAAATGGGACTGATAACTATTTCAGGTAATTAGGAATTATTTTAAAGCAACATTTGATAATGGCCAGTGTGGCGCGGTTTAAACAATTAAGGCCATTAATATTTAGTCTAGCAGTTTACAACAAGTGTGATATCTAATGTGAAATAAACTAAGCTGTAAAATTTCCTCAAAATAATTCAGTACTTTACGTAAGTCGTGTGTAAGAGGACAGTTCTATGATTCAGCACATAATGAATGATGTTATTTTGATGAAAGTTTGAAAAAGTCATGAAAGTGTGGTCAGTTTTCCAGAAAGCGCTATCCTGGAGTGTGTTTAAGTATTTTTTGCTGTATTTTGAACTAACCTTAAGACGTAATTAAGATAAGAGTTTCTTCGAGTGTTTTACTGAGCCTTTCAATAACATGCGGACTCTGAAGTTCAAAACACAATCAATCGTTACGCTTTTCACTGCCGTCAATCACTGCAGCGGACCTCGTAGAAAACAACACGTTTGGCTCAACAGGGTCAAAAGGTCATGTTCGTGCGCTGTGATTGGCGGATTTCGATCCTCTTTGTCGGTTTCTGTATTTTTCTGGTCAGTTGCTTGTCGCCGTAATTATGATTGACGGCAGTAAAATACGCAAATCGTAAGCTGGGATTGAAGTTCAGAGTCCGTATGTTATTGAAAGGCGCAGTAAGTGTTGGATTTATCAATAAAATTCACAAAGTTAAAATTAATTTAGGAGTCTACGATCTTGTAGAGCGACTTTTGGGGCGAAAGGTTTTCAGTGATATCAACTTTAAATAGGGTGGGTTTTTGGTGAAGGAAGGTATCACATCTATAAGAAAGTTGAGACCGACTCAAGAATAAGCTTTGAACAGTTTTGAGAGTGCAACATTCCGCGTTTGCCAAATGTATGATCCAGACTTTCATCGGTAACAAGTAGAACAAAGAATCGCCGTAAGATTTACACTTCATTTTATTGCAGTTTTGGATTATTCGGAATGAGTGAATTGCCTAAACTTTTCCTGTTCGATAACGTTGTTTTATAAGGGCCCTCTACTCTTGATAAATACCCGCTGAATACCTTTAACAGTCAGCAGATCATGAAGAATTAAGAACCACAAATAACAAGAAAGAGATGAAAGTCTTTGATCCATGTAATTGTTTTCTCCAACTGTTAGCACAATGGCTTAAAAATCATTTATATCTCCTCTACCCTCGTACGCTGAAGTCACGTGCACAGCTAGTCTGTATGATGTGACAAACAAGTCGTTTGTTTTCGATAAGTGCTAGGCTTATCTTTGCCTATCTTGGCACTTGGCACTCCAAACAATGTACCTACTTGAAGCAACGACTGTCTACTTAAACAGATCGTGTATACTAGGGCCAGTATCATGATACGTTGACGTAATTTTCAGAACCACAAACAAGAAGATTCCGTTTTCCCGAGTAAATGTTATGCTGCATGTGTGTAGTTGCGTACACGAGCTACTTCTCCAAGTACAGATGATTCTAGCTTAATATCGGATTTATATGCCTTTCACGCTTGAACTTTACTGTCAAAGACGCAATCATTCAATGCGATACGAGTTATTTTTTTTTCACTAATTCAGTAATTTGACTTTGACTTTTGCTCAAATTACCAGTTTTAGAAACGCCATACAAACGTTTACATTTTTCCAAAGTAATCGATATGAAAATTCAGCAGATATTACGCTTGGGTGACCTGTGACTTGTGGTACTACAGGCCGATATCAAAACAATTGAACTAGTTTGACGAAGATTTTTTTTCTCCAGCTTTGTAATTCAGATCTGTATGATTTCATGGTCCGGCTGCTTACATAAGCTACACAGCACAGGCAAAGGTTTGAAACCTGATTAATCTGATTAATTGTACGATATAGTCCTGATTGAACAGTCAGTCTTTGCCAATAGGTCATATACAAGAGGTCCCTTTGTTTGCGATCACTAACACACTCAACTTGCCTGTGCCTGTCTAAGCCCTTGGAATTTAGAACAATGTATCCCCTTGAGGCAAACGGCATTTAGATAACAAATCCTGTATTACGAGGCAATAACAATATCCACCAACAGAAAGAATCACACCTCTAGCTTTTTAATTGAAAGATATATAGTCAAACGCTTAATTAATTCCGCATGATATGATAAACAAGTGATTTATTTTCAACAACTAACACACTTATCTTTGCCCATCTGAGACAGTTGAAGTCCGAAATTTTGTACTCTTTTTATTTCAAATGAAAAGTCCTCGTTGTCACGTTTTTACAATGGGACAGTTGAAGGCGTTAATTATTATCTTTTTAAAATAAGCACCAGCGGGAAGAGCTTTATGATGTTTTCTTTAGTGATTTATAATCATAAGGTTAGAGGCCTAGGGTTAGTTTATAGGGAAACTATGGTGCTAAGTCAGTGGAGGTATGGAATGTTTGGTTTTATAACCAAAGTGGATAAGTTAAGGTTAAGGTAAAACAGGGTAATTTCTTCAAGCGCACCTAACCCCCCAATTTTTTTCGCTTAAATAAATCTTTGCACCTGTTCGAAACGCATTGACCCTTATTGCGCCTTTTTTCAACCAAATCTTGACTTTTATAGGCTGTAAAAGTTACGAAATCTAGCTATCATCTGTCCCATGACCGAGCTAGTAAGGGGCATGGGTCTATTCCTTACATGACGTCACAAACTGCTTTGCATGCATTTTCACAAAGACTTAATACAATGTAAATCAGTTTGTGACGTCAAGTAAGGAATAGACCCATGCCCTTACTAGCTCGGTCATGGGACAGATGATGGCTAGATTTCGTAACTTTTGCAGCCTTTAAAAAGTCAAGATTTGGTTGAAAAAGGCGCCAAATAGCGCAATATGTTTCGAACAGGTGCAAAGATTTATTTAAGAGAAAAAAAAATTGGGGGTTAGGTGCACTTTCAGTAATTTTAAAAACAAAATAACTGTTATCAACGGAAGCCCTAATTACAATGTTAAAAATTCTAGAAATACTAAAAAGATCAGACACATAAAAATAATAGAAATATAGAACTATTAAAAATCTATAAAACTACAAAGTTTGATTAAAAACCATGACGCCATGATGAGAAAAATGCCTTTTTGTTAACTCTAATTTAAAGGAGAACGGCAGACTACAAGTCCAATTTTTTTATCACCGAAATTCGCAGAAATAGCATTGAATTTTAAGAAACAACAATAAAAAGTAATGTTTTGTTAGCGAAACCGCTAAAAGTTGGGATAATTCTTACCCATTCTGCGATATTGAACGTCCGCCATTTTGTGCACATTTTCTTCCGGTTACAAGTGTGCGAGACTGCACCCTTTCAGGCGACGAACACATCCTGAGTATTTTTTCTTACGAACTATCGTTCTTCCAAAAATTGGTTCTCTGTCGTGGCCTGAAATTTGCGATCCCGCAAAGAGTGTCTCCAGTTGAGATCAAGGCAAGCTTCGAGAAAGCATACTGGAACCTTGAACGGCATCTACCAAACGAGAATTTATGGGAACTAGAAGCCGCAACCTTACGATCTGTTGCGCTAGAGTATATTGATAGGAGTAGCCCAAAACCTCCTAAAGCCCTCTTGCAAGCTGTTGAAGATCTGAAAAAACGCGATGACATCGTTGTCACAAAACCGGATAAAAGGTCCGGTGTTGTTGTTATTGTTCACTGCATCGTAACCTCTCACCTGGCAAGCATATATGAACGTCAAAGTAAATATGAAGAATCAAAAGATCTTTATATGAAATCACTGAGCATAGCGATAGAAACAGGCGATAAGAAGGAAGAAGCCACGTGTTATGGAAATCTTGGTATTGTCTATCGATCTCGAGGTGAATATGGAAAAGCTGAAGAACGTCAAAGGAAAGCACTTACAATATCAAAAGAAATTGGCGACAAACAAGGAGAAGCCATTCGTTAAATTACGAAAACCTGGGAGTTGTGTATCAATCTATCGATGAATATGGAAAATCTTAAGAATATCTAAGGAAAGTACTTGCGATAAAACAGGAAATTGGTGACAAACAAGGAGAATCAGCGTGTTACGGAAACCTGGGAACTGTGTATCTTCCCCCCTGTAAATATGGAAAAGCAGAAGAACTGATCTAAGGAATGCACTTGCGATAACAAAAGAAATTGGCTACAAATAAGGAGAAGCCATGCTTTATACAAACCTGGGGAATAAGTGTCGTTCGCTTGGTAAACATCCTGAAGCTAGAGAGAATGACGAGAAAGCACTCGCCTTGAACAGAGAGATCGGTGGCACACGTAAGGAGGCTTACTGTCACCATTACTTTGCATACGACGCCATTGTAGAAGGAAATGGATGATTACAATATGAAATCGCTTCGAACCTCCGCGCATGCACTGTGACAAGTGCGAGGATGTGAAGCTTTCTGGGACGTAATGACCAATTTAAGATATACTTTTTAGACAAGTAGAGTTTATCGTATCATATATTCAGCGCAATAATGTTTTGTGGTAGTGGAAATGCTAAAGAAGCTCTTTCTGTTCTAGAGTTGGGACGAGCCAGAATTAGATTAACAGCCTTAAAAGGATTTTGTTACATTCCCCTAAATGAATTTTGGCATGTCAGTATCCAGTAGCTAGTTTTTCTTTCTTCGATTTTTTTACTGTGCAATGGCACCTGGTTTGTTTTCTAATGGGTAAGTAAACTTTTTATGGGTTTTAAATCGTAACCCTTGTACTGTGAACTTGAATCTTGGTGAGAGAGAACAAGTGTTAATTTTCACAATAACTTTCATTATTGTCGTTCCATTAGTAAAGAAAAGATCATTTTATTTTTTTTTCGTGCTCTCCAAAATACTCCAATAAAAAGGATACGTGAGAATATAGAATATACAATTCATGTTTTTCTTTTCAACCACCATAAACTAGCTAGGTTCATGGGACGAAGTATGCCCTACCACTGAGCTGCAGGAGACTCGTGGGAGCTAAGGCCATTAAACTAGCTAGGTTCATTGGACAAAGCATGCATACTTTGTACCATGAACCTAGTTTAATGGCCTTAGCTCCCATGAGTCTCCTGCAGCTCAGTGGTAGAGCATCCGAACTAGTAATCGGAAGGTTTTAGGTTCGACTCCTGATAGGAGCACTCGGATTTTTTTTCCGAGTATGCCTGTGCCATTCGCTGAATATTACATCACTCTCATTTATTCACCAGGCTTAAAATACTTCATCCCATCACATTTATTTCGCTGCGCGGCACGCATATGTAGAAATAAATCAATAATTATTTTGTTAAAATGGGAATGTTTAGCCCCTAAGTACAATTTAAACGTTCTTGGGCCTTTTGTGATCGAACTCATGTAAGGCAAATTTAGACGACTTAAGGTGACTTTTCGGCGACCTGAAGCGACTTTGGGGGATTTAGGTCCCCAGAATAGGCCTCGTGATATTGATGGAACATCGTTCATTTTGTGGTAACATACCAAAGAACAAGACAGGGTCATACTTTTCTAAAGTCGCTATTTCTTTCACTTACAAGTTGCATCTTTCAAGTAGCCACTCGCTAACGCGTACGTTATGCTTTGTCTAAAGCGTCAAGAAAAAGCAATCTTCTTGTACGAACGTTGACACACTGAAGAACGAGACATAGTAATACTTGTGTTGGCAATTCCTTTGAGTTACAACTTGTTATGATGAACATGTTCCACTTAAACACTTGCTTACGCGAACATTAAGCTTTGTCAGTAAGCATACCAGGACCATGGGTACGAATGACGGTTCGCACGCTCTGTACGACCGTCAATTGCTTTAAAAGATCTGTATTTGTGCGACAGCATTGGACATGAATGCCTTTCTACATGGTCATCGAGCCACTTGAAGACCTCTTACCATTTGCAGTTGTCAAAGCAAAGGCAACATCTTCTCGATTATTTTAAGACCCTGGGCCCAGTTGCTCGAAGCATGGTTAGCGCTAACCCGGGTTAAATACCATGACAACCTATAGGTTTTTATACCTCTTAACCAATGGTTAGCGCTAACCATGCTTCGAGCAACTCAGCCCTGGGTGTTGGTCTTTCTGGATTCCAATAGCCTTTGCTAAGATCTGCTTTTCCCATATAGTCATAAACTACGCTAGCTAAGATACCTCTGTATTAGTAGGCACCGTCCTTAAGCCAAACGTTCGTTTCTACTCCTCCACCTATGCAACAACACAATTTCTTTAGAAACTTGTCCTCTAATCCCAGATTATACCCCCCCCCCCCCAAAAAAAAACAACAACAACAACAACAACAACAACAAAACAAAAGCTTTCTGGCTTGGTAGTTCAAAGAAAGAACAAATTAATTAAACGATATAACATCCCTTTATTTCATATCTATAAAAGAAGTTCGCTCAGCAGATTTTTCTCTTAATCCTACGGTTATGACGTTAAAATTATCCCCGGGATGAAAAAAGTGCATTAACTTTTTCAGCTGCCTAGCTTTTCGGATACTGATAGCTTTGTTTGTCGGACAGTCTTCCACCTGCAGGCATTGTCGTCTGAAGGGGTGTTATGCATCTACAGCCTCGTTCCAAGGCCTCATTGCGGTTAATGGAGCGCAGCCTTGTTCCCAGGCGATAAGACTATCATTGCTTTTACAAGATCTATTGCGAATTCTAAATCCGGCCTACGAAAATTAAAGACATTAAGAGAATCTGTAAGCTTGTTGAGGCTGTTACTAGCACCGAATTTTTTTAGTGATAAATAAGGCATGATAAATATAATTGGGATAAATACCGGTAGGTTTTGGAGCCATTCATATAATCAACGAGTCTCATTTTATGTCAGTCCCTATTTAAGAAGAGCGAATTGCTAAAGTTGTTTAGTAAAAAAGCAATATTACTGCTGTAGTTTAGTTTGAACTGGGCTATAGCGGTTTGACTTTCATCCTACTTTTTGAACACTTCTATCGATAATAGTTACTTCTCAAACTCATTAACAGCTCATTAGAAAAAAAACAAAGAAAATCACTTTCGTGAAGGAAGCTTGGAAATGTGATCTTAATTATTATAAAATTTGGTGAACTTTTGCTTTCAAACGTTGGCCTTACGTAATAAACTTGGTTGACAAACAACAACATTCATTTTCAACGCCCCACCAACACAGCACCACAGTTTCTCTAGAAAAAAAATCTCCTCCCCTCTTTCAGATTGTGAAGATACATCCTCAGGCTTGGGAATCGACGACTTTAGCCTTTCGTTGCAAGTTTCATTTCCGCTTCCGCTTGTTCGTAGAGGCGCTCAATTTCCTCCTTAAAGGTCCGCTGTATTACTGGTCGTTTGGCCTTGAGAGTCGGCGTGAGCAAGCCATTCTCAATGCTAAACATCTCAGGACGAAGACTGATTTTCTTAACCTAGAAAAAAAAAAGGAAGGAGGAGAACATACATACATACATACATACATACATACATACATACATACATACATACATACATACATACATACATACATACATACATACATACATACATACATACATACATACATACATACATACATACATGCATGCATGCATGCATGCATGCATGCATGCATACATACATACATACAAACATACGTACGTACATACATACATATCCTTTATTTAAACACGATATGGTTTAAATCTCAGAGCTTGTGGAGTTGTGTGAAAATTACAGAACACAAAATAATTACTTACTTACACATTACTTACAGAACACAAAATAATTGACAACAGCAATTAAGTCATAAAATGTACAATATTCAGTAGCATTTGAAATCTTGGTAGTGCCTCAGCAGCGACTGGGCCGACTGTGCGCTAAAATCAAGTTCCTTAGAATAAGAGTCCTTCTTCACTTTACGATAAAAATCAGTAAACTGGCCCGTAAAGTGAGTCGAGACAGCGTTCCAAAGAATAGCGCCTCTATAGCTTTTAGAGTTTTTAAGAAACCTTGAATTAAAACGGGGGACAATTACGTTTACAAACTCGAGAACAAACGATTACTCATATCATCGTTATGAATCCAATAAGCGATGACCCACGCCCCAAGAGACTGATCGCTTATGTTATCGTTATGAATCCAACCGTGAAGCACCAAATTCCCACCAAGCTCTCAGGCCCTTGGTCAGCGACCCTTTGCTGACCAAGGGGCCAATATTTCCACTAGTAAAACTAGTCTTCTTTGCAGCCAGGGCAACAATGTTACAATGTTACGGCTTTGAATGTAAACACGATTAAGTAGTTAATGGGTAATGGTTAACTTGTAACATGACATAGTGTTTATTGAACGGTTTTTTCAGTAAGATTATAAACATCAGGGAGGAAAGGACTAAAAACGATGCATGATTAAGGTTAGGAGGTTCATTGCGCAGGTTCCGACCGCCTGGCGATAGAAGTTTTACCTCTTCCATCTCTGCTTTCGATGGGCTATGTTGTTGTCGGTCGGCGGTAGGGTTCAACATCTGATTGTAAACACGATATTACAAGCACCAAAAACGTTTCAGGGATTGATGTACGCTAACGTTTAAACACTGGTTTGTCTCAGTTTTCTAAGTTTAAATGCTTTATTCCACCGTCAATGTAAGAGCCCTTTTAGGAAAGCGTTTCGATACAAAGTGCATGAATCATACCTGCTCCAAAGAGTTAAGTCCTCCTTCTTTCCCCTTTGCCAGGATGTCTTGAAATATGGTAAGGTACACAGTCTGTAAGAAGTCAAAATTATTTAACTTTTGTGGGCATAAAGTTATCGTGGTGTACGGCCTGTGGCATGACCTCACATTACACTGAAGGTAAACGAAACCTTTCAAGTCCCATTCCATTCAGAGTCTTCCTTTTGAAAAAAATGACCCTAGTTACTTTCTGAAGAGGGGTACAGACGGGGTCGCAACTCTCTGATAGCTAATATTTAATGAATATGGTCTGATTCATCATTTCCTTCATTCCTCTGTAATGTAATTAGCACTCCTTGTTGTTAGCTGTCGTTTCTGCGATGGTAAACTTTCTACACTCGCTTCAGTGCCGAGTCGAATTGAAGTTTGGAATTGTTGGCTTTAGAAGAGAGGGGAAAACCGGAGTACCCGTAGAAACCCGTAGACACTCATTGTGAGAATATTTTATAATTGTAAATATAGTTTTTACTCTTTTATGTATATATTTATAGTTCTTTCTCTTTAATGATATGTATTTACACAATTTTAATTTGAGGGCCACTAGTTATTCAGTTGAAGTACTGTCCCGTGTTACCCTCTTTGAATAAAGTTAAATGATTGATTGATTGATTGATTGATTGATTGATTGATTGATTGATTGAAAAATCTCTTGGAGCAAGGACGAGAATCAACAACAAACTTAACCCACATATGACGCCGGGTCCGGGAACCGAACCCGAACTCGTGTTTATTTTGTGAAATAGTCTTACAGCCTTGGCTGAACGTAACAGGTGTATCGATCTACTTCAAGGGCGAAAAATGTCAACTTATTTTCCTTTTTAATGTTGCTTGATTTTTTCGCATTTTTTTTCAAACGTACCTCATTTTGACAAAGCTGTTTGATGTCACCTTCGATACTTTTACTTCGAGCCCAGGCCTCAAGAACTTCAGCGTCCGGAACAACAATCGCCACAATAAAGGACTGGAAAGAGAAGCCATCTTAGTAAAATGATTTACATTTACATATTCTGTTTAATATGGGATCACTGTATCCTTACCTTTAAACTGTTTCCACTGACAAATACCTGCGCAACAAACGGACTGCGCAAATACACGTTCTGAATTTTTTCCGGAGCAATGTACACTCCCTGCAATGTAAAAGAAGCTAGTTTCAATCGTGGATACAATAGTTAGCTTATTACAATTCCCAACGCAGTTATTTGGGCGAAAAGCCGCTAAAACAGCAATAATTGCAGGGGATCCTGGCCCGCTCTGAGCTTCTAAATCAAAAACTCTGCCTGAATTTGTCCTTTAAAGTGGATTGCCACCAGATGATTTCGCCTTCTTTTAAGGACAGTGCCTACTATTGTTGCTGCGCATACGTTCTGCGCATCTCGAGATACTCGGGTTTCCTATGGGTGGTGCCTACTAATACAGGAATATTTTTGCGTGGTTTAAAACTATAAGGAGAAAACAGAACGTAGCATGTGCTCTTGGTATCCCAAAAGAAAATTGGGGATAACCATGCATTTTTCAGAGATAATTAAGCTTCAATTTAGAAAAAAATCCCATACATTGCTTTATATTTTGGCACTTTTTAGAAATATAGTTGCTTGATTATCACTGAAAAATGCGTGGTTACCCCCAATTAACTTTTTGGATTCCAATAGGCCTTGCTAAAATCTGCTTTTCAGGCATAGTCATCAACCGCACAAAAGTACTTCTTTATTATTAGGCACCGTCCTTAAGTGGAGTTACAGGGATTCAAAGTCGACAAAAATTCCGTATACATACATACATACATACATACATACATACATACATACATACATACATACATACATACATACATACATATGGAAATAAGGTTATTGTTTAAACACTACCCACAAATCCGTTGGGTCTCATCGTTCACGGTTTATGCTTTTTAGGTGTCAACGTTTTTGCAATTGAGTGTATATTAGGGCATAGAACCTCCTTCCCATTGAAGTAGTTGCTTGTACATGTACCACCCTAAGAAACTTTACTTTACACATTCTTCCTATAATTAGAGTAATCTATGTGTCTAGCCACGAAAGCTCCACTTTCAGCGTTAGCACAAGAACAAATAACTCTTTAAGCCCCAATGGCAACCAGTATATGATCTTTCAATATAACATTCCTACTTGATCAAACAAAAAGGTAATGAGAATAATGAACTTAAACAACCGAAGTCTGATGGATATTCAGACAAATTCTCCCAACTAGCGTCCAAGAAATATATGAGGGCAGTGAAGAGAACCTGCACGTTCATATGAAGAAATTGGTCTGAATGTCAGCAGTCTCATAACCCTTAATAGCTGTCTGTTGTCTACACAAAGGGTGTACATGAGAAGGGGGGCTTAAACCACAAGGGGTGGGGAGGGATGGGGCCTTCGGGCCAATGGAGTGTAAAGCAGGGGGGGTACTTAGGGTCACAAGGGGTTTAGGGGGAGGGACTTGGAAAAAGAGTGGATCATTGGTACTGTAGGCTACACAAATAATAAAGAAAGCACTTCTTGCCTGAGAAAGTTTGAATATGTGCTTCTTTCGATCAATTATTCTCAAAGTTCCATTCTGCAAAGAAAAAAAAGAACATTGATAAAGATACGTCGAACTCTCTATGTGTGGATAGATAAACTTGAAGATGACGAGTTTTATGCCGCGGGTGACCTTAAAACTAACTATCTCCTTGTGGCTTATTTACTTGAGTAATCGTGACCGCTGAACAGAAGGTCGTGGGCTCGATTTTCTTTGTGGGCTCTGATTTATTTTTTTTTGTATCACGCTCACGACATGCTGAACATTGAATCTTTCTCGTTTCACTACCAAACTTTAACGTTTATCATCTTTCTGTATCAGTCAATATGCGATGTGTTTTGCAGTCTAACTTTACGGATATTTGCAAAAGAACAAGACTTGAAAATTTCTGCATTTGCAATCATCACTTTTTAATTTTCGTGTATGCGACAAACTTGTGTTCCAGTTTACTCAGTAAAAACGCGTTCACCCTTTGCACAGGAAAAAGTCAAAGCTGCAAAAAACAAAAAAAATTGTCGAGGAAAATTTGTTCGTGTGTGATCAACTTAAGTGCAGTGTTATCCTTATCAGTAAATTATAATTCAATTCCTGTTTAATCCCTTTTTATTAAATTTTTCATCCTCTACCGTGTTGTATTTCTTTCATTTTTGACGTAACGGTTTTAATTTTGCGCAATTCGAATAATGCGGGTTTAATCGACGATTATATATCTTATTGTCCGTAGGTAATATCGTAAAAAGACTTAGGAGGTAACTTGGGTTGATAATTCTTTCATTTAATTTTGCGGATCAGAAAACAGTTTATGACATACAATGAACAACAAGAGAAAGTTAAAAAAACTGTCTAGTTCGCATCTAATGTTTGTTCTTTTTATTGTCTGGGCTGGCAATCGTAAGACAGAAAAAAAAAATCGCATGGCACCAAATAATCAATAAAATTAGCTTAACCCGCCCATAGCCATCTCGCTCTAACATTCTGCATGCACACCCGTGTTTCAGATCCACTTATGTCCAGAAATGCACCTAACCCTGAATTTGGGTACTTCATGTATAACAGGCCTTTTTGTCGTTTTCCTACGACTTCATGTTTGACAGAATTATGTGTGTTTTAGTGAGAATTAAAGTAATGATGTCTATCATACGGTTCATGAATCTCATTAGCGTGCATTTCGATCTGGACATATCTGCTCAGATCCTAAAAAATCTGGAAACTACGAATTACCGGAAGCCATTCTCCAATGTCTCCAGTATGGAGCCAGCCGTCACCGTCGATAGCTTCAGCGGTCTTTTCAGGATCATTGAGGTAGCCTTTGAAGACGTTAGGACCTTTCACGCAGATCTGAGGGGACGAAAGTGGATAAATTTCAAAGAAAGAATCAAATAAACCGTAGTAAAGTTTCAAAATTTCGGGCGACAAAATAAGATTTTATCAGTTACGGATAAACAAGGCGCTTCCCAAGAATCCATATACCAAAATGGCTGCGCTAAAAAGTAGAATCTCTTAAAAGAAAACCAACGACCGTTGCGAAATTAACCGCAGTAACCGCTAAAAATTCTACAAAAACTCCGTGAAGACAGCTCAAAACTGTTTGTTTGTCTTTAAGTTACTACATCATTTACATTTTACTAACGGAGACTGTTTGGTGCTGTCTTTGTTTACTCTTTGAATGCGTCACATCCGGGGAACTGATCCACCAAATGGTGTTAATCTGACGCATGCACGGACGTTTGACCACGATGACGTTCGCGAACAGGGCATCATTATAATGGCGTCATACAGGAGCGTCATATTACAACAAGTACAGAATCTTTTACTTGTTGTTGTTTTTTGCTTCCTCACGCAAATTCATCACCATTATCGAATTTGTTTAAGACTGCTCCTATTTTAAACTCACTGGGAATAGAACATGTAAAATAAGAAAGGAAAAAAACGAAGTGAAGGTAGTTGGTAGTTGTGTTTAGTGAAACGACGCCATATCGTGAAAATGTCCCATTGACGCTACTTACAATATTTGGAGATATTAAATTGCATTGACTTCTGTAAAATTAATAGTTACTGTACATTTTGTTTTAGATAACAAGAAAACATTTTTTTGTTGCAAAGACCAAAGTGTACCCACACGAAGCAATTAACAACAAAGAGCCGCAACAAATGTCGGGAGTTTGGAGCCAAAAGAAGGACAAGAAAGATTACACGAATATAACAAAAAAAAAATGTACCTCTCCCTGTCCATCTTTAGCAAAATATTCCATTTCCTCCACGTCGACAAGTTTTACGATGTTGCAAGGAACAGGTGGACCGACGTTACCAGCTGTATGAAAAAAAAATAATTTACACTTTATTTGACCGTCCGAGCAAGCAAGCATGGGATCGATTGATTGCCGATTGAACAAACAAACGTGAGCTCATTAAACCAGGAAGAAATGGGGACGAGACGGAAAACCAAGCCCGTATGAAAAAGAACAAATGAAACGACGCAAACAGCATTTATGATAAAAAATACAAAATAAATAGAGAAACAAAGAAAGAAAGAAACAAATACCAGAACA
Source organism: Pavona decussata (assembly GCF_977016875.1). Taxonomy (NCBI): domain Eukaryota; kingdom Metazoa; phylum Cnidaria; class Anthozoa; order Scleractinia; family Agariciidae; genus Pavona; species Pavona decussata. The sequence goes on from NW_028145450.1 coordinate 671,453, forward strand.
AACCAAGAAAACAAACTAAAGTAGCAAATAAATTGATAGTAAAGAATGAAACAAGTTGTTCAAATAAACACGAAAGTAAAGCAAAGAAACAAGTAAAGCTTAAAAAACAACGAACAAACACACAAACCGAACAAGCAAGGTCAGACCTGCGGTAATATCGTTGAACATCTGGAAGGTGACTGCACAGGTAGCCTCTGTTTGTCCATATCCTTCAGTAAGCTGAAGAAAATAAATATTTAGTAGAATGTTTTAACAGGAATACCTATTCATCGACAATGGTTTGCAACAGGTTTCTGTATATAAATCAAAGGAAAAATGTCGTACTGATTAAAGGACCAAGCTTTGTATTAGGATATTCAATGTATACTATTATACATAATTAAACCAACGTTGATCTTTACGTAGATATATTAGTTAGTTTGTCAGTTAGTACGCGTGGTGTGATTGGTCAATTTTGCGGGACGTCTTTCACTGTAAGGCCCGCTAAACTTCATCTAGTTTCTTTTCCCGCGCGCCCGATTAACCTCAGAGATATAACAAATATTTTACTAACCTCGCCTCATCGGTCCGTACTGTAATTTAAGGATCCTCGTTTTTCTCGTTGATTTCTGGCCGCGCGCTTTGCGCTTGGGCCATAAATCAAAAGGAAAAAAGTCGCTCCGTAACTTACAGTATGGACCTCGAACTCGGTAAGAGGTATGTATTTTTTCAGTCCGTGACTCAGCCTTATTCGGAAAAAGGAAATCATCATTTATTCACAGGATTCAAACATCTTACATTTCTTTCCTTGCAGCAAGCAGGATGTTTGTCCCATGAACCTAGTTTAATGGCGTTAGCTCCCACGAGTCTCCTGTAGCTCAGTGGTAGAGCAACCGAACTAGTGATTCGTAGGTCGTAGGTCTACTCTTTTTGGAAGAACTTGGATTTCCTTTTTCCGAGTATGCTTGTGTAACTGACTGAAAAAATACACCTATTATTCACCAGGCTTAACAACATCACATTTATGTTATTGAAAGTTAAAAGCAGTTGAAAATTACTGTCATTTTTCTGATCATTTATCGGTCCATTAATCAACCCTATCAGTTATTTATTTACTTTATAAATTACTGTTCAAATCTATTTTTACCTCCGAATGATGGCAAGCAATGCTAGACCGTAGCACGTGATACTCACATGACAACCCATGACACATCTGATGAACGACGTCACTTTAGCTGACAATGGAGCAGAGCCACATGGGATATATCGCACGCGACCACCAAGAAGATTCTAATAAAAAGAAAACAAGGTATAAAGCTGCGAGAATTTTCTTAGGGGTAACCACGAATTGAGAACAGGAGAGATAGAGCAAACGACTGAATTTGGTTGTCCCATAAAGGATGGTGCCTACTTTTGCTACTGCGCATACGTTATGCACATTTCGAGATGGTATGAGAAATTCCGGTTTCTTTACGGTGGTGCCTGCAAAACCGAGATATTTTTGTGCGGTTTATAACTGAGCGTGAAAAGCAGATCCTGGCAAGAGTTATTGGAATCCGAAAAACAAAAGTAGGGGTAACCACGCATTTTTCAGAGATAATAAAGCTTCAATTTGGGAAAAAAAGTTTCAAGAATAGTTTTATATTTTAACGCTTTTTTCAATTATTGTTGCTTAAATATCTTTGGAAAATGCATGGTTACCCCACACCCCCATTTTTTTTTTGGGTTTCAATAGGCTTTACTAATATCTGCTTTTCCCACATAGTCATAACCTGCGCAAAAATACTTCGCTATTAAGAAGCACCGTCCTTAACATTTTCTCTAATTACTGAATTAATCAACCGGTGGGATCCCAGAAAATTCCACATGTTTTGCTGCCGAGATGAGTCAGTCGTGAGGCTGGGTATCTTGTGTTCAAGGATACCGCAGGGACACCAAGTGAAACTAAAGGTTGGTGAAAATCGTCCGGCTTACCTGTATTTTACGTAGAACCAAATAATCCCATACTGTATTATTGCAAATAATTCCCCTGAAAAAGGGCAGAACACGAATTTAGCTCTTGAAGGCAAGCAAATTGAATCATCTCCTTACATTTACAGGCTATTTAGAAGCTTATTATACTGTGGGCTGTAAGAGTTAAGTTACATTGTGTCATATATAGTGCTATCTTATAAATGACCTGACTGCGTTCCATCTGATATTGATAATGAATTATAATTTCTCTTGGTTAATAGCGTTCGTGATTTTATTAACTATACTCAGATCAGGCGCGGGCGCGCATTTCCCAAACCTGACGAAAACACTTCACGCCCGAACAGCTATAGCTAGTACATGCACAATGTTTCATTTCCGGATTTTTTAAAAATAATTTTGAAAGTTAAAATGCTGAAAACTTTAAAAGATTAAGGAACACCTCGGGCTAGTTTGAAAACTCTTCAGGCGTTCTGATTAGCTAGCTGACACCAGACAAATTGAATAAACCCTCTTGTCCGCAAAATTACTTCTTAAAACTGGTCGCTATGTCCTCCTTTGAGACAATGAGAAATTCCTGTTATGACCCATGTATCATGGGTTAAAAGTAGAATAACTTTTTCTAGAGCATGACTAAAAAGAGATATGTAGGAAATTCAAAATACTTTTCTTTTACGCGTAGCGTAAACATTATGTTACGTACGATAGTTTTATTGAATAAAAGTTAAGGTTAAGTTAAAACAAACTTGATAGTAAACAAGATAAGACTCCAGCGAAGTCTTTAAATCGGGTTAAGGCCTTTTCGACAATAAAAGATAGCGCAGTCAAAAGCAAAATCTTTTGTATAGGTAATAATTTCCGGTCTTATTTACCTTTTCAGATCATTTTCTTTTGATTCTAGCGCCTTCTGGAAAATCCACGACTTCAACTTGCTTCCGGATACTCCAGAAGTGACCTGTTAATTTATACAATTAAAAAAGGGCCTCGTAAAAACAAACAAACAAACAAACAAACAAAAAGTTAATTAAAAATGTACAGTAAGTAATAATTCTTTTTAGCCAACGATTCGTAATGGTTTTGCAGTTTGTTTAGTCGTTAGAAAATAATAGATAACGCAAAGCTTCGTGACAACGCCAAATATAGACCTATTCGGCTAGCGGAATGTTGTACCCAATTCAAATCCTTTGGGCATAAAATGTGTTTTGTTCTAAGTATTTTCATATCATTTAAATGTGAATGCTACATTATAATGCAAATGCAATAAACAAAGAATCTTAACCCCGGGGGATCTGAATTGGGTACAACATTGGGTTAGCCGAATAGGTCTATTAATTTCTTGCGAAGCACGATCATAAGCGGCACTCGCTTGTTCCCCGATCATGGCTACTAAACAACAGACATTTGACAGTACTTATTTTCTATACCTTGTCGTAAATTCTGTTCAGTAGACGAGGAACTGCTGTGAAAACCGTCGGTCTGTAAACAAAATTTGATTATTATGTAATGTTTAAAACACGAGCAGCAGTGTTTTATCGGGATTTAAAACCACGAGGCACAGCCGAGTGGTTTTAGACCCGATAAAACACGTGCTGCGAGTTTTTTGAACGGCTTTTACTTTTTAAGTTGTCTCTCTTGACCCAGGTGTGTAAATGGATATAGGAAGAAACAAATGCTGGAAGTAAGCTTGCGATGGATTAAAACTTCAGCCAGGCCAGAGTGGGAAAGCAATGTTCTTGACCCAGGTGTGTAAATGTAACACAATACTAGGAGTAGGCCCGCGATGGATTAAGACCCCAACCAGGGAGGATTAGAAAAGCACTTGGCAATTGAAGCTCTGAGACAAGTTGGGGATTTGCCTTTCCAAATGTAGTAACCTCTGCACTCATTAAGGACTTCCTGATGCCAAACTCTCAGGTAGGTAAATATTCCAGAGTATATTGTTGACCAATCAAATTCAGCAGGCATAATATTCATACCACGAATAATGCGAGAAAAGGTCGCTCAAGCTGGCTCATCACTATCTGTCTTTCTCGTGGGAAGAAACGCGACTGACAGTTTGATTAAAGAATAAGAGAGATGACTTGGGGACCATCACTCATGTCCAATATACGCAAACGGATACGAATCGTCAAAACACCCTCACCAATCGTACATATTGGTAAAAGATTACGATTTGTCAAAGACGCCTTACGATTCGTACCATTGGAACGAATGGTTAGCTCCTCAGTCGATCGGAATTCCATTGGTGAAATGCATCTCATTAACACTTGTAAGCCGTACGAAAACGAATGGTCGATTGGTACCATTGGTACCATTGGCACAAATGGAAAAGTAGTCAGTCGATTGGTTAACCATTGGAATCTGCATCTCAAAACAAACGCCATGACTTGAATCTTCCTTGATCTATAAGCGTAATACCTCGTTCTTTCATGCATGAACCGAAACAAGCGTGTTACGCATGAATATATCTCGTTCTTCAATCTCCATGAGCCGAAACAAGCGCACTACACATGAATATATCTCGCTCTTTCATGCATGAACCGAAACAAGCGCGCTACACATGAATATATCTCGTTCTTTAATCTCCATGAGCCGAAACAAGCGCACTACAAATGAATGCATCTCGTTTTTTAATCCATTAGCCGAAACAAGCGCATTACACATGAATATATGTCGTTCTTTAATCCATGAACCAAAACAAGCGCACTACACATGAGAAAACCTCGTTCTTTAATCCATAAGCCAAAACAAGCGCGATGCACATGAATATACATATATATACATGGAGTAAAGAACGAGATATTTTCATGTGTAATGCGCTTGTTTCGGTTCATGCATGAAAGAACGAGATATATTCATGTGTAGTGCGCTTGTTTCGGCTCATGGAGATTAAAGAACGAGATATATTCATGTGTAGCGCGCTTGTTTAGGCTCTATGGATTAAAGAACGAGTTGCATTCATGTGTAGCGCGCTTGTTTCGGTTCATGGATTAAAGAACGAGCTATATTCATGTCTAGCGCGGTTGTTTCAGTTCATGGATTAAAGACGAGGTATATTCATGTGTAGCGCGCCTGTTTTGGTTCATGGATTTAAGAACGAGTTACATTTATGCGTAGTATGCTTGTTTCGGTTCTTGGATTAAAAAAGGAGTTATATTCATGCGTAGCGCGCATGTTTTGGTTCATGGATTATATAACGAGGTATATTTATGTGTAGTGCGCTTGTTTCGGTTCATGGCATTGAAGAATCAGGGTATTTCGCTTATAGATCGAGAAAGATTCAAGTCATGGCCTTTGTTTTCAGATGCAGATTCCAATGGTTAACCAATCGACTTACTACTTTTCCATTTGTAACAATGGTACCAATGGTACCAATCGACAATTCGTTTTCCCACGGCTCACAAGTGGTAATGAGATGCATTTCACCAATTGTGTACTAATGGAATGCCAAGTCACTCTATTGGTACCAATCGTACCATTGGTACCAATGGACGAACGGAATCCAACTGTACTCAAACCGAACCGTAAAGAACCTAGTCTAAGTCCCCTTAATGAGATGTAATTCACCAATGGTGTACCAATGGAATGCCAAGTCATTCTATTGGTACCAACGGACGAACGGAATCCCACTGTACTCAAACCGAACCGTGGCGAAAATAGTCTAAGTCCCCTTAATGAGATGCAATTCACCAATGGTGTACCAATGGAATGCCAATCCATTCGATTGGATTCCGTTTGTGTGTATTGGACAACACTCGCATTGGTTTGAAGCTAGTTTTGCCGTTTATGCTAAGGTGTGCTAATAGGATTGTGACAAAGATCCTCCTATATACACGGTTTAATTCGTATAACTTACTTTAGCTCTTTGCAGTCTTCAAGCAGCCGTTTGATGTCACCTCTGAGGAAACCAATCATTGCACCACTGAGGAACATATTGAACTAAGAAATGAATTCAAATCAAATAAGATAAAGTAAAGTAAATATATAGTAAGACTTATCGCAGTGGTAATTGAGAATAAAGGTGAAATGAAAAAGTTTTTGATAACGTATAAAACCCTAAAGATTCTGTTTTAGAGAAAAAATATAAGGCCATCTCGT
>NW_028145450.1:682500-840000 GCF_977016875.1 Pavona decussata
AAGAAGAAGAAGAAGAAGAAGAAGAAAAAGAAGAAGAAGAAGTGTCTAGGTAGTCTGTTTAGCAAAAACCGTCTTCAGATGAAGGGAATGACGTGTTGACTGACGTTTGACATCCTTATTTAATTGCGTCTTAACATTGCACAATTATAGGTTAACAAAGGAACGCCATTGGATTTCTTTAAATGACTGCTTACCTCCAAATCAGCCAATGAAATAAGTCTGATTCCCAGTGCTTTAGCTGTTGTTTCTTCCTCCTGTGTTATTTGGGAGCCCATTTTCACCAGGTTTTTAAGGCTCTTGCATGAGTCTGCATGCTCGAGAAGAGGTGAAACTTTGTCCTTGTTACAAATGATAGTAGAGAGTTCGGCTGAAATGCAACACGACAAAAACTTGCGTTAACTGACAGCTGAGAAATCTGAATCAGAGAATGATGTATTATTCAGTGAATGACACAGGCATACTCGGAAAAAAAAAGCCGAGTGTTCTTATCAGAAGTCGAACCTAAGACCTTCCGACTACTAGTTTGGATGCTCTACCACTGAGCTACAGGAGATTCGTGGGAGCTAAGGCCATTAAACTAGGTTCATGGGACAAACACCCTGTATAAGTAGGATTGGAATGCCATGTGAGACATGCATGATGGAATAAATGTAATGGAAAATTTTAAGCCTGATGGGTAAATCTGAATTTGATTGTGGAAAGGATTCAATGTGAAAGGTGAAAGCTGAGCTTGAATCAGAAATGGAGGAAATGGAGAAATGGAGGACAAATTAAATAAAATAATTAAAAAATATCAGAATGCAAACTACGTTGAAGTCTGCTCAGATTGTAAGATTTTGGTTGAATTTGTCGACTTATGGATACGGAGTATGAATAACTGTACATGTAAGCTGAGATCGTGAAATGTTGGACTGAACATGTTTAATTGTAGCCAAGGAATCTGAATGGTTGTCAGATGAATCAGTAAATTTCTGGGTAAAAAACAAAGACCCCGATCTTAGGCAGCCATATCTTACCGTGGTTAATAATGTACACGCATTCTTCTGGACCATGAGTGTCATACAAGGGAACAGAGATCATGGAGAACATCTGGCAACCCAAGTCAGCTAAGGCCCACTGAATAGCGGAAGCAAAAATATCGTCAGATTCTATATCGTATCTATATGTCTGGGGCCAGGAAGGGGGCGAATTCTGCCCCTCTTCCATAATTTCGCAAATATAAAGCTATGATAAAAGAGACTTAGAGGACAGATAGAACGTCCAAAGATGTTTTCTTTGACATATGCATCTGTAAGTGATGACATCATACAGCGTGGTAATTACGTCCTGATCGCCAAATGGCGACCATTTTCAGTGAAATTCTGGATTTCCTCAAAATCCAGGAGTGCACCAAAATTGAACAAAAATTAAAGAAAACCAAAGTTATAGTACGAAAAATGTCTTTATTTTAAGAAGGGGTCTTCCACTTTCTGAAAGACTGCCTTTGCGAAAGAAAACTGTTTTCTAACGGGGGCCATTGAACGCGTCATAACGTTATCTTGCTTCTCAAATTCTTTAATTGATTAAAAAATTTGATCACCCAGGTTACCTCTAAACAGTTTGGTCCAAAAATACCAATGAAACTCTTTTGCGATGGCTCACAACCAAGGGCGACCAGGCCTGCACCAACGCACGTCGCCCGCTCGTGGACCTGGGGAGAGAAATATGGCACATTAATACATGGGTATCCTGTGCACAGCCACACGCTCCTCTCAAAAACTCCATTATTTGAGGAGAGTGGGTGGCTGTGCGAAGACTAATATTAGGCATGTGACCGGAAGACCAGTTCAAGGTGAGAGTCCTGTTGAATATTGAATGTTTATGAATTATGGTGTGATTAAAGACGGAAATCATAGAGAGGGATTCTGGAATTCATTCTAGGATAAACATTCCAACAAAAAGTTAATATCTTCAGACTTGTGTCTGTGCCCGAAAACCGGACCCGGTCATCTAGTCTGAACGGGGCGTATGTCTCTTCGTACCTGGTTGTACGTTATCCACGTGTACTTCTTGCTGGTTTCGTCCCATGTTCCCAGACAGGGACCATCACCTTGATTAAAGAAGGGTAATTACTGAACAAAGCAATTGCAACAGTTAAGAGACTATGGTTTCTTTCGAGATCCTTTAATATCATTATTGGTCTTGCATTTACTTCTTTCGTTTTGTCAAATAATAATTGTAAGAAAACCATTTCTATTTATCTTAGTAGTTATTATATCAATAGCTTTACTCAATTAGCTCTTTCTATAAATGTATGTTCAATATACCCTTTTTGTGGCAGTGGTAGACTGTTTGGTGAACGGACATTTCTGTGTAGAAACAGTGTTTACATTCGTTGCGCAATTCTGTATGAACTTCAGTTTGTGGGAATTGCATGCTCAAATTTGTTTTGAACGTAAGGTACAAAAGGAACTGCAATCCGTCATAGAAGTAAAATAAACTGAAACGTTTATCTCCTTTACATTTAGAATCTCTCACCTTCCTTCCCAACAAGGACCAGATATGACAAGATTACAAACAAGATAAACGAACTAACCTGAAAGCTTGACCCCTCGAAGGAAACCCTCGTACACGGTGGTGACGTCAGGATACTGCCGGCTGAGGATTTCAGATGTTAGCGCGGTTCTTCGGGCGCCATCCGTACCCTAAAGAAAAAAAACACAAATGAGCTGAAGCTTTTGTTATAGGAATAATTGCAGCAGCTGTATGCGTCGGTCAATTTAAATCTTCAATATCGGCGCCGAGAGAAACCCCGAACATTTAACCGCGTACCGTGTACGGAGAAGAGGGAATTTGATCGTTTTGGAGAGTTGGGGCGAATATCTACCTATTGGTCTAACGGAATTCACACGTGGGTTTTTTTCCTGGTGAGTTGAGAAGCTTTTCAAAGACAGAATTTGGCCTTTGTGAGCAAGGGGTTCACTAAAGGGATTTCAATGAGGGAGGCATTAACCCTAACTAGACCGAAACAAACAAACAAACAAGCAAACAAAAACAACCACAACAACAACAAAATAGATCGGGCCGGGGAAGCGGGGGATTTGGCCCGCGGCGACCTTGGACCTGGATAACTTTTTTTGTGTTTGTTTCAAATGCCATGTAACGTCGTGACCTTTTGAGAAAATCTTATGGGAATATTTTGATGTGGTCGGTTAGTGATCGCTAAATTTGATGTTACCATAGCAGACACAGACCTCAACAATTTTGGCTGTTTATTGTAGTGTTGGGAAAATCTAGAAATCCAAGATGGCGGAGCCAAACCGGATGGCCGCCGGTTAGCAATCATGACGTAATTTACCACCTCCTATGACCGATCTGGACAGGATTGATATATTTCTCTTTTCAAAGCACGAAGAGTGATGGGTTAAAGCTGAAATTTGTCCTCGAGGGAAGGCACTTGGGCTTATTAGGGTAGGAATTTGAACGGCCTTTTGGTCCCGGGGGCGGGAATTTGAATTTGCCAGTCTTCAAAAGTTGAAATGCCGGGGAATGGGGTGTTTTGAATCGATTGGGGGCATTATTCGGCAATTTTTGAAAAGTGATATCTGGTGATAAATTTGGAGCTTTTAACAAAAAAGTGTAACGAAAAAGTGTCTCGCCTTTGGCGTTATAAAAGGTTTTCGCTACATTGACATAAAACTCAAGGAAAGTCCGATTAAAAACGTAGACTGCAGAACAATGGTTTTTCTCTTGAACTTCACATAGCGTTACGAGATTCACTGATAAAACGAACTCACAAGGCACAAAAAAAAATCCTGTACCCAGATATTTCCACTTTGAAGGAAACATCTGCAAATGTTGGACATGCGTCTAGCAGTGTGCAGTGCGTTGCATTCCTGACGCACCGCGAAACGCCGAAAGCGTGGAATACTTTCCATTTCCTCTGGAGCTCTAGCGTTTTCTTTAGGAGTCTGCGGGCGTTCGTACGATTGACCCAACGAAACGGTATTCTAGTTTTCTAGGTTGGGACGTTCCTAATAGCTATTCGTGTTTTATAATTAAAACTTGCTCGTCTGTTAATCCAATTCCAGGCCTTTTCAGTAGGGCCATTTCTTTGCCCTAAATTAAAAATGGAGAATGTTCAGAGAGCCAGCTTCAAAGTAATGCACATTTTCTTTCCAGATGCAAATTCCTGTCCCTTTTTGGTAAATGGTGAAGTTAACAATGAGTAAACAACCATAGTGCTCTAAATAATGCTTTTTAAGGAACACTCTCTACCGTACGAGCCTTACAATTCTTTCACTTCTATAAAATTATACCATATTTAGTTACCTCGATCTCTACAGACTGTGGGTATGGAGGAGGGTCCATTTCTTTCCTTGAACGATTTCTCCAAAACCGCACCAGAACGAGAATGGCAAAACCAGTTATAGCCGTGAAAACTGTTGCTGTTCCCGACGAGATTCCTGAAAGAGGGTGAAAGCACGCGTTAGACATTGTTGTCTGTTGAATCTACCAAGAATTTCACCGAACGTCTGTTAACGCAGCGGTATGATAAAATGTTGGAATGATGCCATACAAAATGGATGGTAAAATTCTCGACTTACAGCCAAACGTGGTATTTATTTATTCTCTAAGCTTTGAAAAGGCCGAAGAGTGCATCCATGGGCTTAAAAATGTCAAGAAATCACAAATTGAAATCAATATAGTTTCAAAATGTCTTCTCGAGTTACAGTGTTGCTAAGCGAAAACCTAAGAGCGAACGAACTTAGCGTTAACGAGTTGATCCAAATTTCAGTTTGTAGGAAGGCGAAAAAACAACACCATGTAAAATTACTGTGTGCATTTTGTACCGCGCTTCATTACAGTTACAAATTTACCCACAAAACTGTCACGTTTAAGGGCTGCTCCACATTTGCGACGGAAAGAATGGAAACGGAATAATTAAAAGGAAACCAGCTGATTCGCCAAGCTTAAGATTCCAATAGGACATTTTCATGATGGCGTCATTTGACTACAACTACCAGAATCCTTCAGTTGTTTGTTTTCTCATGCTAATTAGAGCTATTGTTCTTTGCTCTCCACTGGGATTAAAAAATTTGAATTTGAAAAGGAAAACGAAATGAATTCTGGTAGTTGTAGTCAATTGACGCCATCATGAAAATGGCCTATTGCGCCTCCGTTTATGTTTTCACGGGAACGTTAAGACTCCTTAGCTTACGCTTCCGATTCGACTCAACTCCTGATTCCGTTTACGTCCTCAGAGTGAAAGGCGAAATCTCTTTTGCAAGGTACGAGGGATTCAAACAATATTTAGCGCACATGTAAATTTGAATTAAACAAATTTTAGGGTAAGATTTTAATGCGCCGGTCATCACAAAACAAAAATGTTTAAATTACTTCTTTCAAGATTGTGACAGATTCGCTTACGTGTCATCAAGAAGCAGAATTTTTTTTATTGAATTTGGGTTACTACTGAAAATTTTGGTGCTTAATGAAGTCCCGATTCGCTGTGACAATTAAAGGGCTAGCGAAACGTCAGCTCTCGAATGTCTCTGCGGCGGTCAAATAACCTTGTAAACTAACACTCAGTTTGTAAAACCAAATATTAGTCCGACACAAACCCGGTAAAACTAAGATAATCAGCAGAACTTACCGTCACTCTGCGCTTAGCAGTGGACAGAACTAAAGTGTTTGTCTCTGAGCTTACACTTATCTTTATTCATGGTATGATATGACAAATTTTGACAGAGAAGCCACATTGATAACCTAATATCCTTAATTGCTTTTTGCCCCGTATCAGCTTACAGTACTACTCAAATTAGTTTCAGGAGAAAAGTACCTCGAAGAAATACGTTTACCGAAAGACGAATGTCTTGGTTCTGTAAAGAAACGCATGCAATTAAACGCTGGATTATTAAGTCGGTTGGTCTACCTTCTGAGTTCTGACTGTTGACGAAACTCTATCTAAAGTGTAACCATTCAAATGAAAGCTGCAATTATTGCACGAGCGCGCGTTGGATACAAGATTACAGATAGCCAACGAGGCGCGCAGCGCCGAGTTGGCTACAATCATCTTCTAATGAGTGGAATAATTGTTTTATTAAAAACAAGCACACAAAATCGCTAAATCTTGCTGATTTAGTGACATTTTCTTTTCCCCTCATGCGGTCTCTTACTATATTTGTGGGCACGGTATAATGGCCCATATACCATGAAAGTTAAACCAATCAAAACTCTAGAACTGCCTTATTCAATGAGTCAGTTTTTAATAATGAACAGTATTTAACTGAGAAGCTGGACGCAGCGTTGTCGATCGAGGAGTTAAGGCATCGGACTTGTTATCCGGAGTTCCCGGGTTTAAGTCCCCCTCTGGGCGCTAACTGGAGTTGTTTCTCGGTAGTTCCGAGTTTAATCCTCGGCGGAGCTTGTAAATCAGCTGGTCTTCCTCCTTCCAGTTGGGATTTTTAACATGCTATATTTCGCTTGGATCACCTGTTTGTGATTGTTTGATTGGAGTGCCTGTAAACTATCTTGGTGTAAAGCTAAGTGCACGGCATACCACTATCAACAATGCATTGACATTTTTTTATGTTTTGTCTTTTTTGTTGTGTTCTACTGGGTGTTCAAGAATCACTGAGCTTGTAAACACTCATAAGAAAGCCACTCCGTTGTCCTTACCCTTAGTACCTATAGAAAGTGTGTGCACGTGACGTCATCGCCGCCATGTTGGTGTACCGGCAACAAAATGCGGTTTACCATTGGCTTCTTTTGCAATGGTTCACGAAAATGGCCGCCACATCACTGCCATATCAATTTGTACGGATTGTTTGCATACACTCCATAAGGTACTTTTTCTAACATTTAAATCGATATGGCCGCCATCTTACACAGTTAGCAGTCACATGAAAACTACTAATCAGTATTTTTGTCTCTCCTGCTTGTTTTTGGAACATTAAAACATAAAACATCAAAAATATCATTCAACATTAAAAAAACATTGAACAAAACAATGAAACATTGAACATTAAAAAAAGAGAAAGGAAAACTTGGGGAACGTTGGCACACGTCCATCCACAACGTGACGATATATCATACGTAAGGAAAACATAACAAGGGAACAGAGACACTGACAGATGGCCACGTGCGATAAATGGCGCGAAATGTGGGTTTCCCGCGCGTATCAGTTACCATATCAACGACTAGCACGAGGAAGACATCTGCTTTCTTAGTCAACCACTAAAATTCTTTGAATAAGAATTCTTGTGGTTTATATCATACGTCGCGTGGCAAATGGTACTGGATTACATTGATCTGAGAGTTTTCTTTTGCCATACTTCTAATATCGTGGTGATGCGAAAAGTTCCCCTTCATATCTTACGTTCACTTTTATATACATTAAAAAGAATTGAAAACTGATGTAAAAAGATCTCCCATTTAAAGGCAGCCATATATGTACTATAATATTTTTGCACATCAACAACTCTAAATCAGGAGAGTTTGGTGGCGAACACGGCTTAAGGATATCCGATAAATCTTTGCTGTTTTCAAATAGTTGAGAAAATTATGCAAAGATTCTTGGAAATCACTGTATGAAATCATTCAAATGCAAGCTTGCGGTGTTGCTGTTTTGTTATGCTCTACCAACAACAAAAACAAGCTTTATTTGCATGACTATAACAAATACAGCATTGCAAAAGCTATTCATAAGTAATTATTGATTCGTTAACTAATTCTTAAGATAACTTAAAATAAAATAAAATAAATAAATAAATAAATAAATAAATAAATAAATAAATAAATAAATAAATAAAGCAACTGAAGTCTTTGCTTATTTTAAACTATTCATACAGTAGAAGTAACCATTCCGGAGAGAAGCTCATCTCTCAATTCGAAGCACGAGGAAACCAACCGTTTACTTCGGTGGATATCAATTCGGAACGTCTTTAATCGTCTCAGAAATTCGGATATAGTCGTAAAGTGTCAGTTCAAAATTTTGTAACACTGAAAAACTGATTGTTCCTTTCGTTTTTCAAAAAGCAAACATGACGTTAAAAATCAAATACGAAGAAAGGTTTAACTGGAGTTTATGTAAAGCTGAACAAGACGCTGGTAAAATCGGGCAATAAAATTCCGTTTCCTAAAACTTTCTGTAACTTGGAGTTTCCGCTAAAGAAACCGAGCATATCAATCTGTGTATTAGCTTACACCGATAGGTCTTTTTAAACATGGTACAAAACGATCTGTGAACGCAAGAGACAACACTTGACGCATTAAAGGGGCATTGCCACGGAGATGGCTGTATGTTGCAGGTCAAAACTGCTCAACTATTTGACAAAGAAACCCTTCTTTAACGTAAAATAGCTCATTAGGAGAAAAATAAAAATAAAAAAGATTTCTCCGAGGAAGAATAAACTATGATACGTTTTTAGCTATTTCTATAAAATATACAAGAATAAATTGAAAAAAATGAGCAATTTTTTCAAGTTGCAATCCATTTCTATCCTAGCCATCCGCAGACAAAATGATTGTTACTAAGTTATGTGTACTAGGAGAGATAAAAATTGAACCCTTATTTTAACGTTTCCATCGATTCAAACCCGACACTTAAAATAGTTGACACAGCCCCTTTAAGTATTTTTGAACCGGCGAGGACAATAATCTGAGGACTATTTTACGTGCTTGGCGAATACCGCAGTTTGAACAGTAGTAATAGAATAAGTTTACTTGATTCAACTCTCTTGGCGTCAATTGCAGTAATCGTTTTTTGAGCCGTAAATTGAAATTTGATTAATACATTACAGGCGATCCACGTCACGCGCGACCAGTATTTCCGAGAATGAAATAAACACTCGAAATCCTCTTTTAATCTAATTGTTTGATTAAAGTTTATATTTAAAGGTCATCCTAACAATGATTAAGCTGCATAGTCACTTATGTTTCAACACGGAATCACCTCAATAACTATTAAGGCGGAATCAATGAGAGAAACTAACAATAAATAAGAAAGTTTCAACACTTTTTACATATCAGTCCTTAGCTTGCCTCTAAAGAAGAACTACATGTACTTGAAACTTGTAATTTGTTTCGTCTTTTTGACTAGAGTTCGTGGCGCGGAGAGCAAGGCGGCTACTGAAAATCTAAAAGACTACGTGCTCCTTTGATAGGAACTACAAAAAAACTACAAGTAACTGTTGCTTTGATTGAAACGGAAATACACGATTATGTGGTTAGAGTACAATGAATCACTGAGCATTCATTACAATTTAGCTTAAATGTTGTCGTTGGCAGGCCTTGTGCTTGTTTATCTCTTACACGATTTTCACTACTCATGCGATTTCTACACTTATAACAGCCAAAATAAGGATTTCCTCCGTCTGCCACTTGCAGCAACTGCTAAATATCAAACTTCTTTTCGCTACAAGCGTGGAATGAATAACCCAGCTACCTTAGAAAGAAACGTCCCTTTGGAAATTTGAAAAGGGTCTAAGGCTGCATTTCTGTAGCCAGTAGATGTAGATGTGAATGTAGTGGTTGGTAATTCAACAAGTGAGAACATTTTATTTTGTAGTTATTCATATAGTCATGTTAATTAATTAGTTATTTTTAATTAATAAGTCATTTGTTAATTGATTAGGAAGTGTTCTTAATTAATTAATTACACGGACCTCCATTAAAACCTGCAGCATAAGCTGAATTGGACCTGCCTGCATAAATATCGCTTATGAATAAACAAATAAATTAATTAATTAATAAATTAATAAATTAAGGGTGCCTCTAACTTTACATTTACGACAAAATCCTCAAATGTGGGCCAACTCACAAAACAAATACCACCAATTAACGTGTTTAGAACCAGAGGATAAATGTTACTCTAGGAATCTTACTGAATAAAATTAGACAGTGAAGTCGAAGACTTGTTTAAGCTGTGTCTTAGAGACGTCGCGACTCATTTCATCTAGCTTAAATGGCCATTAAAAAACTGACAGTTGAACACACATAAATAACGTTATAAAACGCTATCGCAGTACTTACTGAGAGTCACCAAGCGTTGCTTGATTGAGTTGCTTTACTTCGACAAATAACGGGCTTCACAGATGATTTTTTTTTTTAGCCAATGATACAGACATACTTAGAAAAAGAAAATCCGAATTTACTCAACAGGAAACGAACCTATGACCTTCTGATTACCAGTTCCGATGCCCTACCACTGAGGTACAGCAGACTCGTGGGAGCTTAGACTATTTCTCTAGATTCATTTCACAAGGATCCTGCATATTGTTAGGATTTGATATCGATGAGTGGTATATGTGAAAGATATGTGAAAGACATCTTACTGAAAAAAATCTAGACAGTGATGTCGAAGTCTCATTTAAGCTGTCTTGGAGACGTAGTGACTTATTTCCTTTAAAAAAAACAACTGACAGCTTAACAGTTTTTTTTTAACCGTAAAAACGCTGTAAAATACTATCGCATTACTTATTGAGACTCAGCAAATGTTGGTCCTAAGTTGATTGTTCGAGAAATAACGGCTTGATAGTGACTTTTTCAGTCAGTGAAGCAGACATACTCGTAGAAATAAAATCACCCAAGTTCAGCAAAAAGGAGTTGCCATTTCTATCCACAAAATAATTTATCAAAGGGGTAACTGCAATTAGACAAGAAGCGGAATATTTGGATAGTTTATTATTCGACTCTCCAACTAAGAGTTATTGTAGTTCGGGGTAGCTGTTTCGCGTAAATCATATGAAGCACAATAGAGGTACAAAAAGACATAAGAAATATCGAATCTCTTGAAATTATTATTTTGATAACGTATTATGTACTTATTGAGAGAAAAAAAAAATCGCTTTCAAATATTTAATATCCGCAATATTTGCCATTTCTATCCACAAAATAATTTATCAAAGGGGTAACTGCAACTAGACAGGAAGCGGAACATTTGGGTTGAGAATATTGCCCTCGTGCGTCATCAAACATTTAAACCGTACCCCTTAATTACAAATGCCTAAATCTGCCGAGCTCTTATTAGTCAGATATTTGCTGAGGAACACATCTCCGACAAGAATTCACTAAAAAAATATTGTATGAAAGCAAATTCAAGATATGCAACAATGGGATTGCTCTGGGAACCTGACATTTTTTCATGACTATCTGTATTGATTGGCTGAATAGAAATAACTTGTCATCAGGTATGTAGGCTCATTCCGGTTGACCTTGGTAACTTTGCGAATACTTTTATTCTGATTGGTTGACTGAAAAATGTTGGCATCAGTCTTTGAACAATTATTGTTTCTGCAGTGTTTGCTTACATATTGTGCATTTTTTTTCCCACCTATTGAAACTTCCAACATTGTCACGACTTTTAGCTTTAAACAGGAGAGGATGAGGTTTGCTTTTGAAACACGAATTGCTCTAAATACTGTATGATATCTCTTTTCAAAAAAAAAAATGATTGGATGAATCAAAATATCTTCTCGTCGTTATTCGCCTTGGCGATTGATCGAAAACGTTTATTTTGATTGCTTGATCACAAAAATATTGTTACTGCTCTTTACACAATTATTATCTCTAGAGTTTTGTTTTGGGCTGCCACTTAATTTTGTTGCTAGCTTGGCCTATTTTTCGAATAATGCTCCCAAAAATGTCGTTATAAAGCAACCGAAACTTTAAATATTTGTTCAGTCAGTGACAGAGACATATTCGAAAAAAGGTTACCCACGTTCTCCCAACTTCAGTTGAACCTAAGACCTTCCGCTTACCAGTTCGGATGCTCTACCACTCAGCTACAGGAGAATGGTTGAAGTTAATGCTATTAAACTAGGTTCATGTGACAAACATCCTGCATACTGCTAGCAGGATTTGAATTTCGATGCGTGTGGTATTAGTGATTAAATATGCGAGAGGAATCTTAGTGAATTTAAAACGAGGCAGTGGTGAGGTCGCCACAAGTTTCCTCTGGGTTAAATGGCTACATTGGAGAAGAACAGCTTAACAGTTTTGTTTAACCAAAAACGCTGTGGAAAGTTATCGCAGTACTTACTGAGAGTCACCAATTGTTTCTTGGTTGACGGAGTCAAGTTGCTTCTAAGTTGGACGAATAGTAGTTTATAACTGTGCACCCAGCCTTATTCGGTCGGTGGGAAAGATCAAGATATTTTGTGAAAAGAATTCTTGACACGTCGTTTAATGCTCCCCACTGATAATTCAATTATTATATTATAAATTACTGTATCATTTTTAACAATTAAAATATGTCAGGGTAAACACCATAACAATATTGTTGTTGGCTAAACAACAACAGAGTGAAGAAGAAAATACAATTAGTACGATTTGAGTCGGGTTTAAAGTTTTACGGCTTAGAATAACTTAAACCTGTTTCTCTATAGCGCTGGGGTACCTACTGTAGAATGGCCGACTTGCCTGCCAAGTTGAGACCTAGCCAAAGAACAATTGATCGGTCGGCCGACATTGGCATGAGGTACTTGTATTTATCTTTAGCTCAGTGCATCTAATTCTTTAGCCAAGTAGTGAGGAGCAAGTCTTACCACTTAGCTCACACCGCGTTTTAAATAAACTTTCTTATCATCCCCTCGGTAAGTACAATATCAATCAATCAATCAATCAATCAATCAATCAATCAATCAATCAATCAATCAATCAATCAATCAATCAATCAATCAATCAATCAATCAATCAATCAATCAATCAATCAATCAATCAATCAATCAATCAATCAATCAATCAATCAATCAATCAACCAATCAATCAATCAGTCAATCAATCAATTAGTCAATCAATCAATCAATCAATCAATCAACCAATCGATGTTTTTTTCCCCATTCAATGTTTTCTTACAGCAATATTATTTCAACCCTATTGGCTTACAACGAGAGCCCCTGGTGCATAAATAAAAAGAATTAATCAAATTGATTTCCGTGGTTGTTGAAATATCCTTTAATCAGGAGATATGTTCAGAAATGCACCCTAATGGGATGCATTAACTTGTAAAAAGTTCCCAAATACAGAGTGAGGTGCATTTCTATGCTAATGCTATTTAGAGCTCGAGGGTTTGATCTTGTACATAGCCTGTACATGAAAGTGAGATTCAGTGGGGGTCACCAGAGGTTTTTTTCTATCGCCGCTTCTCGGCTCATTTCTGTTTGAGGTGAAAAAAGAAACAAAAACCTCGGGGACCACGGCTCGTGTTCTCATATGCGGCAACAGTATCCCAGTTAGCATCACGCGCAGGCTTAGGTATGTCAGCGGCATATGAGAGCCAGGCTTTATTTGCAATTGTTCAAACACGAAGCACGACTGACGATATGTCGACCCGTTTAGAACTCAACAGAAAACTTGAGGCCAGTTACCACAGTGAATAAATTAAAGAAAGAAAAATCCGATGTTCAAAACTCGAGCCTAAGTGCACCGCGATGCTAGAGCTTAGCCCTGAAGCATGAAGCAACTTTAGGAGTATTGTCTTTTGTTCCCTGATAACATGCGATCTTGTGTTGGTTCTAGGCCGCTTCCTGGCACAATTTCCACCAAGTTTGAAATACAGGCTTTGTATTTTTTATAGGACAAAGTTTGCAAAACTCTGAGCTCACAATTATTTGGCCCGCGGCATGGGAAAACGTCCAAGATGGCGGCGTCCAAAGAGTTTCGTGGTCATTCCGGACAAGAGAAAGGTTTTTTATAGGATCAAATAGAACTCCACTGGACCTCTGTGACTAGGGCAATTATGGAGGAAAGTTTTTTTGTTATGCTTATGACAAGCAAGCAAGCGAGATATGAAAGATATTGAAAATCAAAATATTTGGACAATGTTAGAATTTGACCTTAATTAGATCACTTATAGCGTGTAACGGAAAGTGGGTGGTTCGAAACTCTGGGAAAATTTATTGAGGGCAGAACATTCACTGTGGATGTATATTTTACCCCCTTGGGAAAAGGTTTGATGTGATCACAGCTATTGTCTGATCACTAGTTTTCACTGTCACGCCATAAAAAAATTAATTAAAAAAATTGAAACAGTTCACTGAATGAAATTAAGAATTTGATGCTTTGTAGAAGGCTAATAAGAAATCAACTTACCCAATAGAACTCTCAGGTATTTTGTTAGTGTCCCGTACTTGCGTTATTTGTCATCATTCCACACAAATTTATAGGGCTTAGTACGGCATCCTAGGAGACCCAGGGTCAGTTAGTCGGGTAGTAGGACGAAAGTTTACGATAAGAACAGTAAACTTTCGCCCACGAAAATCCGTGCTTCCCGACTAACTGCCTGTGGGTCTCCAAGGATGGGTGCGGAGTTACCCTCCGAGAGAAACCGACCGGGGGGATACTCCCCTATACGTGCCGCTGGATAGAATATGGTTTTTGGCCTCTCTACCCTGAACAGGGTATATAATTTCAAGCGAGTCTGTCCCGGACCCGTCCTAGACAGGGTATGGTTGCGAGACTGTCGTCGAGTATTTGGCAATCCGAAATCAGAGACGTTAGTCTGCATTTTTTTTAGTGAACAATGCTTCACGTCAATTGAGTTTCCACTTAAGGTTCACCGCTGTTAATGCGAAATTTTGGGATTTTTCGCCATCACTTCTAGGAAGTGTATTATTTTATCTGTTGTGATTGGTATTCGCGTTTCAATGTGTGGAACATCACGTCCGGTTAGTGATAGTGGGCCTTTAAATGGTATTACTATTGCCAACAAACACTTGTGTAACATTAGAGCTAGATGCTGTCCTTTGTCCTAAATAGGGTCGTAAAATAGAGGGCATTGTCCTCCACAGGGTAGGTATTTAAGGTTATTTTCGTCCTAGATAAGGCCAGGGTTTCAACCACCCAGCGGTACTCTTATACCCAAACATGTAACAAGTGCCCCTCCCCCCCCCCCCCCCCCGGGTACACCTAACATGGCGGTCGGAAATCTAAGAAAACACTTGGAATCCACTAATCCACTCTTGTTGTAAAGACGATTAGTTTTCTCTCGTAAATTATTGCATATCCGGATCAACAATAATCCTAATGCTTAAACTGTCCAGACCGCTACAAATCGTCGGAGAAGTGGCGTTTCTTATATGCATTTAACACAGCTTTGTCACGGAAGTCATCTTAACGTCACGCCGGTATAAACTCAAAAATTCAAAATGCTCCATTTTGTCGTTTAAACAGTGATACCTGGGAAATGCTTTGACGATTTCAAATAAAATCCGAAACCTGAAGTGACACTTTGTAGACGAATCCCGAGAGATTTGTTGAGTCGCGGTTTTTAATAAATCCGCACACTTTCTACGGCATTGGCCGGTCGCGAGCTGATCGATATCGTTGCTGACCTTTTTGACGTTGAGTTTGATAAAAGGATATCATAAATCGCGTATTAAATTCTAAAAATGTGCTCATTCTGTGTGATGTGAGCAACCTACTCTGGCAGAGAAGACGTTTCGTATCCTCGTCATTTGCAGCACACGTACTTTAAGAATGTGAACATCCTTTTGAACCTCTTGGCGTGAATTGCCTCGCGACTCAAACGCTTACGTAGGTACGGTGTGTAAACAACAGAGGGGGTGAGAATATTTTCTTTACATCGTGATGCAATATCCTGGCCTCGATTGGCCATGGGTGGATAACTTTATGATACAGTGGATAAATCACTATCCAGTAGATAAAATGTGCTCCAGCTAATACATTTCATCCGCTTGAGAGTGCAGGCGATTTATCCACTTGATAAAGTCATCCACCCTTGAATAGTTGGAGCATGGTGGTCTGCGAATGCGACTGAGAGTGCACTAGCTCCGTCAGAGGCAAACTGTAACATCACGTATATCAACTCCCCGTCAATGAATCATGAATAGACTGAAAGTGTTAAAACAATCATCAATTTAAATGAATGTAAATATATGAAACATATACCTTGGTCTGCGGACGAAAGCCGATCAAACAGTAGAAAGATCAATTTGTAACTTTTTTGGTCTCTTAACTGATAAAATCCACGGTTTGTTTGCCAAGATTTTAGCTCTCGTTCGTCTCCTTTTAACGGCTTGTTTGCTGAGTTTTAGGTTTCCTTTTTGACAGGAAATGTAATCAGACGGATGTCATTCACGGCTCTTTACTTTGCCTTTTGTCATTTTACCAGAGCTGAAAGGTTTTAGAATTTAATGATTTGCGCACCAGAATATTTTCATAGCATTCGAAGAAGAAACGGATCGGCCATCACCAAACCCTTCAATTTCCCATCTTTGGGATTCTCACTGGTGCGCTTACACCACCACCAAGGACGAGGTTACAGGCCATTCAATTTTAAAACAAATCAGCGAGAAGCCCAGACATGGACCACCTTGAAGATGGAAAGAGGAAGATAATTATGGCCAGCGGAGAGTGAACGCGATGACGCATTTGAAGAAGGCTTTAGGGTAAGTTTGTGAGAATTTCAAAAATAAAATCGTTGCAGAATCAAATCAGCTCGGAGAATGGGGTCAATTCATTGATTTTAAATAAGAGAACGCCATGTTTGTGCAAATATTAATTGTGTAATGCCAGTCACTCTATTCCTCTTATCTTTTTCGGCGCGCCACAAGTACTCAAACCATGTCTTGTGTAAGCTAAGCATAAAACCGAACCGTTTATGAACATGGAAAACTAAACTTAGAAACTTACAGAATTTTTCCATTGAAATGTCGGCTTTGGTCAACTGCCGGCAAGGGGCAACACTGGAGCACTTTACCGGCAAAATTTCGGTTATTTCGTGTTTCGAGTATTTATTCAGCAGGTTTAAAGGGGCACTGTCACGGCGAAAGGTCACGGCGATTTTGCTGTATTTTGGTCAAAACTGCTCAAGCGTTTGACGAAAAACCTTTTTGCTGACGTGAAATTGCTCTTAAAACACCGGAAAGCAAATATTTAAGGGATTTCTATAAGGAGGAAGTAACTATAATTGGTTTTTAGTGACTTCTTTCAAATACACAATTATGACATAGCGCGCGTGCATCCTAATCTAATTCCTATTGGCGTCATCAAGGGTACATTTCTCAACATACGCACGGCCGTGCGTACATCCGATGGATGACGTGTGCAAGTCAGATGGGGGAAGCATACGCGCGCTATGTTATAAAAAACGTTTTAAAGAGAGAAAACACCATTAAAAAATGTATATTTATAAGAGCTCGTCGAAGTTAGGTGAAACATAAAGATAAAACCGATATGAAAAACCACTTTCACTTTTTTTACTGTACAGAGAATTTTGTAATTAATCAGGGACAAAACCTGTTTTCCAGGAATCACTTACTTTATTTTCACTACGTTATAAAAGAATTGGTTCATGCTTTTAGCTGTGCGTATATCGAGTTATGGATGCACTTGAGAAGTTTGTAGAGCACTCAAGAAGCTCGAGTTGCTCTCGGCTACGCCTCTAGCAATTCTTACGCTTCTCTCGTGCTCTACTAAACTTCCCGCGTGCATCCATAACTCGATATACGCACGCTAAGCATGAACCAATTCTTAAGAAGAACTTGAAAAAACTGGCCAATTTTTTCAAGCTGTAATCCATTTCCATCCGAGCCATCCGTAGCCAAACATAAACTAAAACTAGTTTCTATCCATTGGTAGCGGTTAACAAAACTGAACCATTATTTCAACGATTCCATCGATTGAAGTAAGTTTTTTGGCCACTCAAGGTAACACTAAAATAGATGACACTGCCTTTTTAAGGCATAAGACACATTTCTCTCACGTATACCTGCCAGTTTTATCGACATTCAAATCTCCTAGCAGCCTGAAGGATAGCTCCCACGAGTCTCCCTTCAAAGCTATATAAGTATGTGCGGCGCCAAAGTGTATAGTTTTGAGCCGTTTTGGTCTGAAAGCTTAAGGTTGAAAATTGGTATGGATTCTAGAAACCAGGTTTGAAAATGGTACTGAAAAAATGACATGTTTTGTTCTAATTTAAGGGCCCAGAGTTTGTAGAACCGAGCAGTACCCCTCCCCCCCCCCACCAAATACTCCGTGGAGTATCCCCCGGGGCTGTAGCTCAGTGGTAGAGCATCCGAACTAGTAATCGGAAGGTTTTAGGTTCAACTCCTGATAGGAGCACTCGGATTTTCTTTTTTCCGAGTATGCCTGCGTCATTTACTGATTAATACATCATTCTCATTTATTTACCAAGCTTAAAATATTAAATCACATTATTTCTATTGCGCATATGCCACACATTGACATCCCATCCTAGCAGTATGCAGAATGTCTGTCCCATGACCCTAGTTTAATGGCCTTAGCTCCCACGAGTCTCCTGTAGCTCAGTGGTAGAGCATCCGAACTAGTAATCGGAAGGTCTTAGGTTCGACTCTTGTTGGGAGAACGCGAATTTCCTTTTTCCGAGTGTGCCTGTGTCACTGATTGAACATATATTTAAAATTTCGTTTGCTCTATAACCAAATTTTTGGGAGAATTTTTCGTAAAATAGGCCAAGCTATCACTTCAAAAACTAGGTAGCACCCGCAAACAAAACTCTAGAAATAATAATTGAATTGTGTAAAGAGCAGTAACAATATTTTTGTGATCAAGCAAAAACGTGTTCGATCAATCGCTTAGGCGAAGAACGAGGAGAAGATATTTCGATTCATCCGATCATTTTTTTCGAGGAAAGATATAATATTTAGAGCAATGAGGAATTTCTAAAGCAAACCTTATCATCTTCTGTCTAAAGCTAAAAGTCGTGACAATGTTGGAACTTTTCAGTTACAGATGGGAAGAAAAATGCACAGTATGTGAGCAAACACTGCAGAAACAATAACAGTGAACCGATCAAAATAAAAGTATTCGCAAAGTTACCAAGGTCAAACGAAATGAGCCTACATACCTGATGACAAGTTATTTTGATTCAGCCAATCATTACACATAGTCATGAAAAAATGTCGGGTTCCTAGAGCAATCTCATTGTTGCATATCTTGAATTTGCTTCTATACAATATTTTTTTTTAGTGAATTCTTGTTGGAGATGTGTACCTCA
Organism: Pavona decussata; assembly: GCF_977016875.1. Taxonomy (NCBI): domain Eukaryota; kingdom Metazoa; phylum Cnidaria; class Anthozoa; order Scleractinia; family Agariciidae; genus Pavona; species Pavona decussata. The sequence continues at coordinate 701,483 of NW_028145450.1, forward strand.
GCAAATACCTGACTGATAAGAGCTCGGCAGATTTAGGCATTTGTAATTAAGAGGTACGGTTTATATGTTTGATGACGCACGAGGGCAATATTTCTCAATCCAAATATTCCGCTTCCTGTCTAGTTGCAATTACCGCTTTGATCAATTATTTTGTGGATAGAAATGGCAAATATTGCGGATATTAAATATTTGAAAGCGATTTTTTTCTCTCTCAATAAATACATAATACGTTATCAAAATATTAATTTCAAGAGATTCGATATTTCTTATGTCTTTTTGTACTTCTATTGTGCTTCATATGATTTACGCGAAACAGCTACCCCGAACTACAACAACTCAAGTTAGTTGGAGAGTCGAATAATAAACTAATAAATGAGATGTAACATCAATAATTGTTCTTAAAATATGTACCTGGAGAATTTGTTTAGTATTGTATAAGTTGACAGCAGTGCTTGCTTGCTTTTAAGTCACGTTATAGGCTTGGAACCATAGAAATACTTACAGTCTCACGGAGCACCGAGGAGACTGCCAACTTGAATACTAAAACAAGAGCGGGGCCTGAGTACTAGGCTCCAGGCCAAAAACTTTCTCTGAATAGTAACATTTACTCACTGCGTAGTCATTACTGAGGCTCACCGCATAATATCAAGTTATGACAAATGCTGAAGTTGTCAACCGCCACCAGGGGAGGTGGGGCGGGTCGCGAAAATCGACTGTGGTCCTGTACTACCGATCATTTAAAATGATTACGTTTACAACGGAGCGGCCAAATTTATAGTCGACAACAAGCATGCGCCATTCCGAGGGAATGCGAAAAGATTAAACAAAATTTTTTTAAATCTTTTGAGAACGATCGATCCATTCAGTATAGGAATGAAATACGAGAAGTCTAAGGACTACTGCAAAGCGGATCATAACGTGTTAATATATTTCTAAACAATATATCCCACTTTCCGTGTTGAAGACTATCCATAGGGGCAGAATAAACACGCAGATTTATTTATTAATTAATTCCAAGTTGTCTCTCTTCACTCATATGTGTAAATGATTACCGACGACATACTGCTGGGGGTAACCCTGCGATGGACTAGCATCCCATCCAGGAATAAAGAAACAAGGGTTAAGCTTCGTCTGTGTCAGTCCAATCAGCACAGCCCGTTGTGCGACTGAACCTTTTTGAAGGTCGTTAGTTTGTACATAGATTTAGAATCGCGTTTACGGCAAACGGCAAACCGGTCCTGTTTATCGAGTTGTGTGGTATTGTCGCGTAAGATTGAAGCTTTAAAATCCCACAACATGTATGAAAATGGCTGCCCCCATTAAATCTGCGGCGCTGTTGTCATGGCAAGTTATTTAGCACCTTTGCATTCGTAGTTTGCGGTGATGCTGGTAGTGAAAGGATTTCGGACCATCCAGGTTGTTTACAGACCTTGGAAAGATGGTCGAGCGCCAAGCGAGATAATAACCGCGGGAATTTAAATTAACGCTGGCGCTAAGAGTTTGATCGATCTAGAATTGGGAACGTTCTCCCCAGTTCGCTTTCAAGTTGCTCTCGTTTCTCGGTTCATCTACAAATATTAAAGAATGAATCAATGGCCGTTTATATGGCGAACAGCTGGGCCAATTGATACTCTAAATTAAAGTTATCTTAAATAAGCCTTTTAAAAATAGCGCCAGAGTCCTGAGAACCCTACGGTATACACTGGCATAAAACTTACGCAAATCCTAATATCTTACAAATTTCAAAATCCCGTAAAGAGTCTTTCCCTCCCGCCTTGGGAGGTGCGGCCAACGGAACGGTAGCTCCAATCCTATAATCCTATAATCTGTTTTAAAATTGTTTTAGCTTGTAGTTAAACTGAAAGCCTTTGAATTGAAAAAATAGTATGATTAAAAAATCTCAGTCGTGTTTTGTCGAATTGTTGTAATTGTTAGATGAATGAATAGAGTCACGTATGCTACTTTAACAATTAATTTGGCGCGCATGATTTTTATGCAACAATTTGAAGTGCCTTTGTATACTTACACCTTCACCAGAAACAATTCAATATCTCGCGAAAATTTGAGAAACTAACAGCATTGATCAGTAGCAGCACTCAACAACTGCCTTTTGGATGATCAACGCAAAATTTTGACCATTAACAAACTGAAAAGAAACAGACGCCAAATACAGTCGAGCATCATTTAACAGCATGGTAGTACAACAATTAACAACATCGTGGTTAAATACCGGCCATTTGCATATTCTTTCTTTAAGATTAATTTAACATACAGCAAACGTTATAACCATTTTGTTAAGCACAATGATTAGATCGAATGGAGAGAACTGCTCAGTCGCTTTTATTCGCACTTCAGTATTTCATCCCCGGCTAGAATCCGGCAAGGCTAGGCAAGATTTGGCTCAGCGTAAACTCGCGCTAAAACGCAAATCTGCTCTCTACAATGGTATTAATGCTATGTAAACACTTGAAGTGAATAAAGTTACGTGCCACAAACGGTCTGTTGATCTAAAGCGGTTAGCGCCGTACTTAAATGTATTTATTAGACAAGCGACATAACTTATTTCTCTCACCTGTTATGCCGGACATACTCTCGATGTGCGCTACTGAGCTATCCGCAGTGACTTGATGATTCAGAGGAAGTTGTTAGCCGAAAGGATCGAATACAGATTAATTCAAATTATTGAGATTGAAGTGTGTGAACGCGAAAGAAATTAACGTCCAATAGCTTTGCAAGTAAATACCACCACGTGGCTTGTGGTAATTGGTGACAGAAAGCCCGAGTAGCAGTCGTTGAAGATTTAACAATCAGGTTCTTGTTCGCACGGCAAGGCTTGAGTATGCAAATTACAAGAGATAATAGACTTGTTTACATGCCTGTTGCAATGTTCGGCTCTTTCTGCTAAATTTACATATATATTAAGCATAAGTTGATATTTTCATATCTAATATTATTGAGCGGAATTTTAATTATGACGATTGGGGTGGCTCAGGAGTACATGAACTATTATATGGTATAAACTCACGGCAAATCTCGAAAAAGATCATAAGTTTGCAATTTGCCATGTCTCAGTTTTGTTTGCTTGACTGATTAGCAAGAGCAGTCAAATTTCCATGCAAATATAGAGACACCCAACGCTTCATTTCGATGAATATCTGTTTTCGGAGGGCATTAATTATAATCGCTTCAGAAATTCGTATTTAGTCGTAAAGAAGATTTGCAGTTTTCTTCAGCAAAATTGTAGGCTCAAAATTTCGTTACACTGGTAAACTAACTGATTCCTTCCGTTTTCGAAGCGGCATATATGTCATCAGAAAAAAAAAAGATCATCTAGCATTTTCTTAAAACCAAGGACAGCTCGTAAACTGAGGAATAAAATTCCAGTTCCTAAAACTTTCTACAACTTAAAGTTTCAGCTAAAGTATGCGAACTGATAAATCTTTGTAAGCACATGCAGTGAATCATATGAAATACAGTTATGTACGCGACTTTTAAAAGTTGTTGCGAAAAGACAGCCTGATAAAGGCGAGAACTGCGATAGTCGTTCGCTTATTCAGCTTAGTTTGTATTAGCTTAACACAAATATGCTTTAACAGGACACAAAACGACCTGGAAACTGACAGGAGACAACATATTAGGTTAAGTTGCTTAAACGTTATCGTTGGTTGCCTCCGGAAATGACTGAATTCACTGAGTGCATTCAAACCTGCTTCTCACACTCACTCAAATGTGGCTCTTGAATGAGAATAAATAACTGAAAATACCCCGAATACCCTGTGTACCAAAAAGTTTGAATCGGGTTACTTACCAATAGGCACGATTGGCACGAAGTGAGCAGTTGCACTTGAATAGCTTCTGATTGGATTCGGTCTGAAAATTATGCTCGGTGCTTAAACAAATCAGCCAGACTCCCGCGATTTTCTTAATTACTCGCAGGACTATTTATTTCATAAGATGGCTTCATACTTCCGCTCCGTGCAAAGTGAAAAATTATTTTCATGACATCCCCTCTTTCATGATCGTTCTATGTGAGGAGCGGTCCCTCGCCAAAAATACCTCTAGTGTGTGGATTTCCATTTTTCAGCCGTTTTGACCAATTGTCAGCTGTCCTGGGGTTCATTCATGGAGACTGCTAACTTAAAGATATATCCTAAATACTGCTTCTCAACAATAGCCTATTTTTAGTCAACAAGAGATTATGAGGTAAGAAAGCGAATACCCCATACATGCCCCTCTTCCTTTTCAATCTATTTTAGTTTGCATTGCTATTTTAATGTCCACATCTTATTGGTCAGTTAGAGTGACGTCATTTAATTTTAAACTCAATGGCGGATTATAATTTCCCAAAATAGCATGGCGCGAACTAAAAAAAGATGGAAAATAATTATCATGGGGCACAGGGATTCGCCCTCTTACCTCATAGTTTCTTGTAGTCAGACAATAGGCTGTTGTTAAGAAACAATATATAGTGCTAGAGGACTTGCTGGAGGAAAGAGAGCCACTCCGACACTATTTTCTGTGCCCGTTCTTTATTCTGTACTGTTCATCTTCTCAACAATCTCTAACTCTGACTGAAAACTCTTGTTCACCTCTCTCTGACCAAAAAAGGAAACGCGTATCACCTAACACCGGTCAAGCGAATTACCCTTGCGCAGTGCAGTCATTGAAATATTTTTGTTTACAACGTTAGTTCGAAAGACTTTCCGTTTAAATTCTTACACAGTTCTGTTTTGGAGCTGGTCAAATTAAACGATATGAGGAATGCAAAAAAAGTAAACAACACATTTGCAGAGCTAAACCTATAGTTGATGACAAACTTACAAGGAAATAACGTTTAAAGATTGTTACATAACAACAAAGTAACTTCAAATTTAGAGAAGGGACGGACCTAAGGTACCGCCCTATTCCATAAATTGCTGTTGTGTAAACCGCGGTGGTTGTAATTACAACAAAACTTAATTTCTCTTAAAGCCACCTTTGTTCAAGGGTGTTACACCCAGATGATTAAAACACTATGTCGAATTAAAAGAAACTACTAACTATCATGAATTCTGTCAAAACTCGCGGAAATAGACCAAGAATTATTTCAAATACGAGGGAAAGGACATTTCCGGGAAATTGCATAGAAGAACGTAGTTGTTTACGGAAACCATTTCAAAAATACTCAATTTTTAAAAAGGACGGGTGGTTTGCGGTGATAAGACCCCCTTTGAAAACAGAAACACCTGTTTCACGCCAAGGGAGGTCTGAACAGCTAAACTGGAAGGTCCACCTATTTTTCAATATTTTTTCAATATTTATAAAACTGTAAATGGTTTGAACCCAGGAGTCATGTCATAAATACTTAAATTATGATCATCCGGGTGAGTGTAGTCCTGAGAAGGACTGTTTAGGGTGACTTTGACTGACGTTCTGACAACCTGAGCGGAAGTCATCTTCAGAGTCAAGTGAATTGTGGAACGTCAGTGTGCTATAACGTCAGATGGTTTATACTGATGTCTCTGGGCCCAGTTGCTCGAAGCATGGTTAGTGCTAACCCGGGTTAAATACCATGACAACCTATAGGTTTTAATACCTCTTTACCAATGTTTAGCACTAACCATGCTTCGAGCAACTCAGCCCAGCTGGTTGTTAATCTAATTGGTCAACGGTGTCGAGATGTTATTGGTCGTTTGTCGGTAAGCCGTGATGTTATTGGCTGTGAAGACTATAAAAAGTGATTGGTACGTTTCAATCCGCCTTTTGTCAGTCAAAAGTCTGTGGGTCTATCGTTAGTAAAATATCTATTGTTGTCTGTTTCGTTGATGTTGTCAATAAGTATTTGTATGGTGCAGGTAGTTGTAGGCTACGGTTGAGTGGCGTTAAGTTAGTAAACCAGCTTTCCAGAGTGAGTCGTTGATAGTCATTTGTACTGTAGGTAATGCACTTGGCAGAGTCTCAGTCGATTTTTGACATCACCATTTCTAGTTGCTCGTTAGTGTTCAGTCAGTCGTACGTCTAACTTTTTGCCGGTCTCACCGATGTAAATGGCCTAGCAGTTGCAGCATTTGATCTTGTAAACTGCTCCCTGTCTGCGGTTCGTACTTTCGTCAGTAGTTGTCGTAAAGTGGTAATAGGTTTGTGAGCTACGTGTTTGATCAGACGCGTCGTCTCTGGTTACGGTCCCTATAATTGTTGCGATGTGATGCTTATGTTGTTGGCTGTCAGATGATCCTTTCTCTATTGACTCTGTTATATTAGCCACAATCCCATAACCAATTAGATAAACCTTCATCCTATGAAATTCGCATTTTGGGGATATGAGAATAGTTGTAAAATTCGCTCGCTTTTCTTTGTTCTTTTTTTTTAATCGTTATTTTGTGGTTAATAAAGAATTACCTTTTTAAAAGGTGGTGATTTAATCTTTCTTGTTAGACTGGTGTGCCCTTGGCCTGCCAACGTCTCATTCACCTTGCGACTTTCACGTTTTTAGTCCACTATATGCGACATTTTACAGGACAAAAGTACTTTTTGTATCAGCATAACATACATCATTTTTATTTACTTTGTGTCTTCGTGCGTCTTCATTTTGTGAGAACGAAGATTGTGTAGTTTTAAATTGTACAAATGAATAAAATATTTTGTTTTACTCAAAAAAGCCTTCATGCTTTATTTCCTAAAATTACCAAAAGGTGCTGGTTTCATGAATATTTGATATATATCATAAAGTGTCAGGCTGTGAACGTGTGAGGGATAATATTTAAAGAAACTGTTTCTTGTTCAGCGTTTGTCCCAAGTTCAAACAGGCGGCAACGACCATAGAAGCTTGAAAAGCTTCCTTTTAAGTCTTCAAAATATTGTTCGATTTTTTCCAGCACTTTTATCAAACCACTTGCTTAATCTCAAAACTTGTGGAGCGTAAGTACTTCGCCTGGTCGTCAACTTCTGCATTAAGTTCTTGGAATTTCCCCTCAAAGGCCTTCTGGACAATAGGGCGCTTGGTCTTAAACGTCGGAGTCAGAAAACCATTTTCGACAGAAAACGGCTCGTTGTGCAAGTGGATGGCTTTAACCTGCAGTGGAAAAATTATACAGGTAAGGTATTGGTACACTCCCGAAAGGCGCGTTTAAACGTTTTTAACATTAAAATAACATTCGTTCAACAAATTAGGTGAATGGATATTGGGCAAATGTTGGATGAGCCGAGTGGGAGTATTTAGGGCTTCAACGCCATTCAACATTTTCAAGAACAAAAGAAAGGTTGAAGCGATGTTGAATGAAAGTTTAAACCGATTTATATTTGATTCAATACACTTTCAACGAGCTTTCAACACTTTTTTTGCACTTTCCACAATGTTGAACGACCCGTTCAAACGCCCCCGAGATTTAGTTCAAACAAGCTTTCGACGCATGCTGAAACAAATGTTGATACTATTTAAACGGGCCTTAATTAAAGAGCAATTAAGTCTATATTTGGAAGAAACTGTTGTTTGAAGGGGGGTTTAAAAAATGTATTTAATTAAAAAAGGAACACTTCCAGACAGTTTCCCTAACACACTGTAGAGCACCTTGGGTTGCCTGTGGACTTTCTATTTGTTTATTAATAAGCCATTTCCGAGTTGCTTTGAGCCTCATTATGAAAGCGAGGCTAAGTGCAAAGTTTCTGTTATGGAAATTCGTTTTCATTCACACGCAAGCAAAACTAATTTTCATATGAAAAGCTTTGCACTTAGCCTCTCTTTCATAGTAAAGTTCAGATTAACTCGGAAATAGCCCAAACTGAATAGAACGGCAAAAAGGGAAAACGGAAAAAAAAATTAATATAGACAAACAGATCAACACAAGAACAAATTAAAAAAAAAAGATAAACAACGTTAACCCTTACTAGGTAGTAAGCACATACCTGCTCGAAAGAATTCAGTTTGGCTTCTTTGCCTTTCAGAATAATATCGTTGAAAATTTCCTTTTTCACATCCTGTAAAACACACAGATAAAACGATTTTAATCATATTTTTCGTTCTTGACTTGAAGCGCTCTATTTGTTCCTCCTGATATCAATCGTCTCAAAACGCTCTTCTTCTTCAAGGATTTGACTCGATGTGTTAGATTATTATAGCTTGGTGACTTTCATGTCTTTTCTTTGCCTCATCACTACATGTAACTTAGTGACTTATCAAGTGTAATTCCCAAGCAAAGATACGCATTCTAAAAGTCACAATTACCTTGTAAACGGGGATATAACCTTGATTTCTGTGTCTCAGATTGTCATTCTTGACATTTGGAGTCGGTTACTAACAGTTCAAGCAGTTATTGCCCTAACAATCTCTTAATTATACTCAGCTGGTCATTACTTAACGGACGCAGAGACGTAAGGTTAATAACTAAAGTGGTATTTTATCTCCCGCATGGGGACAGCTATCTTTTAAAGAGACCGTGATCACCAAGGAACATATTGATCTTACCATGACACCAATTTTCCATTCTTATCACGTGGCAATGCATTACCTCATTTTCACACAGCTGCGCAAACTCTCCCGGGATCTTCTTAGCTCGTGCCCAGGGCTCCAGCACCTCTTGGTCAGGTATGATGATGGCAGTAACGTATGACTGAAATAAATGAAAGAAATTACTTTTAAAATACCGCGAGTATTATGGTCAGAACTTCTGCATATATCGACCATATGTGGTGGCCCCCTCCCCGTGACGTGTTAAGTATAGAAAACGCATATCAACCCATCTTCACAAGTGTGGAGCCGGAAAAGGTCGATCGCTTCAAAAGAAATACCAAAAAGCACTTTTCCACTCAAGCTTTTTGTATGTTTTCTCCCATTCGAGAACCAACAGCTATCCCCTTCTGCGCATGACTGACGCTGTCAGTAACGCGCGCGCAGTCAAGCCAAAGGCTCTGGGGTCAAGAATGGTTTTCTTGGGCTAGCTGGCATTTTTATCCTGACGTATTTTTCTCTTGTCGCACATGAAGCCATTGCCAGCTCAGCAGTGCGCTTTTTGATACCTGTGAGTTGATATACGACTCGACTTTTTGGAGTGGCTTTTAACTTGTCTTTGATTGTCACTAACCTCTAATTTAATTAAAACTAGAATAAAATCCAGTGATTAGAGAGTTTTATATCCGAGTTTACCGCGAACCGTGAACCGCTGGAGGTCACGTAACCGAGTCTTCACGTCACGTTTGAGGTTTTCGACATGCGTTTTCAACGTGGAGAGGTAGGTTTTCACGTATGTCATTTACCTGAAAGCTTTTAGCGTATAACTCTTGTTTTATCTCACGAAATTATACAAAAATCTTTATCAAGTCTTTAGCAAGTCTTCATCCATTAACAGAGGCACAAATTTGGGTGAAATGCTAAATTTGTTAAATCCTATTGGATTTTGAAAACAAGTGCCATTCATGGCTGCTGATTTAAAATGGCGGCCGTAAATTTGCAAGAAGACCTGATGTAAGAATTTACAGCTCTTCACCGCTAGATAACCCAGTGTTACCGTAAATTACTTTTATTTCTGATTGATATTTCTCCTACTTCTACATGGAAAAATAAACCTAGAATCCACTTCTTTAATCCACCGCCAATCTAAATCGAATTACGTTTGAACGTCGAACCGCAAACGGGTAACCACAAACCGCGGTTAGAGGTTCGCGGTAAACTCGGATCTAAAACTCTCTATTAATCGATCAGACGTCATGTACCCACCTTTAAGCTGTCTCCATGCACAAAGGCCTGGGCCACGAGAGGACTTCTCAAGTAAACATTCTCAATCTTCTCCGGTGCCACATACTCACCCTACAGAAAAGGTAAACTCCTTTAAATTTAAATTATGTCATGTAAAGAGTATCAGACGCGTGTTTTGCTATGCGCGCGCATACGTCACATAGCGTCATCATGTCGCCAAAGGTTTGTAATCTTCTTTTTCTGTTTAGAATTGTTTGGTGGTCAATCGATGCATTACTAATCAACAAATTGACATTTGAGACTGATAATTATTAGCGGTATACACAGTCAACCTTATTTGGAGGTGCGTAACAGATCTTATTATTTCGGCGAACACTTTGAAAGGCAATGGAGTTCAAAAGGTGTTGTCTGGACATAAGCAGCTTAGAAGAATTTAGGGAACTTGTCTTAACAAGCTTGTTCGAAGAGGACCCACCTTGTCTCGGGTAGAGGGGTTATCTAAGACACAACCTATCTCAAGAACATTACCGACAAAATTTTATTGGCTTTTTGTGTTGGCACAGAAATATTCAGCTAGCAAGAGTCAGCATTGCTAGATGAACAAGAAAAGTGAGGTTTGAATCTTATTGTCATTTTTTACTGCTGGGTAGAGGGGGCTGTGCAGGCAGAGATCACCATCTATTTTGTGGTTTGGTGGGTCCTGTTCGAGTATAGTGGTTTTGACCACTTCAGTTTCTTGCTCAATTTGGAACCAAGAAATGCTACAATGCTACTCTGTTAGATATTTCAACATGGATGCGAACCTTAAGTTTGAAGGGGAAATTTTCACTGTTTGTAGTATTACTTTAAAATTTACATTGATGGAAACAGTAAAAAAATTGTTCAGAATTTTTTTGACAATAACTTCACTAGTACGCAAAAACTAGTGTTTAATAATTATTTTTGGCTAGAATGGTCAGGGTTGAAATGGATTGAGATTGGTCATTTTTTTTAAAGTCCATTCTGTGTATTTTGGAGAGAACGCTATAAAAAGTGATTATAGTTCGTTCCTCCCGGGAGAAATCACTTAATATTTTCTACTCTGCGCACCAAGGGTAATTTTGATGTCAGAGAAAGGGTGCCTTGTCAAATGTTCTAACAGTTTTAACCGAAGCCCAGAAATATCCAAGACAGTGTCATTTAACATCGAACGAATAACACTTATTGTACAAAATAGATACAAAGTAATGATCTCTTGAAGAGGAGAAATACCTGAGCAAGCTTAAAGATGTGCTTGACGCGATCCACGATTCTTAGAGCGCCATTATTCTACAACGAAAAAAGGAATATTTCAACAGCCACCATTACACCGTTACACGTTTCACGTTTGCTAAAACAATACTGCATGATCGATCATTAAACCTATCTAGACCGGGAAGTTGGGGTGGGGTGGGGGTGGGGGGGGGGGGGGTGAGAGATGCTGCCCGCGGCGAACATGAATTTCATTTTTGGTATTTCCGCCAACGCTATGGAACATCAGGACTTTCTGGAAAATATTTGATGTGGTCTGTTAGTGTTCATTGACTATGATATAACCATGGCAACCAATTTTTGATAGGCAGTTTTTTTCAGAAAATGGAAAATCCCGTTTCAAAATGAAGAGAAATTGCTTTTCTAACTGTAACTTTTCTGTTTTTAGCTCATATTAGTGTTCCTTTATTTATTTGATTTTTACTTAATTTTGGCACTTTCCTGCAGTTTTGGGGAAATCCAGAAGTCCAAGATGACGGATCCAAGATCAGATGTCATTTGGCAATCATGGCTTAATTACCACGATGTATGACGTCATCACCTTCCATTGCGGACCTTAAAGGAAACATCTCTGGACGTACTATTTATCCTCCAAGCCTCATAATCGTAGCTTCTATAGTTGCCAACTTATGGAGGGTGGAGCAGGGGGCAGATTCGGTCCGAAAAGACGAAAAAACAAAAAAAAAAAAAAAAAAGCCCGGCCTAGGCAGGGTCAACGAGATTAGGAATCACGTTAACGGTAAAAGCAAACGTGAGGTTCGCGCTAATTTTCTAGAAATAACTGGTACACAGATGAGAACATCCTAGGAGAGCCAGGGGCAGTTAGTCGGGTAGCAGGGATTTTCGATGGAGAAAGTTTACTGCTGTAAGAACGAGACGAGCCCCTGGGCAATTTACCGAACCAGTTCCAGAAGCATTTAAATTCCCAACTTTTGATTGGGGAGAAATTCAATTTTGATTGGGCAGGAATTCAAACGCTTCTGGAACTGGTTCGGTAAGAGTAATTTCCCAGGGGCTCTCTCTCTTTCTTACAGTAAACTTTCGCCCACGAAAATCCCTGCTACTCAACTAACTGCCCCTGGGTCCCCGAGGATGAAATGAGAATAGTGCAAAGCAATTCTGGCTTATGAGGCTAACCCCAAACTACTTTATTTTGCCGAGTAACTGAAAACAAAGGGTAAACAAGGTCATATGTTTAGTTCTACCATTTGCCGTTTGCCTTTAACGTAATTCTAAATATCTTTTTTAACATCATTTTACCGGAAGCCATTCTCCAATGTCTCCAGTATGGAGCCAGCCATCCTGGTCGATAGCCTCAGCGGTTTTCTCCGGAGCCTTTAAGTAGCCTTTGAAGACATTTGGTCCCTTTATACAAATCTGAGGAACAGTTGAGATTAAAAACGTGCGTTAATAGAACATTATGGTGGTGTTTGAAATTTAAGGTGGCCGTCACAGTTTTCTAGTATACAGGTGTTAGTAAACATTATATGCAAACTACGTACTTTTGCGTGCCCGAAATTAGCAAGGTTAGCTAAGAAGAAATGTATTTTGATGTTTATTGTTGAGCTAGGTACCGTTGCCATGCAGCGAGCTATTAACCGTCCACAAATAAAAGGTTTCCTTTATTTTTAGAAAATGAACTCGTTAGTAGCTCGTTAGTAGCCAGTATCATGATACTTTGACGTAATTTTCAGAACCACAAACAAAAAGATTCCGTTTTCCCGAATCCATGTTATGCTGCATGTGTATAGTTGCGTACACGAATTTTTTATCTCCAGAAAATCTCACAAAATACTGACAGTGGCTCTGCTTTCATGAAATTTTGACAGAGAGATCTCTTGTAAATATTGGTTGTGCATGCTAATGTTTTGTGAAAATACCTTCCGTCAGATTTGGGTTTTTGCTTATAGACGAGGTACGGTTTTAGAGAACTACTGTTTTGGCAAATTTCACGAAATTCTAACAAGCGATTCCTTAGAATCTAAAACAGTTCATTTTCACTTAAACGACCAGAACAATTTTATGGTTAAATGCGCATGCGTGGCTTTTAATTGCAGAGATGAAAAGCATGCAAAAAGGCTTAGCTTGTCGTGAACTCATTTTCTTTGCTCGGTGATAAAAGAAAAAGGGTTCACAAATAAGAACCTGAGTTATTTTCTGAACAAAAATCAACTTTGTGATCCATTTGATATAAAATTGAAGGATCGCTTAAGCGACGCCGTACTTGCTTACCACAACCCTAGCATGCACTTAATAGGATTATTAAGGCCCCATCCACACTAATACGTTTTCATCTAGACGAACACGCAAAACATTTTTCTTCCACACTAGAGTTTTCGCATCGTTTTCACCTGTTCACACTTAAACGCTCGAAAACGAAGTAAACGAATGGGACCTGGGATTGCGCATCATCACAAGACCATCCACCATCTTGCACAGATGTTCTGATTTGGACTGTCACCGTTTTCAAAAGTATCTGTTTTCACCAGTCCGCAATAGAAACGATGCGTTTTCAAAACGATGCGTTTTCGAAAGTCTTCACTTTGGAAACCGTTTTCAAAAGTCTCCGTTTTCATTGGCGTTTTCAGTCGTTTTAGGGTGAAACGCATCAAAAAGTATACGTTTTTAAACGAAAACGTACTAGTGTGGATGGGGCCTAACTGGTCCTGCAGATTTAATTGTAGCATTAACTGAACTTGTAAAGCGCGTGCAAACTGTGTTAAGACATCTTAAAGAAACATACCTCTCCCCTCCCATCTTTAGTGAAGCACTCCTTTTCTGGAACATCCACCAACTTTATCGTATTACTCGCCAGCGGCGGACCCACGTGACCTACAAATAAAAATGTAACCTATTACAATACAATACAATACTTTATTGACACACCCCATAAGGGTTTTTCAATGACAATTTGCAATCATAATCAAGAAATAACAGTTAAAAAAAACTTTACATAATAAAGCATTCAATATATAAATATTTAATAGCAGTTTGAGCACAGTGATTGCCTTAAACGTAAAAGTTCAGAAGAGCAAAAATATTTGTTGCCAAAAGGCGAGGTCAAAAGGCAAAACAATCCAAAAAGTTGAATAAAACAGCTGTTAGACGTGGAAAGTACAGCCTCGTACTCATGCTGGAACGTAGGAATCGGGTTGGTGTTTTGAGAGCATTTACATGTTAGCAGAAAGGTTTTTTGTCAAATACTTGATCTGTTTTGACCAAGATACAGCAAAATTGCAGTGACAATGCCCATTTAAATCTACAAGATGATTCTTGGAGTCGTCGGCAATATCATTTGAAATCACATGATTATTTCGCGCAAAATGTCCCGCACTTCATCATCACCATCATCATCATCATCATCATCATCATCATCATTATCATCATCATCATCATCATCATCATCATCATCATCTCAATTAGGTCGGTAAAAGCCGGTTAGGCAAAAGGCCAACCACTTACAAAATTACATGCCACAATAAGTAGAATGCAGAATAACAATTAACTATACAAATTGACATGTTCTTATTAAGCTAATGAACTAAGATAATTCTTAAATTCGACAAGAGACGTAATGTCAGGCCTATCAGGGAGGAGCTGATTCCAGTCTCTGGCAGTTCTTGGAAAAAAAAAAGAAAATTTGAAAACGTCTTTCTTACGGTGAGGTTCTATCAACTGCTCCTAGTACGAGTCTCATTACTAAAATTTTAAAAATCGTCAATCTTAATGTCAACTAAACGATGAATAATTTTATACATGAAGACCAAGCGAGAGTTTGGCTTCATATAGTACGGTTTTACAACTAACAGTTCAATGTTTGTAGCTTCAGCGTGCAATAAGCCAATGACCAATGTAACACACCTATTGAGGTGTCTTTGACCAAGGTCAAGGTCGCCGCAGCAGCATTCTCAGTTTGGCCATATCCTTCTAACACCTGAAATAACAATAATAATAATAATAATAATAATAATAATAATAATAATAATAAACATTTAAAGCTTAAAGATTCGTTGTTGTTTTTAATCTTAATCTTACTCCATTGAAATTGCAAGAGTATACCTTCCTTTTACATGAATAGCTTCTAGCCCACCATGCAACGAACTGAATTTTTGTCAAATAGTTGCAAAAGTGTGAAAAAAATGGCTAAAATTTCGTTGATTTCTCCGCTGTCAGTTAATTATGATGGATATTAGTTACCTTTTACTTCTTTTTGTATCGTATCAGTCATGTCCTTCCCATTAACCAAACAGTGTCGAGTGTCGTTTAAGGGGATCAATGATGTCTTTCTCCTTAACCGAACAGTATCGTTCAATCGTTCAATCTATTTCGAGATTTAGAGATTGCATGAAGATCTTCAAACGTTTCCTATACTAATTAACGATTATTGAGAGAGGAAATATTACGTATACCTAAGTACTTACGTAACATGCTCCCAAGACGCATCTTAAGAATGTCATAACTTTACTGGACAAAGGAGCAGCTCCACTGGTAATAACCCGAACGTTTCCACCAAGGACCATCTGTAAACCATTAATAATAAAGGAGTTATAAGCGTAAATCCTTTACTAAACCCATCTTCTATCTCTTGTAAACCCTTTGCCGGCTTTGAAGATGTTCTGTGGGCGTTAAGTGGTAGCTTGCAATACCGGCGTATTATTTTGGTTCAGCGCAATAGCCGCTAATCTTGGATGTTAAAAGCAGAGGAAGATTGGGGAGAGTAGAAAGTGTGACCAACGTGACAGGAACATGGCGGCGGCTAGGACTTAACGACTAACCTAGATTCTGACTTTCGCGCGCCGCCCTAGGTCTACCGACCTAAATTGCCCTCCCAGCGAATAAATAGGTTTGGTTTTATCCTTTCTATGTGTGATACGCGTCACCTCGCATTTATTCGGATTAAAGTGCATCTGCCATTTACTTGCCCAAACGCCTAATCTGATCTAGGTCACACTGCAGAGCAGGGATATCAAAATCCGGTGAATCGATTGTGTGGTAGATTTTAGTATCATCTGCATAAATCTTGACAGTGGATGTCAAATCTGTCGAGATGTCATTTATGTAGATAATAAACAAAATAGGGTCAAGAATTGTTCCTTGGGGTACCCTGGACTTTACTGACGACCAATCCGAACACTTGCCTCTGATAACAACGCGTTGCATTCTGTTTGTCAAAAAGTGCCTAAACCACCGCAGTAAGGGCCCGTCTATGCCGTGCCTATTCAGCTTCAGCAATAAACGTTCATGTGGCACACGATCAAAGCTTTAGACAGTTCTAGTAAGATCACATCAGTAGGTTTAGAACAATTTCTAGCTTTAGCCCAGTCATAGGACGCCAGTAACTGCAGAAGAGTGGATTTACCACTGAGGTTCGCGAATTGATCCCGGTTTAATGGCTAAGGCCATTAAACAAGGTTCATGGGACAAACATCCTGTATACTGCTAGGATTAAAATCATGTGTGGCATATGCGCAATGGAATAAATGTGATGGAATATTTTTTAAGCCTGGTGAATAATTGAGAATGATTTATTATTAAGTGACACAGGCATACTCGTAGTAGTAATATTGTAAGGAGTAATAAGGTGCGGGTGCTTGAATATAAGAAATCTTTATCCAGGTGAACTTCGAATGTGGAGGTTACTAACTTGAGCAGTTGAACACCCTCGCTAACTCTGCCAAGCATCTTTGACTTAGAGAGACTCGCAGACTGAAGTTAACGGCCTCCTCATATGAGCCCGGGGATTAGTGGAATGAATTTTGCCTTCTGTTCATTTGGAAAATGTCAGTTCGGTTACTGAGATGAAAAGGAAGAAATTCTTCATTTTGGTCTTCTCTTCGTTTGAACGTTTATCAAAATCATCCGGCAATTGTGAAGCAACCGCAGGCCCCAACATCACGGATGCCTCGTCCAGATTAGAGTTTTGCTATCTCCACCAGCAACCCTTGGCGCTAAGTTTGTTATCAGCTTCAAAGTCAAGGCCATTTTTGAGTCGCCCCCGTAGCCAGAGCTGGAGTGTTCGATGCACGTGAGAAAGATTTCCAGCCCGGTTACCGAGATCTCGGTAACCGGACTAGGCTACCTTCTCGTATGAACACATCGAAAGTTGTACAAGGGAAATGGTGGTGAAGCTAGATCGATCTCGGAAACCGGGCTCATATGAAGAGGCATTGTGACCTATTTGTGATGTGACTTTGAATGACCAAAAAACACATTTGCATCGACGGAGTCATTAAAATAATGGTTCAATTTTGTTAACAGTAACCCCAATACTACATAGAAACTAGTGTTAGTTATCTTTGGCCGCGGATGGCCAAGGCTGAAATGGATTGAAACTTGATGCATTGGCCAATTTTTTCAAGTCCTTCCAGCGTATTTGGAGAAATCGCTTAAAAAACTGATTACAGTTTTGAGCTTTTGAACTTTTGAACTTTTAAGCTTCCCAGGAGAAATAACTTTATATTTTATCCTCAGTGCTCTAGGGAAAATTTGATGTTTATTTTAGCGAAAAGGTATCTTGTCAAGAAACCAAAAACACAGACAAATTTCCGAAGACTGACCTTGATTTTCTTGAACACAACCTTATCCCAAAATGTGTCTCCTCTGATGATTCCCCTGAAAATTCAGAAAATGTCAATCAAAACGTAGCTCAGTGAACTGATTCAGTAACATGTCGTATCGAAAACGGATACCAAAAAGAACGCACCGCCTTCCACCCAAGGACCTTAATTTTAATTTATACCGAACACCAAATGTTCGAAAAGGAATACGCCCGAGAACCGCAATGAATGTGATCAAGGGTGCAACACAAAAAACCCTTGAATGCCTCCTGTTAAATTGAAACAAATATTATTTATACTTAATTATCCGCTTCCCGAGAAGGGCTTTTCAGGGGTAATGACGCAAATCGGATAGAAACAAATATTTCAAATAAAACATAACACTGCTAAGCCAGCAAATCAGCTGGCTGTTCACAAGCGCGGCCGAGGAGGTAAACTCGGGCTACCGAGAAACACCTCAGGACGTCCAAACTTGAAGTCCGTCGCCCCAGCCGCTCGAGAAAGCTCAGGCTGCTTCCTTAGCACGGAACATGAGAAATGTTTAAATAAAAAAGTATTGATTAGCTGATACTAACCTTTTCAAATCTGCTTCTTTCTTCGCCAGGGCTTTATGAAACAGCCAGCTTTTAATTTTGCTCTGCGACAATTGGGCCATTACCTAAAATTCGCATTTAACCAACCAAGTGAGATTGCTATTTACTCCTATGAAAGGTTGTGATTGAGGGGGTTAAGAATAATATGCATTTGTTTATACACGATAAGAACTACAGCAAGCCTGACGTGGCCTTGTAAAACGCAAACAAACAGAACTGATAAAAAAAATTAAAATTAAAAATTTACATAGTTAACCCTCATATACAGTGTAACATTATCTGTGCCTTACGGTTTTAAAGATTCTTCATCATAAAAAGACGAAAGATTTTTGCCTTTGGGTTGTAATACTAACTTACTCATTATTTAAAAAACCCCATCCATCCAAAAATATGCATGCTGACATCGATCCACTCGTAAGTTTTTTTTATAGGATTTTATCATGACAACTTTTTATCAACACCTGTCGATTTCATTAGCTGTTAGCTCATCCCTTAGACATACTTTTGGAAAGTGTGAGAGACTCAGCTAATAAGTGTCCAAGAATTGCTGGGACAAGTAGCATACGAGAGGCTAAGCCATCTGGCTTTTTCATCTTCTTTCGAGCAATTTTGATATGTTAACCGAAATTCTAACTTAGCTCAGAGGCTTACAAGAATAATTAGAAGACATAATTAAACAGAGGTTCAAATAGTAAATCAGTTCTTTTACCGGATTCCCCTTTGCCTAATAGCTAAGTTAGAGTTGCAATATAATTACCGAAATCGGTCTATTTTGGGTCATATTCAAGATGGCGGTCATCTTGATGGCCATTTTGGATGACGTCACAAGTACTTATCAGTTTCATAATCTTCAATATGTAATCCTTGCTGTACATAAAGGAAGGGTATTTATCAAGGGTGGATTAATTCGACACAGCAAAATTTCATGGCTAGCTCACTGCGTGACATTAGAAATATAATATAAGATGGTGTAATGAGTAAGTATAAATCTCGTGTACGGAGACATATACTGGCGTGTAAGGATACCGGCGTACAAGGACTGTGTAATGACCACTATGCGTTTGAACTTCTTATGTATATGGAATCCTGGTACAACTGCATAAGATCCACATACTTTCTTGGCATACCCTGACGTATACTAATCATTACACGGGCCTTATACTTCGTGCCACGTCCTTATATTTTCAGTATATGACATTGTGTACTGACTGTATACGACCTGATTAAGGGACCGTATACTAATAATTCCGTGCAGTGTAGAGAAGGAGATATAGCTCCCTCGTCCCTGTAAGACAGTGTTGTTATGAGCTTTATTTTACGAGGGCTGCAGTCACGCGATAGTAATTCTAAACTAACAAACATGCGGCGCTAACGCTTATAAAACAAACCAATATGGTTTACCTTGTCATAAATTCTACCAAGCAGCCGAGGAACAGACGGGAATATTGTTGGCCTAAGGAAGAGAATTCGAATGTTCACATTTCAAATGCAGCAGTTTAATGAAATTTACTGTCGACCAAGCGACGATTGCAAAACAAAAAGAAGATTTACTTCAACTCTTGAATATCCTCCAGCAGAAGTTTTACATCACCTCGAAAAAACCCGACACGAACACCATTGAAATGACAAAATTGCTGAAAACAAAACAAAAGAGATAAATCAGTGTTGCATTCGTATACTGACCCTGTCATTTGTGTTTATTTCATAAACTCTATTAATTTAAGTGTCACTCTGGGATACACCTCTTCCCTTTTATAAACATGACGCCCTCCCAACCCCACCCGTCCTCACCTTTGAAGTTTGCGTTTTGTAGTTAGTGTACGCTTCCTTGTCTATAAAGGTTTTCTTCCAGCATATGATGGCCGGGAAGAGAATGTTGGTTGGTTAGTTTTAAGTTCTTATTTTAGGGAAAAAACAAAGGAAATTTGAAGAGGGAAAGAAGACAAGGTAGAAACGAAAGTCGAAACATTATGATATCATTCCATACGTAGTACTTTGCGGTCCATTTGAGGGGAGAGGAAGACTGCGCTGTACTAAAGTTTATCTTCGATGAAGGGTATATGGAGTGACCGCATTTTCAAAACAAGTTGAAGTCTTGGTGGGTATGAACTTCAAGTCGTATTCGCAAATCATCAGTGCCGTTGTTATTATTTATTTACCTGAGCCAAGCGCTCGTAAATATGAGCAAGAGGTAGATAAGAGATCATGCAATCATCTGGAGTTATTGGTATCCCTGCCTGTCACAAAACAAATGAACAAGAAACTTCAGTCTTTTCATTATAAAAGATCATTTAAAAGTTGTCATGACATCATCGAGCCGTCTCAAGTCACGCTTATAATTATCTGATCAAAGCACATCAACAGGATACAGTGTTGAAAAGAATAATCCTTAAAAAGCGCTGTAGCGCTATAAAGTTAATAGGTCTGAAGAGTTGACAGCCTCGTTCCGAGCTGAAAGTCGGAGGTCTAGGAACAAGCGCGACAGTGGTAGTCTCATCTTAAGTCTTATCGATCGACGGTATCGATAAGGTATACTGTACTTGGAATCGATATTCGAATAAAAGTGAGTTTATCATACAAACCTCTTCATAATGCACTTGAAGAGCAGCCACGCTTGCATGCATATTAAGATTAGTTAGCATGGCGCCTTTCGGTGTCCCTGCGTGACAAACATCACAAAGACATAAGACAAGATATACTGCATGAGCGTTGCGTGACTCCGGCCCGAGCGGCTGCGAAGGAGACTACATCGCCCATGACTTGCCCTTCATTTAGATTTATCTTAGGATCACCCCACAGTCTGTAAGCATGAATCTACATCTACACTGAAGGCGCAGGGAAATTTTTAACACAGCGTAAAATTTATTTTCATTTACCCGACAATGAAGTGTTACTTTCTGGCATTGGATGACGTATGAAAACCAGTTTTCACTGCCGCTTGTATTGATTTCTCAGCCTCCGTATGGCAAGTAAATGAACACAAATTAAATTTTCAGATCATTTTAGTTTCCTTCTATTGATTTTGTTCATATTTTGGTTAATTTTGGGGTTTGGGGGGGGGGGGGGGGTGGGGAGGGGCCTTATAATCCAAGATGGCGGATCGAAGATGGTTGCCGTTTGGGTATCATGACGTAATTCTAATGTAATATGACAACATTACTTCCCGACATGGACTCCTATATCTTTGGGCGTGCTATGTGGATACACATAGATACAGGAGTAGTTGCCTTATCTCCTTGGAGATATGGAGATATGAATCCGTTAATACCCATACTGAACATACTTCATTTTGTAGAATCTTGGGCATTAAGTAAATATGCCTGAAATTTTCGTCTTTTATTGATTTATTTTAAAACAAAAATGCTTAAACATGCAACCATTTACTTTGGAACTAGTTTAACGCAGCTAGATACATTTTGTGAACAGTGTGGACCTTTCCCGTAAAAGCTGTTGGGCTAGTCCGATCTTAGGCTATTGATTTTTTTCACACACAAAAAAAATAGAAGTTTCGGTAACTGAAGCTTATTCAACCAAAATGTTTCCAAAGTAAAAGCCCAAAGAAAAG
Organism: Pavona decussata; assembly: GCF_977016875.1. Taxonomy (NCBI): domain Eukaryota; kingdom Metazoa; phylum Cnidaria; class Anthozoa; order Scleractinia; family Agariciidae; genus Pavona; species Pavona decussata. The sequence continues at coordinate 723,155 of NW_028145450.1, forward strand.
TATACTCTCCACCTCAGTCATTATTAAGAAAATTTCTCACTTCTTGGAATGAAACGGAAAACAAAAACGTCGCACAACATTAAATCGAAAACCTAAAATATTCGAAAACCCATCTCGACTCATCGAAAAGCGTGGAAAAACGCCCCAATCGGCGTGGAGGAAGCTTGTTCTTGACAAACAATAAATGATCGATTTATTTGAGTTATTTTGGCTGGACTGGAAAAAGAGAAAAACGTCTGAAGATCTATAACTTTTCTGAAACGTCTTCATTGACATAAACTGTACCATTCAATTTTTTAACGTCACTTTCCGGTTTTTGACGACAAATAATAAACGGCCCAGGCCACCGACGCTTGTACCGATCATTTGCATTTTACAGCAGAAGTGACTAAAGTAGCATGGAAATAAAAGACATTTATATTATACCTGTTGTTCCACTCGTGTAACATATAGTAAATATGTCATCGGGCTTTCCAGGCTGCGAAGAGAAACACCAAATTAGCAATTTGCCCGAGTTTGTTACATCCTGTCTAAATGGAAGTCTAAATGCGACTGAGGCAACTGATATGTTATAAGTACGTAAATTATGATCATCCGGGTGATTGTAGTCCTGCGAAGGACTGGTTGTGGTGACTTTGACTGACGTTTCGACAACCTGAGCGGAAGTCATCTTCAGAGTCAAGTGAATTGTGGAACGTCAGTAGGTGGTATATACTGATATAAATTGATCCGAGCGCGGATTAACATCTGGACTTCGTTGACCAATCAGGTTAACAACCAGAGACGTATATACCACCTACTGACGTTTCACAATTCACTTGACTCTGAAGATGACTTCCGCTCAGGTTGTCGAAACGTCAGTCAAAGTCACCACAAACAGTCCTTATCAGGACTACACTCACCCAGATGATCATAATTTACGTACTTATGACATGACGCCTGGGTTCAAACCATTTACAATTTTATGATATATGTTAGGAGAAGAAAATGTGTACATTCAAGCTATAGTGAAGGGGTCTACTGTGGCTTCTGCATAGAATTTTGTTTAGTCAATATCTGGTCGAATTCTTTCATGTCATGAGCAGATCAGAAGCAGTTTATGGCGCCTTGGACATGAAAACCTGACGGTACGCTACTACTCTACACTGGATTGGATCCTGACTTTTACAAGTTGCTAGCATTTCAGTTGGGAGTTTTTAGATTTCTCAGAGGCATAGCATTAACAATGATAATAATAATAATATTACTAATAATAATGAAAATGATAATGATAATAATGCTTACATTCTTATAGGTCGTATTTCTGAAATTCAATGCGCCTTACACTGAACACTCTTTACATTTGTAAACTACGGAAACTTTTTTACAAACAAATAGCTAATTATCAAATAGAAGAAAGAGCCTCGAAGTTAATACGCAACTTAAGCAATTGCGAAAAGAAAGCCTGACAAACAAATCCAGGCTTGAACGGGATTCGAACCCATGACCTCTGTGACGCCGGTGCAGTGCTCTACCAACTGAGCTATCAAGCCAACTGGGAGCTGGTCATATTGTGAGTTCGTGATATACCCGCGAAGGATGAGTAAATGAATGTAAATATATGAAAATGTATAGTTTGAACTGCGGAGCTAATTAGTTATACGTTTCTGCCTATATTTCCACTAAAGTATTTCAATTTAAAACTTATAGTTCCTACGTTGTCGCCTATCTTTCCACTAAAACGATCGAGAACAATCACAGCGTTTTCAACTCAGTGATCATTTTTTCCTGGTTTTTTGATTATTTCAGTATGGAATAAAGGACAACAAAGCCACTTAACAAATAGGCGAGGCCTTTCGCCGGTATTAATCTGTTCAACTGCCACTTACGTTTCGGTCTTGAGGACTGTTTGTACCAATTTGCTGAAAAAAAATTACAAAAATGTTGTACCTCATCAATTACACCTTGAATGTTGTAAATTTGACATTTACCAGTGTCACTGTTAAAATTAACTTTCAAGGTGAATCAGTAACATTTAAATATCTGAAAAACCAAGATTCACCCTGTGAATTTACTTTTTTATCCCGAAATAGTGTTACAGGTGTAATGGGTCTCTTTCCTGTCCAAAGACACGTTGTGAACTGGGCATCTTGATTCACGAGAAATTGCCAAAAACGAAACTCAGTTGTAATGACTCTGAGATGGGGCCGACGTTTTCGAAAGCCAATTAACAATGGTCCGTCATAAACTCAAGATGAGGTCGTGAATTAATCCTACATGAGTTTAGTGATTGAAATCGTTGAAAAATTATCTCCACTGACCCTCGTTAGACAAACTTATGTTGTGCACCTCATGAGAGGTTACTTTTGGACATACTATCTGCCAACTAAGTTTCATTGTCATAGCTGTAATGTTGCATGAGTTATGAAATGGGTGATGTGGAGAGTGGAATCCACACAGCCCCAAACCGCAAGATCACTGGTAGGAATAATATTACCAAAATGTCTGCGTTTCCATAACAACGATCTCCTCATTTCAGAAACGATTAAGGTTATCATTCAATCGACCACCAATCAAACAGCAATCAATCAATCAATCAATCAATCAATCAATCAATCAATCAATCAGTCCGTCAGTCAGTCAGACAATCAGTCAGTAAGTCAATCGATTAATCAATCATTCAGTCAATCAATCAATCAATCAATCAATTAACCAATCCATAGGTCAGTCAATCGATTAATCCAACAATCAATCAATGAATAAACTAGTCAGTTAGTCAGTAAGACAATCAATTAATCAATCAGTCAATCAACCAATCAATCAATCAATCAATCAATCAATCAATCAATCAGTCAGTCTGTCAGTCAGTCGTCATTCGATTAATCAATCGATATCAATCAGTAAATCAATCAATCAATCTATCAGTCAATCAGTCAGTCCGTCAGTCAGTCAGTCAGTCAATCAATCAATCAATCAATTAATTATACTCAGGTAGTCAGTCAGAGAATCGATTAATCAATCAACCAATCAATCAATCAATCAATCAATCAATTAATTAATTGATTAAAGTGAGCATAACCAAAGTCAAAATCTCTCAACGTGAAAACGTAAAACTACTAAAAATGTGCAAAATTTTAAATTGCTCAACTTACCTCTACCTCCAGGAGGCTTAACAGCTCAATTCGAAGAGATTCAGCTTCCCGTTTCTCGTCTCGTTCCACGGGACCATCAATTTTAATAACCCTTTTTAGTTTTTCACAATTTTTAGCATTGTCAAAAATAAATCGAAGTTTGCTCCCGTTACAAATGATCGTCTCAATGTCCGCTGAAATCACAAATAAGACTCCAGGTTAGTTTCTTGATAAACAGGTGTGAAGTCAGGCTAACCTGCCTGTTTCGAACGTTTTTAGAAGTGTTTCTTTTTCACCTTGAACTACAACAATCCTACCCATATAACTCTTACACACAATATACTTTTAATTTGAAAGACTTTCCTGATTCATTACCATGGTTTATAATGTAAACACATCCCTCAGCTCCGTGTGTGTCATAAATGGGCACAGAGATCATGGAGTACATCTGGCACGCAAGATCCGCTAAATCCCACTGGAAAACAAGACACGTTTAATTACTGTTAGTAACAATTAAGAGAGAAACAAACATGGTGAGAACCGTATAGTTGACATTTTTGACAGTGAATATTAGGTTGTCCTTTCATGGCGTGATAGCCTGCAATGCAGGCGTATTTTTGGAGCGGGAGCGCTGAATAATCCTTCGTTGCTGTCATCTTGGGCGAAGAAGCGCGAGAGGGCTGGAGCGAGTCAAAAGTGACCCTAAGGGAGAGAACGACTGGCTGACCTCAGCCTCCTTCAAATACGCGAACTAAATTTATTATTCAGCGCTCGCCCATGGAAAGCGCCTGCACTGCAGGCTAATGGCGTGATGACCTCATCACGTGACCAGTTGAAAAGCATGTACACAAAAAAACGTGGTTGATACGAATTGTGAGACGATTTCGATGAGTTAGGATACGATTTACGAGTTAGAATAGCTCATTTTACAGTTGTGTGCCTGGTGACCTGGCCTTGAATTGGAAGCGAGGCTGGGGGTGACCTTGTCTTGATACAAACCTCACTGTTTTGCGGAATTGCATCCCGGTCGGGATACATTTGTATTTGATCAGGGGCACGTGACCAAGAATCAACCAATCACAGTGCTTGTTTTGTTGAGTGAAAGTCTTGCTGTACAACAATAAAAGTTGACTTGTAGTGTCGAATGAAGAGCGAAGATTTCTAGCACGTCTTTAGCAGGGAAGGAGCTTTGCCAAGTTAAATTTAAGATTTAGATTTAGAACCTGGTATCAAGAACACTAAGAGATAAATCGGAAAATCAGTTGCTATAGCCAGCTTTTCGCTGCAGATTAGTCGTATTTACTGTTTACCTCGATGGAGTTTGGACCGTAAATTCCAACAAATGTATTCTGCGACGGTTCGCAGCCGAGTTTTACCAGCCCTGAACCTAAGTGAGTGGCACGCTCATGAACCTGCAATATAAAGATTAATAATATAAAACAATCAACGACGAAGCAAAGGGAAATCAGATGCAAGGGTGATCTGGGGTATTTTAGTTTTCTTCCCCCCCCCCCCCCCCCTTTCATCGATCCTCACCCCACCGCCCTTTAAGAGTGCGCACCTATTTAAATTGCCACGATTTTACTGTGTTTGTGTGAAAAATAGCTCTATGAACGTGTTACCTTACACTATGAGCAGTCCCTTACTTTTCAGGAGGCCGGGGCAAGGAGAGGGCTAGCATTTCAGTTTGGTGAACTTCATTGTTATAATTCCTCAGCGACAACTTGCGTTGCTCATTCCATTGTCATAGAATGCGCCATGTCACAAGTGTTACATGATTTAGCACCTGCCTACTTGTCATACCTCATATCAGTTACCAAGTCTTCTCGTTATAACCTTTTTCGCAGCACTGACAATGGAATTTTACTTCAGCAACCTCAAGCCGAGTCCTGTTAGACTCTTAGGTGATCGTGCATTTAATTTTGTGCTCTTAAATTATATGGCACGCTCTTCCCTTCATCATCCGGTCTACTACAAATCTGTCTTCCTTTAAAGTTATTTAGGAAAGCCTTCCATTGATTGTTTTTTTCTTTTTTACTATAAAGCGCATTAGAACATTTCGTGGTTAATGCACCATATAAATATTGACCCAGTATTTTTATAAGCAGCAAGGAAAAAGTTATGTTAAATACCTCTTCAAAAGTCATCCATTGGTACTTATTGTTCGGCCCACCCCTCGCTCCCAAACATGGCCGCTGTCCTGCGAACAGAAAGGTGGTACCAAATTAAGTGCATCTAGCTGGTTTGCCAACTGAAATCGCTGCTCTCCGCCGAATAAAAGGTTTATTATAGTGCAAGTGTATGTGTAGAGAGGGGGTGGAAGAGATGAAAGTTTGGCTATGGTGTTCTTGACGGAGCAGTGGGAGGAAGAAAGTAACTGACGTTAACTTAAAGATTAATCGGGCTAATTTGGCTCAATTTGACAAAGAAAATGGGCAAGGAGACGAAAATCAGCCCGAGTTTATGAAAAGCTGTGTATGCTGGTGCTACATGGTTTGATAGGCTAACACTGAGAAAGGTCGGTAACAGAATTGTACAGCTTCAATGGGTTGTAGTGCTAGTAGACAGGCGAGGACGGTTTCATCTAGTTTTTTCACCTTTAAGAAAAAACCGTTGCAGTTTTATCTATAAAATCATGAATTGACCAAGCCGCACTTACGCAGCACCATTTTTTCTACTTATTAATGACAACCGAGGTAGCCTCTCTTATAATCCTGGTGGTTTCTTGAGGTCTCCTCGCCATTATTGTAAATTCGATCATTTCTTCTATTTTTATCAAGGCAAATAAATGACGATGATGATGAGTTTTGAATCAGGGCGATTTTCACCCAGCGTTGAACCAACAGAAAAAGAAATCGGCCAACAAATTGTAACGTGTAAATTGACCAATGTGATTGAACCGGGCTACTAATTGGACAGGTAAATCAGTGCGTGCTAATTGGCCTGCATGGCACAAAATTCCGCAGAGTTTGTGTGGGTAAGGTTCGATCAGTATTAAATGATTACGGCTGCCCTAAAGGAAGATGGATGACGTGCTAAATTTATCAGCATCAACTGAAAATGTCAACACCGCGAGCTGTATAAAATTAAATTAATGTACATGACTTCAACTGGTAGACCACAATTTCACCCTTCATTTCAATAATAAGGCATAAGGTTGCGTTTTCCTCAATTCAAACTAGCGGATAGAAGTCATTCCGAGAGAGGAATTTAAGGGCCTCGTTTCCTTAATAAGTTGTATAGTTAACGTTCCTTCACTATATTGTTTCCTGTTCAGGTTACGTCATTACCTCCATTTTTCACAGCCCTAAGGAAACTTTCGTAAGGCGTCCTGGCGTCATCAATGACGTGCGTCACCAACTCCTTTCTCGTGGCACTTCTTCGTGCCCCGTCGCTGGAACCCTGGAAATAGTGGACCAATGGGAGAAAATAATGTAATTTCTGACGTTTAAGTGACATGGGAACGAATTAGTCAGAAATTAATATTCTAACGGCACGACGGAAGGTTGGCGGGGCATCATGGCATGTTTCGGATTATTTTATCCAGGTGATTTTAGCGTTCGCGGGAAAATTAAGTCATTCTTGTTGGGCCAGTCTCTTGTATAGACCTTTTTCATAAATGGCGGCCGATAAATTATTCTTTTATTTTCATGGAAATTAGCCTTACTAGCCTCGCTAGCATGGGCAAAATTTAATAGAATTTTTACCGTAAAACGAGGTTAGTAAGGCTAATTAACATATTTTGAAAAGAATAATAAATCGGCCGCCATTAACACTCATTATTAGTATGCGGTGTTTAATGTTTTTCTCGTATGCTAATTTCCAACGTTCACAAAAGCATAATTGTTATGAACTCTCTTGACTCACGCTTTTCCAGGAATGTTTTTGAAGCCGTTCAAAAAACTCGTAGCACGTGTTTTATCGGGTCTGCACCTCGTGGTTTTAAACCTGATAAAACACTCCTGCTCGTTTTTAAAATATTACATGATGCATAAACTAATAAAGAGCACGTTACATTGGCTATCAGGTAATCAGGGTGTAACTGACCAGTATGATATGTTGAATACTCGCAGATAAATTAGCTCATTTCAAAAGCTGTAAAATTTTTAATGCATGGCTGGGTGGCAGGAGTTTCTTTGTCCCAAGGTACTTATAGGATGAACATTAATTCTTTCTCATTTCATGTCGGGCTTCATGCGTACTTCTCCCCGGCTCTTTGCTTGAGCGGTGTAGATGGCCTTGGGACGATTGAGGTTGGTTTTTTCAAGGCAATGGAAACCGGAAGTGATCACTGAGAAAGCGTGATCTTAGAAACCCTCTGGCCAAATTACAGAAATCGTGGGCTCTGTCATGCACATTTTCGGAGGTCAAGTGATTACGGACCTTACTCTTCCGACTCTTTATAGAATTAACTCAAATTTCCATTACTACTTGTTTCCACTTGTCATGACCACTCTCAATGTACCTAAGAAGAAAGCGATACTGCTCGCAATGAAGTATCGATTCTGTTTCAATATTTCCAAATATCGTAGTATCTCGGACTAAAGGCTTTGATATTGGCCCAGCTTCAACTCACGCAAGGTTATGCTAATATTATTGTCAATCGATAAGTGTTGTTTTCATTTAAAATCAGCGGGAACCTAGAAAGAAAACAACAAATGCGAACAAAACAAGGAAAACGAAAATTAAATAGAATTTTGCATATGCTAAATTTGTAAAAATTAATTCTGGATCAACCGGTTGATCGTGTCTTTGCTTTATAGTTAATATTTCCACGGTTTAAACTACGATCCGCATTAACCCCAATTCTTCAAGAGGCAAACTTTCAGTTTTGTAATGCTTTCAAGTGTTATTTCGCCAACTTGTTGAGCCTGTGAACGGAATGCTAGGGTATATGATAATTCAAATGCATTCTGTTGAACAGTTGTATTACCTTTGCTGTTTTTTGCACTGATTTCATTTAAGCCTGAAACAGAAAGTTTAGTAAGTCTGCCAAATTCTTGCTTATTAAGCCGTAACCTTACGCTCCGAAGAATTTTATAATGACAGCCGAGCACATAACTAGAAAACCACTAAAACAAAACAAATGAATTCATGTTTGGCGATCCATTGTGTTGAGTGTTACAAGAAACAAATTTGAACTTTGCCTCGAATTTCTGTGACATAACTCATGTCATTAATATTGTTAACTGTTGCATTGTTAAACTGAGAATTGTCTGCGCGGAAACAAAATCGAATATCAAATGTTCTCAGGTGCGTGTGCGTATGGTGTTGTTGTCCGTTCTTAACGAACAAAATTAATGGCAACCTCATAGATTTGGTAACTTTGCACTAAAGTTGTTACTTGTGCCAAAAGTGCACACAATTGTTTATCTTGTTATCGAAGTAGTTGTTGTTGTTGAAGCATTCACAATTTTGTTATGTCCTCAAATACTCAACCAATTCGATAGCTCTTAATCCCTCTGATATAATATCGCGGCGGCTACGAATTCGTTAACTTGATGCAGTTCGTGTCGTTGGTAGCTTCATCGCCGAAAAGCTTTAGAACATTACACGAAAAGCTTACCTCAAGTTCTAAAGACTGCTGCATCCGTCTGTTCGTCAAAATTAAAACGATATACTGATGTGTCTGTCGACTATACACGGGTCACACAAGGGTGTAAAGCAACACTCGGTCTTGTAAAGAATGAATTTGTTAATTGCTTGACGATGCATTATTACGTGCATCAAATCGCGCATATTCCGAGGGCCGTAATACAATGTGTTCAACAGCGCATGGAAAAGGACATCTTTTCCGCACGGCAGGGCATGCGAAAACAGTTCAAATCTCCGGGTTCAAACCTCTTCTGTCATATGGCTGACTCCTCGCGAACATAGGGACCGCTGTCAATAAGGGAGTACTCTCTTGGGAAAGACCAAGATTTATGTGGAAATTGCATAACAATGTCACTACTCGGGCTCACGTTTGGATGACGGTGAGTCCGTCCTTTAGGATGTTGGATATAGAGGCTTTCGAAGGAAAACGGGCTGAATAGAGTCCTCAAGTAACGACGTCATTAAAAAATGTGGGCGTGAAAACTGCTCAGTTGCCATCGTATTCGAGTTCTCGGAAAGGATGCGACGTGGTCGAGTGATTAGAGGCGGGGACTCGTAATCTTGGGGCCCTAGTTTCAAGTCCTCTCTGACCACTTGCTTCCTTTGTTTCTGGGTGGTCTCCTGTTCAAATCCTTGGCCACTTTTTGTAAATAGCCAACTGGTAAGCATTCCTGCTAGTTGGGATTTTTAAAAGTATATGTTCTGTTAAAGTCAGTTTGTTTGATTATATGGCCCCACAAGGTTCTAGGTTTTAATCTTTGAACCGTGTATACAGCTATTTCAATTAACGTTGTCGGATAAAAATAAAGCTAAAAGACAAGACCGCAATGTTTTGTGGGATTATTTTTTATGAATAATTTCATCAAAATCATCCCTGCACGTGCAGGTCATTGTACTGCTAATTACAACCTATTGTTTTCTTCAGACATGACTGATTTTGATAAATTTATTCATAAAAATCCCACGTAAACTTTCGGTCTTGTCTTTAAGCTTTTAGCTTTGATCCGACAACGTTAATTGAAATAGCTGTAAATAAATTTACTTTACCTTTTATCTTTACTGGAACTAACGTGCACGCAAGGCTTAATCTTTTCATATGCAAATAATTATTAAGTATATCACTGGCCCGTAAGAACCTCCATTGAAAGCAAGATCCTGTCATTGCCGACACTGATATTATGCCAATATGGTCTATTCGGGGGTATATATTTAACAATTATTCCACGAGGGCGCTTTGGATATGAGATGATAATCATCTCATTTCCAACAAGGGTGATTTCATCTCATTTCCAACAAGCGTGAGTGGAATAATTGTTTTATTAAAAACAATCCAGAAATGTTGCTAGAGCTTACTGATTTTGCAAGAATAACCAGAAGACAATTTGTTCAATGGTCGCTATTTCTTGGGCATGGTATAATGGCTCATATTCCATGGCCAATCAAATCCCTGGAATTGCATTACGCAATGATCCAGTTGTTAATAAAAGATATTATGAACTTTCATGCTCCGATGACTCCTTATACAAAGGCTTCTATCTGAACTGGTGGCAATTAACGTATGGTGGTGTCACGAGAGCATAAACTGAATACTAATATCTCATCTCCAAATTGCATTCAGATGGTGATTGTTGGCAAGTTGCGATCTTTAATCACGCTCTTTTCGGATCAGCTCATTAAAGCCCATATTTTCACAAATAGGAATATTTGTAACGTCACACATTAGGACTATCAGTTTCGTGACTTCTTATAAATATTTGTGACGTCACAGTTTAGGACTATATTTCGTGACTTCATATAAATATTTGTGACGTCACAGTTTAGGACAATATTTTGTGATTTCATATAAATATTTGTGGCGTCACAGCAGGATACCAGCAGGATTATCGTCCACGGTTGTTGCTTAGACATTACACAGTTTAGGACTCGCTTTGTGACTTCATTTTCGTCATTTTACCAAATTTGTTAAATATTTTCACGGTGGCGTCGATAAATCAGGCTCTTGCCCTTGTAAATTACCAGAAACAAGGAATATATAAACAAGAGATATTACATTTTTCACACTCTCCAAACTTGCAATAAACGAGGCCGATTTGTTAAATTGATTCTCAGGGGAAGCAAACGGAACTGGAAAGTGTTGTAGGAAACAGGCGACAAGTCTGTGGTGAGAACTCATGTTTTGAAGAAGACCACTATTTTTTAACCACAGTAAAGTGTGGCAAAAAGCCGCGGTTCTTCTTGTGTACGTGCAACCTTGTTTTCGCCCACATCTTAGTATCTCCTAGCCTCCCACGCAGTCGTTTTTAGGGGACTCGTATTATACGAGTCCCCTAAAAACGACTGCTTGGCTTTACGAAAACGTTAGCCGACCTAATTCAGCATTTTTTGACGACGGCGTTTTGCACCTGCAATATCTGAAAAGGAATAAGTTTGACAGCGTTACGAAATTTTAGGCGTGCATTTGGCCGAAGAAAAGTCGAAATTTTCGTGACAACTAAATCCGAATTTCTGAGGTGATTAAAGCCGGCTTCAGAACTGATATGATCTAACGGAAACAAACCGTACCGTTGGGTGCACGTGCCCCTGGGTTTACACGGTACTTGTGTGCTTATAACTTGAAAAATACGATGACACTTATTAGTTAATTTATCATGATTAGTTGGCCCAACTTTCGAGTCAAAAGAGTCCCATGTGCTCTCACCAGTGCCGTACTAACAGCGCTCTCTCTACTTTTTAGTAGAAAGTTAAAGGAGACGTCATGATGTAAGCAATTTGAAGACAATAGAGAGATTTGCAAACGCAAACGGCGGAAATTACCACGTGACCATAACAAAGTGTTTTCACATGACGTCACGGCGGCCATGTTGGTGTCCCAAAACAAAGAAATGGCGGCCATGTTGGTATCCCAAGCTAACTCTGGAAATTGCAATCGACTTTTATGCAAATGTTTTCTTTTGTTGCAGTAAACCAATATGGTCGGTAGTTACGTGAATGAAAACGTTTTCTAGTTGCCGCTGGCTTTTTTCGGTTTTTCGGTAACACTGAGTTGCTTTGTGTTAACATCAAAAGGCAGAATTATCTTGCACTATTTTTTTTTTTTTAAGAAAACACGTTTGCCGTTTGCCGTACGTAAACGCGATTCTAAATCTCTCAAATAATAGTTGTAGATCATTGAAATGATCATTGATCTTGAAACTTTAAAGCTATTGAATTAATCTGAAACTGATAAAACTTCACCGATTACAGCTGGATTTTCTCTTTAGACTGAACTTTTCTCCTGCGGAAAACAAATATAACAATAACAACAATGAGGACAACAACAACAATTTTCTGAAGTGGTCGTGGTCACATTAGTCTCCTAGCTACTGCAGCCGTTACCAGGGCCATCACGCAACGCTTCTCTCCCGAACATAGAAGCGTTGTGTGACAACCCTATTAAATGAAGGAGACTACGGTCACGTGTGACGACGCAAGCTATGACCCTCGGTCGCAAAGATAGTCAACTGCATTTCATTCCAGAAGACTGTAAATCCTAAAAGACAAATGTTCTCTTGGAGGACCAACGAAATAAAATGTCAGCTTATGGTCTGCAATGATCCATAAGATTCCGTGGATTAGTACTTAGTCTTTTCTCCCAAAAAACGAGTGTTGAGGGGAGACTGGAACTACCCTAGGCAAAATGGCGGCGATTTGCTTGCTTTCGTTGTCATGTGTAACTCACACACACGGATAATAACAAGCTGCTTTGGGCTTTGAGGTCCGAGATTGCTAGGTAAAGGTGTTGGATAAAAGAGAAGACTCAAATTTACCAAGACGATTGGCTACAGTTGGAATTTTAACGTCTAGCTTCAACAAGCAAAATTTTTTACCTGTTGGTTGTCATCAATATTTAACCATAAGTTTTGCGTATTATTATGGTGGTATGGCGCTTTATCGCTGAAGAAGAGGACTAAAGGAAGCTTTGAGTTCAAAAAAAGTCCTTAATGACAAAGACAAGAACATTTAAAAGGTCTTTTTTGTCAGGATAACAGCGTCGTTTGCGTTCGATCCATGGCCGACTGTCAGATTATTTCTATAACGGCTTCCCTAGTGAGGGAGTACCTGAGTAGAAAGGTGAGTTATTTGTTGCATTTATTACAATGGCAAACAAAAAAGGAAAACTGTATCAAAGCCATACGTCAGCTATAATTTTTATAATTATTTATTGAAAACTGTATTGTTGTGTAATCATAATTTTATGCAGTTCCAGTGATATGATTGGCTTAGCAGCCACGGTAAATATGAGCCATTATATCATGCCGGAGAAATAGCAACCATTATGCGCCGATCAACTCGAAACTTCAACATCCCCCCCACCGGGCAAACCCGGGCATTTGAACTTTTGAAGATTGGATCGTTCAAATTCTCGCCCCCTCGGGCCAAAATGGTGTTCAAATGCCCTACCTTATCGTCGGATTTGTCTGTCAAATGCCCCTCCTAAAGAACAATCATTGTCGGCTCCTGTCATGAGTTACTACAAAAACCACAACTCTGACAACTTTAACATTGAAACTAATGATTGGAAATTGAATTTATTAAGTTAAAATGAGTTACCCGCTACGTAGACTGTTCGAGTGGCAGGGTATTCTGCAATTTAAGCCAAAGGGGCGGTTTTTCATTCGACAATGTTTTTTTTTCCTTTAACTGTTCACTGCTGTTAAGTGTTTTATGGCTATTCTAAAAACCTCTGCAGACACAAATGCGGGAGAAAGGCGCAGCTTGACTCATTGCATAAAAAACTACATCGTTTAAAGAACTAGAAATACATATTTTAAAATTAGTTAGCCGGCTACGTAGAATGTTGTTCGAGCGGCAGGATATTCTACAATTTAAGCCAAAGCGGTTTTTCATTCGACAGTGTTTATTTCTTTCACTATTCACTGCGGGACAAAGCCGCAGCTTGACTCATTGTATACTACATCGTTTATATACAATCTATAAAAATAATTAATATTTAAGCACTCTCACTTTTGAAGACCTTTTTTGTAAGCTTTTTTTGTAATGCTGTATCTCTTCCTTTAAAACTCTTCCATCTCGTCCAAACACGTTTTCATAGCTGTTAGCGACTTCGGCGCCCCCCCCCCCCCCCCCAAAAAAAAAAAGCGATTTGAAACCTGACACTTCCGGTTCAATTTTCCCCACTCCACCCAGGCAAGGTCAAATTCCCCACCCCCGGGAAGGCCTTACCCGTCAAATTCCCCACTCCCGGGCACAGAAAATAGTCAAATGCCCGGGGTTTGCCCGGGGGGGGGGATGTTGAAGTTTCGATTTGATCGGCGCATAACCCAGGTTAAATTCTATGACAACCTATAGGTTTTAATACCTCTTAACCAATGGTTAGCGCTAACCATGCTTCGAGCAACTCAGCCCTGGTTGTTCTTGCAAAGTGAAATCAGCAAGATCTCAAAATATCTAGATCTAGATTGTTTTCAATAAAACAGTTATTCCAGTACTGAGCACTTGTCGGATACGAGATGATTATAGCCAACTGGGCACTATGCGCCTGGTTGGTTATCTATCATCTCATATCCAATGCCAGCTTGTGAAATAATAATAATATTGTTAAATGTTAACATAATTATACATACAAGTAAATAGGGAAAAAAGAGATAAAATTTATCTTTTTTTTTTTTTCCTGTTTTAGGCCATCCCAATAAAATGTTTCGTTTCCCATTGCCCTGTCTCTTGTTATAGTTGGTCAGTTGGTCGGGCAAAAAAAAAAAAAGAATGAACAGTTGAAGGGGTCTGGGTTCCAGAGAAGGCCGGGCTGCTAAGTAAGAAAGCCCGGTGAGAAAGTCAACTCGAAAACGTAGTCTTTTAGTTCGTTATTCGTAGTACCGATGTTAATTAAAGACAAGGACATCACATCATACCAATTTCAGATTCACTAGTCAAAGAAGTGCTTCTTTGACTAGTGAATCTGGAATTTTTTTTTTTTTTTTTACTTTTCAAAAAAAATAGGTCAGTCGGGTGATGGGAAATGAAACATTTTATTGGGATGGCCTTATACTTGTATAATTTTAGATATATACACTTTAACAAACTCTTAAGCCAAACTGATGACAGGATTATTACGGTCAAGGAAAAGCTGGGGAAAAAACAGGTATTTTCCAAGGTTAGGGAAAAGTCAGGGAATTTCGCATCAGGTCAGGAAAATTCTTTGGCAAATTTTATTTTTGTCTTGCTACAAGGTTGCCAAAAGAGTTTCCTTGTTGGCAAAGATATGTCATTAACAAAATATTTTTAAAGGAATTGATGGAAAGATTTCTGCAAAGCCCCATACAATCTACACTAATTATACACACACCACTGTCATACTAACCCTCAACCAAAAATGGCAAGACCGAATAGAGTTAAGCCAGTGCCGCACACTTGAGGAAAGAGCTGAGCAAACTGCCTCGCGAGGTGATCAGCTCAGCTGTTCCATCACATGTGCGGTTGAGTTTTAGTGAGTTTTTCGCCTCGCGAGGCCACAAGGAAAAAATCTGTCACGTTTGATATTTGAAATTTCACCTCGCCAGGCAAAATTCTCGCCAAAATCCAACCGCACACTTGAGGAAACAACTCAGCTGATTGCCCCGTGATATCTCGCGAGGCAGTTGGCTCAGCTCTTTCCTCAAGTGTGCGCCAGGCTTTAGAGTCTGTGCAGAAATCTTGCTGAACAGATTTCTGCACCACTGTCTCCTGAGCTTCATTGCTAACAGGTTTGTCTTGAATGGTCAGTGAAAATTGGTTTGTAGTCAGCATTCTTTGTTTCGAAACACCAGTCAAAATTATTATCGCTTGCTTTGATTTTAATGTTTTTAATCCCAGTGAACGGGAACACTGTCAGTTGACCCTTGGGGGTCAATATCCAAAATGGCTGGCTACCATAGTTTCACACATTGTGATACCCATTTTCTGACAAAATGTGACAAAATCTTCATTCACTTATCAACAGAGATGTGCAATTATCACTATAATTTTAGACCAGGGTCCTGTTTCTCAAAATCACTTACAGTATAACTTCAATGCTGGGCCTGAGAAATGTTGCTGTCAAACCATTGACACCAGCACTATAAAGGTGTTGGGATGTATGTTTACTTTCTGTTTGATATTGCAAAGTATCAAGGAAATATTAAAAAAAAAAAGAGGGGAAAAAACAGTTTGTAAAAGAACTAAAAATACCACTAGAACACATGAAGTAATTGATTACTGTTTAATGACTTTCATTTCAATGGTCAAATTTAGGATTGTATACTCTCTGATTTTAAAGTGAGAACCACCTTGATCAGTATGACAAAATTTTAATAGTGAAAAGTGCATAATTATTTCAGACACTCCTTCCTCCCTTTCAAATTTCTTATAAGTCAGAGGCTCTTGAAACTATTTTAACAAATCAATGGCAGTTTTCTATGGTCTACCAGACAAGTGCATGTACGCTTTTAGACCTTTAGGTGCATCTTTTTGAATACATGTATGATATATACATGTATTATACACATGTGCTGTTCAAAATACAATTCAGACTGACATCTGACATTTTTTAAATGTTTGCAGGGGCTAAAGACTACACTGCAAACTCTTGATAAAGAGATGCCAAGAACAGAGGACAGGTATTAAACATGAGGTCATCCTCATCAAATGCTTTATTTCTCGTTGCCCCTTTTCTCTTGTGAAAGGGGGTCAGTTGGTCAGGTATAAAAATAATAAATGGCATGCTGTGTCATGGGGGGTAGATTTTTATGGATGTTTGGTTTATCAACAGAGTTGATAAATAAAGGTAAATAATTTGGCCACTGTAAAGTAAAAGACATTTGAGTGCTGAGGTTTTGGAAAAATTGGCCACCGAAAAGAGATTCCAGTGCTGAGGTTTTTGCCCTTCGTCAGAGTGAATTAGATGGATTCGCTCTGACAAATGGGCTAATGCTGGAAATGTCAACACTTGAATCTCTTTACAGTGGCCAATTAACCATATTTACACTGTAGTTATCAACTCTGCTGATAAACCAAACATTTGTTTATTAAAATAATGCATTGGCAATTCTATGTCATAGTCACTTTAAGATCTACAGTGTACATATATGGTTACAAAACGTAACATCAAACTTGGTAACACCCTACAGTGTATGAGAGGGGAATGGACATTGAACTCAGAAAATCTGTTTTACTAGAAAAAAACATGCATCAATTGGTTGGGTGATTTCATTTGAAAAATGTGACTTTAAAAGTTGTACTACCATGTCTACTGTCTACTATCATTATCTACTGCAAATTCTGCTAAAGTGCAGAAAGTGCTGCAGTCTAGATTAATAGCTGGTTTAAGTACATTCTGCAGTGACTGTGTAAGATGTTTGTTTACTTTGGTTTTCTTTTATACTGTAGCATTAGCAACCGTGCTCAACTTGCCAAAGAAATGCACATTGAAAAGTTAATGAAGAAGAACAAGGTATTACCTATGCATGCATGTTATTAACATTAGTTTTCCCCTTAGTTTTTGAAGTTTAAACTGTTCTCCTTATTTTTCAATGGAAAAGGTAATTAAAAAGACTTTGAATATATTAATTAACACTTTGGTTGTTTGGGATACTGTAGTTTCAGCTGTTGCTATTAGATGTTCCAGGCTGCAATCAGAGTGGTATAAATAACTCTGTATAACAAGTTAAGTTAACTACATGTATGGCAAATCAGTAAACCGTTATTCATGAGCTGATCGAGAGACTCATAACTGCTCAATTGGAATTGGAAGGCCAGTCCATTTTTACTCTCATGAAGCCACTAGTTACAGAGTGAAGGAGCATTAGTGGCTCTCCTCCCTTAAAAAAAACCCTGTATTAATTTCCATACAAACTCTGTATTTCTTGTAAGCAGACATTCCTGTAAGCGGCAGCGAACACTTTCAGAGATAACGACTTAGACTTTTTCTTTGTTTTTAAGCTCCCGTAAGAAGACACCCCAAAGAAAATCCTTTTAACAACCTCTGTATCTTGTTTTTATCAATCAACTTCACATCGCCATTCGTCACTTATATTTTACAGTAACTACAACACCATATTGCAGTGTTTGTTTTGTCGTCATCCACGTCCGGTTACATTTCGAAACACCACTTACATGCATATGGCAATGCCCTTGTGACTGAAATAACAATGCTGTCAGCACAACATTGTAGCTGAGGCAAGCTCCCGTAAGCGGCCATCTATCCCCTACACCTCTAGTGGCCGCTTACAGGAACCATTCTCGTATGCGGCCAGCTCCAGTTACGGACACTTTTTTTGCGTTCCGAGGGTGTCCGCTTACGAGACCTTCGACTGTTTATTATATCACTATATGCTATAAATTATATAGAACAAGGTATGTGCACATGTATAAAAACAAACAAACAAACAAAAAATAACAACAATGACAACAGCAAACAAGTGGAAAACAAATAAACAATTTAAACAATTCAAAGTTAACAAACAGGCAGCAAACTCTAATTTGGCTACCCAGAATATATGCATTTTACACTAATTTTGAATCAGGGCTGAAAAGTATTTTAATTTTCCAGAACATAAAGTCTTATTTTACCTCTTTGTTGCAAACCATTTGTTTCAGGAACTACCCGAACCTTTTCGTACAATGTTGGAAGTCATTGTACAGTATATGAAGGAAAGAGACAACCAAAATTCCTCCTTATCTGTTGGGACAGACAGGTCAAGTCAAAGGTCCAACTCAACAAGGTATCAACAACATGTATCAATCGGAAATATCATTAAAGGGGCAGTGTCACCAATTTTTTGTGTCACATATTTGAATTGATTGAAAGGGACAGTGTCACGCTATTTTTAGTAACACATCGAAAATCGGAAAGACGCTATTCGGTTGATAGCAGCCAAGATATAATGTTTAAATTCCATTAAAAGACTATTAAAACGCAAAGAAACTATCCAATGATATTTTCGCCGGAAGATGACCAAGATAGAGAGGGCTTCAAATTTGAAAACGTCTGGCGGACGTTTTCAAATTTCACTGTTGTAATGCACTAAAAATCGCCGGTTGTACTACATTTTGATTCAACCTCTCGTCTTAGAATTATTATTAACATTTCTTTAAAGTAGCAAATGATAAATTAATTACATGTAACACAGTGTTCAAAGTTTAAATTTATTGAATTTTGGCCAAAAATCATGATATCTCCCATTGATCTCCCATGATACTGCCCCTTGAACAGTCAAAATAATGATTTACTTTTGTTAAAAATAACCCCACTAGTGCACAGAAGCTTGTATTATTCATCTTTGGCTGCGGATGGCTAGGATGGAAATGGATTGCAACTTGAAAAAGTTGGCCAATTATTTCAAGTTCTTCCTGTGTATTTTAGAGAAATTGCTAAAAACTGATTATAGTTTCTTCTTTCTAGGACGAATCTTTTAGTATTTTCTTTCCAGTGCTCTAACAACAATTTCATGTTTTACAATAACTGTCCAAATTCCCGCACGCTGATTGGCTCGTAGCTATTGTCTATAAGAGTACAGACAATAAAAATGACGTCAGATGTAACGTGCGCGCTTTCTCAACAAAAAAAATAGCCAATTCTGCTAGTACGTTTTCTATGTTATTGTAAAAAACAAATTGACGGCAGTTTTCTATGGTATATACTCTTATAGACCATAAAATGACGCCATAAAATGTCCAAAACTTGGCAGTGAAACCACTCGCCTGCGGCTTGTGGTTCCACTTGAGTTTTGAACGTTTTTTGACGTCATTTTATGGTCTATAAGAGTATAGACCATAGAAAACTGCCGTCGATTTGTTAATTAGAAAAAAGAATCTCTATCAAATATTTTAGCAGTTCTGACCAAAATACAGCAAGATCGCCATGACAGTGCCCCTTTAAAATAACATAAAATAAAATATAATTTAATGGCACATTCACTTTACCATCTCAGTTGACAGACACTTGCCTTGGCAAGCATAGGTGTCTGATTATGGTAGGTGTCTACTCAAGGCAAGGCTAAATTCAGGTTTATGTCAATTTATAGGTGATTAAAGTAAAATTTTTTGTTGGAAAGTTATTGGGATCATAATTATTTTGGCTTCTGCTTATCTCAGGTTTCTAAAAAGTATAAAAATCAAGGTCTAGTTATGCGTTAAAACAAGACTCCAGCTGGGCCCAGTTGTTGGAAAGCCGATTAACGCTAATCCATGATTAAAAGTTAGTTGAGGTTTTCATCTCGCTTGTTTAAAATGGATTTAAAGGCTAATGTCAAGCTAAAGGTAAAGAAAAGTTGGCAGGTCTATGTTATTGTCAATATTGAAGGACAAAAATCTTTTGGAAGAATCTTCATTGATTAGTGATTAAACTCTAATCAAAGTTCACGTTAATCCAGGATTAGCTTAATCGGGCTTTGAACAACTGGGCCCAGTGCTACACTGAATTAAACAATTCATTTCTACACAAATCTGTTAAGAATGAATCATACAATGTATTAAGTTCTAATGCCTGTAACCTGTATGAACAAAGGTGGAGTTTTACTGCAGCATCTGTATCCATGGTTATAAAAATTTAACTGATTTTACATGCATAAGTGACATTAGAAACAATGTGTTTGCTGCTTGCATATTAATAAAACATAAAAAGTTGAATAGTGCTCAGCATTATACATTCACGCAAACCATTCATAGAGCACTATTTATATTATTTATGTGCATTTATGTACTGTACAGTCAGTTAAATGTACATTTTATACATTTATATTTGCTCACGAGTTACCTGACAGTAGAATTCTACATGTACCTTTAATAACTGTATTATCATTTTAAATTATTTCTTTTTTAGAGAAAGCAAAAAGGAAACAAGAAGTAGGACAACTGCACTGCCTTCAAACAGTGACCTAATTAACGATGCGGACAAACAAGGTGACGAGGAAGAGAGAGGAGATTACGCTGATCTCTTAAAACGGCTGGAGAAACCTGCAAGCAATTTTCATGCTTCTTTCAAAGACCACAAAAAGGAGACCAAAAGTAGGACAACTTCGCGGCCTTTAAACAATGACCTCATTAAAGATGCGGATAGACAAGATGACAAGGATGGGGAACGAGATTATGGTGATCTCTTAAAACGGCTGGAGAAGCCTGCAAGCAACTTTGCTTCTTCTAAAACAAGCATGAACTCTTCTAGTGACTTGAGGACAAAAGGCAGTAAACAAAAAGAGGGATCTCATAAGGGAATGCTTGACACATCTAACACTGATGGTGTCATGTATTCAAGCACAGTGGCATCTATGTCATCAAGTGATCAAATTGCAAAACAGAAAAGTAAAAGAAGACTTAATAATACCATGGGTGGGCCAATCATTAGCTCTGGTCTTGCTGCCAAAAAAGATGCAAGGAATCGCCACAGTACTGGAAGGCTTAGCAACAGTTTAACCACGAAACAAATTGGAAGCTTGTTTGGTGATGATGATCTGGTGGAGGGGATCAAGGGAACAAGTATTTTACAGACTCAAAAGGAGGATGCGCTGGATAATAAAGTAAGGGAGAAATCACATGTAACAATAATTATTGAAAGCTGGATCACTGACATTCCAGGATTTGATTGGCTTTAAAAGCTGCCATGGTATATTTGAGCCATTAATACCATGGCCAAGAAATAGAGGCCATTATTAAGTTGTCTCCTTGCAATCTAGTACTAATATTGTTTTATTAAAAACAATCAAGAAAAATATGCTTACTTACAAGTTACAAGTTGGATAATGGATGATTATAGCCAACTTGGTGCTACACACCTCATTGGCTGTAAGTGGCACTGCCCCTTTAATGTGAAAAAAAAAAATAGTTATTAGTTGTGAAATCAAAACTTAGCAATAATATGAAACCTAGATGTTTTGGTGACTGGTTTGTTTTTGAGCTTACATGTACAGTTCCCTTTCAATCTTTCACAGCTGGATGTGGTTCACAGTACAGAGGACTTCCCTTTAGATGAAATGGGAAAAGATCGGCATCAGCAGTAAGTATAAATGATGACTCCTTAAGGCTGGTTTTCACTAACGACGGAGTCGGAGTCGAAGTCGTAAGCGGAGTCGTAAGAGCGCTTAATTGACCTAGTGAAAATCAAAAATCGGAGTCATAAGCGTGACGGAATCGAAGTCAGAAGAATCAGAACGTTTCCATTTTCTTCCGACTCCACTTACGACTCCGTCGCTTACGTTCCGGAATCAGAACGCTGTTTTCACTAGATCATAAGCTCTATGCTTCTGATTACGACTCCGACTCTGACTCCATCACTAGTGAAAACCAGCCTTTATCCTTTAATGCCTAATATCAAAGAAGAAATTCTCCTATCTTGTCTCCATACTTTTCTTATAAACGTACTGGGCAGAAGTTATTAAAATGTTAAGAAAATTCACCTTAATTTTCCTGGCCTCAGGGGTTGAATAAGCAAATTGATATTACAAGGAGAAATTTGATGCTGATCACTGGTAGCCAAAAGGCTTGAGCACACTGTGCAATGTTGCCAATCAGATGTTGCCAATCAGGTACCCACTGGGTCCCAGCTAGGCTCTTTTGGTTGGTCACCAGGAGAGAAATCAGGAATTGGAATTTTATTATACTGTAGGATTTTTGTGGTAAAACAATGCAAGTCTTTAAAGGGGCAGCCAATCAAAAATTTATTTAATATTTTTTTCGAATTCCCCAGAGTCTACTGCTGACATTTAATTAATTAATTTATTAATTTATTTTATTTATTTACTGTTGACCAAACAGCTTGAGGACTGTGGGTATGATATTGTGATGTTGCAGACAACAATTGCATGCAAAATAATTATTATTAAACACAAAGGTATAGGGTTACACAGTGTGGGCATCCTCAAATACCTCTCACTCTAGTTTGGAGTAATTTATTGAATTGATACAATATTGTGCACAACATTTTTGTACATGTTTGAAAGTTAAACCTTTCCAAATGCTACATGTAGTGTTGGGGACTTCGTTTAGTACTTACATGTAACAGTACATGCACAGTGCACAATGTATATACATCCTGGAGGAAAGTTCCAAATGCAAGCAACACAGTATGTGCATATTTATTTCAAAGAACTTTTAAGGGGGTTAGTTTTGGGAGGGCTAATATATTGGAAGGAAGTTTGCCTTCAAATAAAGACAACTTGAAACTATTAGTGAACAGCTTAAAACAGGTAACGCTTGGCTAACAGTCCATAGACTAACAGTATCTTTGGATGCCGATTAATTTTTCCAGAGGGATCTCTTTTTGTTGGAGATTTTGTGGGGCTACAGTGTAGTATGTTTATATTGTATATTGTTTATTATTATTATGATAAGATTCTACCTTTTATCTGCTTAGACAAAATTGGTGTATGGGAACATGTCTCTTTCTTTGTTTTTTTTTTTTGTATTATAATACATGTATCTTCAGTTTCATTTCATCAAATAAAGATTTCTTCTTTCATTTTCAGGGCAGAGGTTACTTCTGCAAAGCAACAGAGAAGAAGCGCACGTGAGAAAAGTTCAAGGTGAGCAGATAATCCTTAACCTTTTGAAGTTTACTCAAATAAATTTCACTGCAAGACTGAGGGTTCAAAGTTATTATTAAACTGCAAACCAGGAAGTATTAAATACAGAACTGTTCAGTGATTTATTCAAATTGATGCAACCAGAGTTAAGTTTTAATTAGTTAACCTACGACATCCTAAAAATACAGTAAGACATTTTTATTGCAAGATTTACTTTTTTTTTTTATTTCGACCAATTTATGAAAATTATATTGTATTGTTATTTTCTTTTCCTTTTTTTTGCTTTTGAAATTATTGGTGTACATATATCTTTTTGCTCCCACCCGATTCATTTAGCTTCGCTGCTTTTGGGTGGGAACTGTATTGTTGTACTTCAAATTTTTGTGAATATTATAAAAATTGATTGAAAATGATTGATTGAATGATCAAAATGATTGAAAATCCCATACAAATCCTTATATCCTGTATTTTTGCCCAAACTAATTATGCAGTTCAAGTCGTGTAACATGAAAACGCTAATATTTGGGTAGTGTTCTCTTATATTGAGCTTGGACTGCCTGTGGTAAGGAAGTACGGTAAGACATTCTTATTGCAAGATTTACTTTATTTCTTACTTCAACCAATTTGTAAAAATTATATTATATTGTAATTTTAAAAGAATTTCAACTTAGAGAACTGTAGGGTTAATTTCTATCTTTAGTGCACCTCCAATTTAAATACATGTACATGTATGATGTCTTTACAAGTTTGTCTTTCTCTTTGCCAGGAACCAACCTGTTTCAAATTCCAGGTCTCAGAAGGTACGTAAGTAATGCTATTATAATTGAATAGGCCATTTCCGAGATCTGGTGAGGCCAAGTGCAAAGTGTTTAACATGAAAATTAGTTTTGTTTGCACATGTAAAAACTTTGCACCTAGCTTTGCTTTCATATTGAGGCTCAAAGCAACTCGGAAATGGCCTATTAAGAATTGAAGACGGTGCCTATTTTTGTTACTGCACATACTTTGAGCGCATTTTGAGATACTGAGGTTTTTCTATGGGTGGCGCCTACTAATGCAGGGAAATCTTTGCGCGGTTTAAAAGTATACGGAGAAAGCAGAACTTAGCAAGTGCTCGTGTTATCCAAAAAGAAAATTAGTTACAACCATGCATTTTTCAGGGATGATAAAGCTTCAATTTGTAACAAAAAAAAAAAAAAGGAAAAGAAAAAAACGCTATACATTGCTAAATGTATTATTTTACTGCTTTTTGGAATAATTGTTGCGTAATTATCTCTCTCTAAAAAAAAAATGTGCCGTTTCCTCCAATTTTCTTTTTGGATTCCAGTAGCCCACACTAAGATCTGCTTTTCCCGCATAGTCATGAACCGCGCAAAAATACTTCTGTATTAGGAGGTACCGTCCTTAATAAATATTAATATAAAAACTCATTATCGCTGGCAGCATTAACGCTATTGTCGTAACGTGAATGATCCCAAACGTAACCTGACTCTCTGCCATTAGATGACCTGTACATACTGTACATTCAAAGACAAAATACATATCTATGTGACCCTCCACGGGTATTTGATGCTAAAGGTGATAAAATGCTCATAACACGCTTCCACTTAACAACAGAATGACTCTTTTCAGCATGGTGGAAAACAGTAACGGACGTCTTGGCACATTTCATAACTTCCCGTGGTGATATTTAAGCCATATCTTATTGTTTCCTTCATTTCTTTTGCTTATAGAGTAAAAATAACGATCTAGTGTTTGAAGATATTGATGATGACTTAGATCAAGACTTGGGACAGCTGTCATTAGGTACTGTAAAATTTGTACATTAGGGTTGTGTAAAACTGTACTAGTTTTAGTGGATAGTTCATAGGGTGTTTCATTATGCTTTCAAGGCTAGGGTTGGTCTTCAGAACTGATTTGAAGTTCTTTTCTTAGAGATAAGAAACTTTTAAAAATACTCCAGAGAATATCACACTACCCGTCCGCTGCATAGAATTAATGATATTGGAGAGTACTTTTGAATTCCCTTTGCTTTAGCTTCCCAGTTACACTCTTTTCTTTTTATAAGAATATTGTTTTTCCGGCCCAGGCTGAATGTTCTTGCCAATGGTAGGCTGAAAATATTCTTGTGAAAATTCTTGAATTTAATATAGCGTATGACATTTCCGTTTTGGAATATATTTGGGTATCAATTACCAGTGTTTGGTGTCCCGGGCCCAGTTGTTCAAAGCCTGATTAAGCTAATCCTGGATTACCGTGAACTTTCATTCAAGTTTAATTAAAAATTAATAAGCATTTTTCCAAAAGAATTTTGCCTTTCAGTTTTCACTGAGACTTTTCTTTACCTTTAGCTAAAAGTCAGCTTTTAAAAACATTTTTTACAAGCGAGATACAAACCTCGGTTAACTTTTAATCTGAGATTAGCGTTAATCGGCTTTCGAACAAACGGGCCCAGATCTGTATCATGAACTGTTATAAGCGTCGAAAATTTGGCTAGTGCAGGTTTTTATCGTTTTATTGGCTAGTTTTGCCGTTTAGAGAAAGGAAGAATTCTATACAGTTTAGTTAAAAACATGTAATTGTATTGTATTTACTTTTCAACACACACAAAAAATATACTCTTTCCAAAATCCCAGCCTCGGGTTTATTCTTAAAATATTCAGTTCCTAAAATTTCGCAAATTTTAGCCTTGATATTCTTATATGTGTATGGTACATGCCTTATGGGTTTGATTATTTTTCGAATGTAGACATATCATTTAATATGAATGCCTTTAATAGAGGCAGATGCAGACAGTTCAGTTAAATTGGTTAATTCAATGTATTAAATGGGGTATTCCTTATAGTAGTAAAGTAATGTTATTATAAAATGTCATGTTATATATTTTAGGTCCAAGGAAAATTGCACCAGTTGATGTTGAGAGTAAACCAATTTCTCTGGAGACAGCCATGGTAATTGCAGTTGCTTGATTGAAAAACATCAGTTACATGTAAATTTGGTTATAAATTTAATAATAATTATTTCAGAAATTGATTCAACTGAAACCTTCTCCTGTACACCTTCTCTTAACAATGGATTAAAATGCAGTAGAGAACTTTCCCTTTTCTCATGAGTATACTATTTGTTTCGCTTTCTTATAGACCCTTCTCCAAAATGGCGGCCGAAAATTCAAATAAGTTGAAATTAAAACACATACTAGCACTAGAAAGAGCACTTTTACTTTTATAGTAACCCTGCAAAGTTTCAGCGTATCAGGTGTAGTATCAGCTGAGAAAGTGTAAGTTGAAAAATGAAAAATTTACAGACGTTTGTATGACTGGGGGTATGACGTTACCCCCAGTCATACAAACGTCTGTAAATTTGTCAAATTTCATCTTACATTTCTTAAGCTGATAAAACATCTAATATACTGAAACTTTGCAAGGTCACTAAAGTAAAGGTGCTCTTTCCAGTGCTGGTATCAGTTTTTTCATTCAGTTTGATTTTAACTCATTGAACTCTGTTGCCGCCATTTTGGAGAAGGGTCTACTGTTGTTAACACACTATTTAAGACCTACCTTGTATGCATATTTTTAGTCTGATGATGGTATAGTTCGTACCGAAGTATAACTTGTTTCCAACTTAGTTTCGGTAATGTTTAAAACACGAGCAACAGTGTTTTATCAGGATTTAAAACCGCGAGGCGCAGCTGAGTGGTTTTAGACCCGATAAAACACGTGCTGTGAGTTTTTTGAACGGCTTCAAAAACATTCCTGGAAAAGGGTGTGTCAAGAGAGTTCATAACAATTGTATGCTTTTGTCAACGTTAGAAATTAGCATACGAGAAAAACATTAAACACCGCATACTAATAAGGAGGAGGTTTTATCGGATATAAAACCACTGCACGTGATGTTTTATCCACCATTTGATAGGTCAATGGGCTTATGAATTATTAACGAGTTTTTGAAATGTCATTTGTTGTCTAAATATGTTTACACAAAATGAACAATACTCGGAGTATATTTCATTCCCTATGTAATGAAATTATCAGCGGGTACTAAGTTATTTTGTCTTTGCTTAACGTTTAAAGTGCATTATGTATTGATCATCAGGGCTTGAAAAACCTTATATTTGGAAATCCCAAAGTGAGTTTTACACCGGAATGGAGAAACCAGAGCTTCTCCTTTTGCGACTTGTATGGATTGGAGTATGGCATTGTACAGCTTAAGGTAAGTTTTTATGTTGATGTATTAATTTAAAATAAAAACAATGATAGCAATGTTGAATGAATAACGTCAGTCAACATTACCATTAGGGAGCTTAAGCAACGACAACGCCGCAAAACAATAGGTTTAATGAGCAAAAACAATCACTCTGCACGTGCGTTTTACATTTTGGTACATTTCTTTGTCGTCCTCTGCAAAACAACAACGTGAAATGACCACGTTCAAGGTTTTGTGGAGAACGGAACGCACGAGTGAATTTTTCATGTTCTTTCTTAACTTGTACGCCACTCCTACCAATTTGGTTCCTGGATAGTTCGCCATTTTTGTTTAAGTTAAGCGAGTTGAAATAATCGCGAAGTAGCACAAATGAAATAGAGATATATTTTCGGGTGACGTTTTCGTTGCCGTTGCTGTCGTCGTTGCTTAAGCTCCCTATTGCTTGTTTTTATTTTATTAAAATTGTTTATCGAAACCTTCGTTATTAGGATGTAATAGTTATTATTAAAAACTGACTCATTGGATAACGAAGTTCCAGAGTAACGGTTTTGATTGGTGTAGCGGCTATGGTATCACCCTGCTAGCAGAGACTTTCTTTTGCTTGCTCGATTTTGGCGTCCTCAGTAAAGAAAAAGACAAAAGGAGGCTCTGCTCGCAGGGTGCCATGGTATATGAGCCATTATACCATGCCCCACAAATATGGGAAGGCCATAGGTTGAACTCTTTTGAATACCTTTCTGCAAAATTGTGTAATTCCCTTCCAGACAAAATACGAACTTGTACTGAAACCCACAAATTTAAGAGGGAAGTTGTAAATTGTAAATTTTAACATGTTAGCCCTATTAGTTAAGACTGTTAGATCTCTCGCATTCTAGTTCACATTTTATTTGTCTTCCTTTTTTGTTTGGTTTGGTACATGTATTTCAGCTACTCTCAGATTCCATGTGAAAATAATGTTTAAAACACGAGCAGCAGTGTTTTACCGGGTTTTCTCAAACTCATTAATAATTCATCAAGCCAAAACAAAGCAAATCACTACCGTGAAGGAGGTTTAGAAATGTGATCTTTAATATCATAAAATTTTGTGAACTTTTGCTTCGAATTTCTCCAAGAATTATCAATAGTTTGAGAAGCTATAATATCAAACACTCAAAAGAGGATTTCCTCCTATTTCCAAACACCTCGAAGTTGGTTAAAAAAAACTCGGCTACGCCTCGTTTTTCCATCCTACTTCTCGGTGTTTGGAAATCGGAGGAAACACTCTTCCTCGGGTTTGATCTATTACTAAAAACCACGAGGCGCGGCCGAGTGGTTTTGGACCCGATAAGACACGTGCTGCGAGTTTTTTGAACGGCTTCAAAAACATTCCTGGAAAAGCGTGTGTCAAGAGAGTGAACGTTGAAAATTAGCATACGAGAAAAACATTAAACACCGCATACTAATAAGGAGGTTGTCTTATCGGGTTTTAAAACCACTGCACGTGATGTTTTATCGACCATTTGATAGGTCAATTGGCTTATGAATTATTAATGAGTTTTTGAACACTGTTTCTTTTCAGGGTGGTCCGTGTGGAGTGCTGGCCGCTGTTCAAGGATTTGTGCTCAAGCATTTGTTATTTGGAGGAAAGAAAGGCGATGCTAAAAAGTATAATATTGATTAATTTCTGTGTGGTCATTGTGGGTTTTCTATACTGTACTGTGCAAATCCAAGAACTTGTTTATGTGTGGACGGGAAAGATCAATGATTTACGAAAAATGGACTGAAATCATGCGCTTTCAAAGATTTTCGTATTCACACACACAAAAAAAAAATGCTTAAGTTACTTGAAAAAGTGTACATGTGGGCGGTGTCTTTGTCAAGTGGGAAAGGCAGGGAGCGCTAGACTGTAGTAGGAATAGAAATCGCATGCGACAGAGGTAAGCAAAAGTTGTACCGTCTAAATCGGCCTTAAGAAGACTTATAAGGCCGATTTAGACGGTATAACTTTTGCTTACGACTGTCCCATGTGATTTCTAGAGCGCGCGCTGCTCACGTCATGCAAAAAGTCGCACACAACTCTCGTTATTCAGCATTGCCTATACCTATTTTAAAACATGCTTTAAAATCCTACGACATTTTTTGTGAAGCACACGACAGTCGTAAGCAAGTTGTAGGTTTGATTTACACGAAACAATTCGTGTCGTAGGCCTGTCGTAAGCTTGTCGCATGCGACAAAGTCGTACCGTGTAAATCGCCCTTAAGAAGACTTATCACATGTATAATGGAGTCGCTCTCAGGATGTTCAATCCAACACAGTGTTGGGTGTGGCTGGACAGGCCAATTCAGGAGTGGTAGTCCTTGCCGCATTGAGTGCAGGTGAAATCTAAAGGGCGATTTAGACGGTACGATTTTGCCTACGATTTGTCGCATGCGACACGCTTACGCCATGCCTACAATACGAATCGCGTCGTGTAAATCAACCTACAACATCCTTACGACAGACGCACACAACACGAAAAATGTCGTAGGATTTTAAAACATGTTTTAAAATCCTACGACAATCGTAGGTAAAGGCAATGTTGAGTGGCGAGAGTTGTGTACGATTTTTACATGACGTAAGCAGCGCGCGCTCTAGTAATCGCATGCGACAAATCGTAGACAAAATCGTACCGTCTAAATCGCCCTTAACGCTGGTCTGTCTATCTGACTTTGGGTCTTTCTCCTCAGCTAGTCTATACTGGCTCACTAATTTGATTTTTATCTAGGAAACTTCAGCCATCAGCACGGGAGAGGACCAAAGCTTTAGCATCTGCTATCACTGAGATACTATGGAGAGCTGGAGACAGCAAAGGCGCTACAGTGGCTTTGTGAGTTGACAAACAAAATTCACCTAATGCATATGACGCCCTTCATAGTAAATTATATACATGTTTTCTTTTTCGCGTTCCCTGGTTTCACAAGAACATTGAGGGTATATTTCTGAAACAAAAGAGGGCCTTCAAGTCTTTTCTGACACAACCTCTCATGATTTAAGCATCGCAGCGCAATACGATACTATGGGGGCATGAAAAGCATAGTTGCAAAACCTAGGGGTCAAATTCAAAGGGGAATAGCAAAAGCGACGGAATGTGTTTATCATAATGCAGAATTGACCTTATGACATTCGTAACATTCGACAGTTAAACACAGGGCTCTGTTCAGTCAGTATTCAATCTGACTTCCAATTAATAGTAAGCTCTCTAAAGTACACGAGAAACTAAGTTGGTTCTAAGAACAAGAGGAAAAGTGTGTTACATTAGGAAGGAGTCTGGAGACTTTCAAACCATTTGTTAACTGTAAATGCACAGCATCCTGGTTTGCACTGAAAAAATTCAGACGCAAAATGCCATCCAATTACAAGCCCAAGTCATCCTGAGGCCCGTTTCTCGAGAACTTACCGGGCCCGAAAAGTATCTGGTGATAAGTGTTTCTCAACAAAAGCTAATTTTTTTTTATTGGCTTTGAAAGCTAAATTTTTAAAAAAATCTTTATAATTCTATGTATATTGGCCATGTACCATGCCTGCAATCAGCGAAAAAGCAGTTTAAAAATATACTTATTGGGCTCGGTAAGTTATCGGTAATTTCGAGAAACGGGTCCATGAAACGCTCCTCGTTCAATGATGAGACAGCCCGCCGCCTCGTCTCCCCGAAAATAAAACAAAAAAGGCCATTGGAATAATTTAAGACCAGGGGTTGTATTTGAAAATTTACGGGCTATCAGGTAATCACGCTCATTGGCCGAAAGAAAATATCAAAAAAAAAAGTACGAATTCGATGCGATAAATAACGTTTCAAACGAGTCGAAAACGAGAACTCAACTCAACTGGCTTAGGTTATGCAAAAACCTAGCTTAAAGGCTGGTTTCCATATGATCGTCTGCGATCATATGGAAACTACTTCTGCGATCGTCTGCGATCCTGCGATCGTGATCGCAGACGATCGCAGAAGATAGAACCATGTTTTATCTAAAGGCTGGTTTCCAAATGATCGCAGATTACAGATCGCAAATAATCGCAATTGATCGCAGGAGATAGAACATGGTTCTATCTTCTGCGATCGTCTGCGATCACGTCATATGGAAACCAGCCTTTAGATAGAACATGGTTCTATCTTCTGCGATCACGATCGCAGGATCGCAGACGATCGCAGACCTTATTGCGATCTGCGATCCGCGATCATATGGAAACCAGCCTTAAGACGCGAAAAGGTGACGGAGAAACTAATTACATACTAAATGAGACGGTAAAGCTTGAATATGTGAAAGTATACAAAAGCAAACTAAATGTTACGAAATATGAACGGAAAAATAGGCGATGATGAGACGGAAAAGTGCGGACGCGAAGCTTAACGAAACAAAGGTTGCAAATTACTATTATCGGTCTAAAATCCAAAAGAAACATAAAAGTCTTTTGTCCATCCATGTTCAAAATTTGTTACAGACCGACGGGTGGTTCCAATGTTCTTGGAGCAGGAAGATACAAACCAGACCAGCTAACAGAGGCGGTAAGTATTTTAAAAATGCACACTCTTATTTTAAAGACCATCACTGGATATGTATGCACAGACCAAGGGAAGGGCAGCACGGAGAAATATTTGCCTCGTTGTCGTGGCATGCGGACCGCGCGCTTTGAGCTAGGTGCGTCGTGAACTCGAGCCCGATATTTTTCCGTTTGGTCCGACTTAACTCAGTCAATGGATATTTTAATTATATCTGTCAGTTAGTACGCGCGGTGTGATTGGTCAATAGACCGTATTCGTATTCTCGGTATTGAACTGGAACTAGCTTGCACACGAGGCTTATGCGGGGAAATCTTTTCACGTGCAAATAGTTTCTAATATATTCCCCCGCATGAGCCTCCATTGCAAGCTCGAACCAGTTCAATACCGAGAATACGATTATGGTCTATTTTGCGGGACGTATTTCACTGTACGGCCCGCGAAATTTGAAAGTTTAACCCCAGAGATCCAATAAATTTCTTACTGACCTCGTTTTCTCGGTCCGTAAATTTTTTTCCGTTGATTTATGGTCCAAGCGCGAACCGCGCAGGCCATAAATCAACGGGGAAACACTTGGTTAGTAAGAGGTATTTATTAATATACATGTATATGAGCAATTCGAAAGTGTTCAGTTATGTTTGACTCAGATGGTATAATTATTTGTATAACAACCAGCTATGCGTTTCCGACGCAAAATTGGCCTAACATAAATAAATTAATTAAACGAGGGTGACAGTGAACAGTCTGTTGCTACTAACGAACCTGTGGCCCTCAGATTCCAGATCGAATTGAAATTTGGAACCGAAATGTTGTTGTTTGAGGAGAATCCTTTCACAATTTGCCTTCTAGCATCTCAAAGGTTTCATATGAATGCTCAAATCTACATTGTTATTTTGTATTTTGTCTTTCAGCTTGTTTTATACACCTTCAGGTCATCAGAAAGTCTCCATAGCTTTGTCTCTCAGAATATAACGCAGGTATGGATAAGGACTTTTGAAAAGCAGACTGGTTTTTGTGCCAGCATAAACTTGTCTTTTTTGGAACGGGTTTGTACTTGGACGGGTGAAAACGGAGACTTTTAAACGCTGACATTATGAGTCGTTTTAGTGTGAGCGATTGCCAAAAGAGTGTTGAAGAGTTTGCGTTCTGATACCAAAACGCGTAAGTTTGGACTGGTGAAATCTGGACGTTAATCTTTTCTGGGTTTTTGCCAAGTGAAAACGGAGACTTTTCAAAACACACTTAATAGTGCCAACAGGACCTTAGACTGCAAAAAAGCCTCTATCTTTTATTTAGGCTCGTGGATGATTTAGACTCTAAGCGCATACACTGCAGCGCGATCTCCACGTTTTCAATTCGTCCCGTCCAAACTAAGACAATACGTTGCCTAAAGTCTCCACTTTTGACCCAGTCCGCATCTTACTCACTGAGGTCCACTTTGGTAGACTGAGGTACAGTCAAACCTGTATTCTGCTTCAGCACTTGGCTGGATCTTTGGAGAGCGCATTAGTAAACGCCGCTTGATACAAAAAAAATTTCGGCTAAAAGTGAATGAGTTTTAGCTTACTTTACCGAGTACAGTCAACTCTCGCCTGCGGACACCTCGCTAGTACAGACAACCCGATAACACGGACAGCAGCTAAATCCCGGAAAAAATAAATTACAGACGTTTGACTGAAATAAATTCCTGCTATTACGGACTCTTGTTATTAAGGACACTAACTCGCGGTCCCCAGGGTGTCCGCAATAAAGGGAGTTGACTGTAGTCAACGAGATTCAGCCAGATTCATGTTGTTGCTTCATCTAAGACTTCTTTTGCATTTTATTTCTAGTTTGAGTCTGACAGTAGCAGCGGATGCATTTTGCTGCTCTATTCTGTAATATTGTCGAGGTCAATTGAAACGTAAGTGTGAACTACAGTCGAACCTGTATTAAGCGAGACATTTCCAGAAATGCACGCTGACAAGATTCATCAACTCTATGATAGACATCACAAGGTGTCCCCTAACCATAATTCTGACTAAAACACATAATGCTGTCAAACATGAAGTCATATGGAAACGACAAAAAGGCCTGTTTTATATGAAGTACCCAAATTCAGGGTAAGGTGCATTTCAGGACATAAGTTCATCGCATCAAGCGGTCATCCTCTATTAAAGGGGCAGTATCACCAATTTTTAGTGTGCGTTTGAATAGCGAAAAAACATACCTGTATCGATGGAAGTGTTAAAATAATGGTTCAGTATTGTTAACAATTGCTCTATGAGTATACAGAAGCTAGTATTTGTTATCTTTCGCTGCGGATGGCTTGGATGGAAATGGATTACAACTTGAAAAAAACTGGCCAATTTTTTTAAGTTCTTCCTGTATGTTTTGGAGAAATTGCTAAAAACTGATTTCTATTTTTTTCTTCATTGGCGAAATCAGTTGATATTTTCCTCCCGGTGGTCTGCGAACAATTTCATTTAAAAGAATAGGTTCTATGTTAAACATTTTAGTAGCTTCGTTCAAATACAAAATTTCCGTGACAGTGTTCCGTTAACCATTCCCAAGGATGATCGCTTAATACAGGTTCGACTGTATCTGTGAAGCATTTGAATGCCACTATAAGTACTTTATACTGTGCTGTACGGTATCCCGTCCAGCCACAGGCTACCCAATCTTAAGCTGTGAGTCATGATCGTTTTGTGTGATAACGGTCACGGCGCAAATATAAGAGTTTGTATGGGAATATTGACGATCGGTTTTAGGAGGTACAAATATTGGAAAGTTCTTAATAAAAATGACATACCTTGCTACTAAGGTGTATTGCCTATTGTCTGTTTGTTACTTTGCGCTGATTTGAGGCCATTTTAGCAAGTTATCACTTCCTAGGTTTCCGACTCCTAAGAGAAACACACCTTAGAAGCAAGGTATCCAGTCATTTGCGCCGTGACCGCCATTACGCAAGATGATCATCGCTCACAGCTTGAGCTTGGGCTGCCTGTGGTCCAGCATGTTTTTTTTTTTGTTTTGTTTTGTTTTGCTTGTTTTTTTCAGCTAACGAGAAGACAAAAACAAAACCAATCGTGACTTGCTCGCACACTTTTCCCGCGCTTAACACCGGTTTCATGTATTTACTAACAATTCTGATTGGCTCATTACGGTTCTCGATTGGAAAGCGCTCCTCTCTGGTGCTGTTTCATATGATTCACCAGGTGGCTCATAGTGTTATTGTTTGGAGACTAAACCCATAAATGTAACCACCTTCAGTGAAAGCTATTCCTCAGCACTGTCATGCAGCGCTTTTTGTTTTCTGTTTTGATTTTAATCGTTGTCATTTCAAAGTGGATTTCCAACAAATGAGTGATTAAAATGTTCCGTACGTGTTTATTTTAGATTGAGATCAGACATGGATGAACCAAAAGCCAACCTGATGGGTGCCCATGGCTACTGCACACAGGTTTGTCTTCTGGTGTCACTTGGATAGTGACACGCTCTCCGCTCGTAGTAAAACTACTGCATATTGGTTTTAACAGTTCCTACTTCATAAGCTTAAAGGGGAAGTATCACGAAAATTTGATGTCATTTCAAAACCCAAAAATGTTTTTCTGGCAACAGAAACAAAGTAATAACTGTCTAGTTTTGTTATAAATTGTCACCCCAGTGCAATAAAACTGTCGATTAGTGCCTCTGATCAGAGACAGAGTAGGTCGGAATAGATTGAACTTGAAAAATGTTAGGCTAATGTTTTTCAAGTTTTCGTATTTTTGTTTCCAAAGTGCGCTAGAACAGAGTACGAGTTGTTCCTTTCAAGAATTGAGTTGATTTCTCTCCTCTCGTTGTTCTAGAATTATTTTGTAGCAAACTGAAGGTCTTATTTCACCATTTTTAACAAAAGAGGTCAAAAACCCCATGATACTTCCCCTTTAATTTAAAATATTTTTGCTTTGTGCAAGTGGTGCATCTTAGCGGTCCGTATAGGAAAATTCGGACCGCTCAGGGAGCCAATTAGAATGCTTCTTTTCAGCGCAGACCAGTTCACCGATATCATAAATCAGGAGATGTAGGGCATTTTACCGTCTTTCGACCATGTGAAGGCGCGGTGGTGTGGTGGTTAGAACGTCGGACTTTCGATCAGGCGGTCGGCAGATTCGAGGCTGAGTTGGTCTCTTCACTGCTGTGTTGTTTCCTTAGACAAGAAACTTCCTCCACATTGTCTCTCTTCACCCAGGTGTATAAATGGGTATCGGCAACATACTGCTGGGGGTAACCCTGCGATGAACTAGCATCCCATCCAGGGAGGAGGAGCAATATTCCCAGTAGCTTCATACTACAGAAACCGGCTAAACGCCGGCCGTTTGGGCCACTTAGGCTCGTTGTGCGACTTTACCTTTACCTTAGGACCATAGAACACCAAAGTTACAGTTCACATATCGCAATTCATCCTCCAAGACAACCGAAAGAGAATTCTCCTCTCTACCAAAGACTCTCTACTTGTGTATTTCGTGACTACATTGGAGTTGCTCGCCATATCTCAACTCATCGTGTACAGTAAAGTAGAGTACAGTAATGTAGAGTTCTTCACCGTCATCCGTTCGCTAAACACGCTCTTTTTCTTTTTCAAACCTTTCCAAATAATTTTCTCTTCCACCGAAATAATTTTCTCTTCCATCGTAAGCAGTGCCCAACTCGAAAGCAGCATGCTCCTTTGGGCACTGCTCACACTAAACCAAAGAAATTTATCCTAATTCTTTTTAATCCTCCTTTGTAATATAAAAGTTTATTGTTTTTTATGTATTGTACTGAATCTCGTTGTACGTGTGAAAAATAAAATTGAATTGTATTATGAATTGAGTAACGGCAGGAACGATATGGTTCTATGGCGAGTGAAAGGTAAGGAACTTCCTGTTAAATAATGCTGACCTCTTGTCGTTTTCTCTCTTAGGAAATGGTAAATTTATTAATCACTGGGAAGGCCGTCTCTAACACATTTGATAACATTATGGAGGTTGATACAGGAGGAGCGGAAAAGGTAGCATTGATTTGAGAAATAATCTTGAAACAATCCAAATTGATTTACAGTCAAACTGATGTTCCTTTTTCGTGCAACTTAGCAAACTTCCGTCGCAACTCTAGTATTCATTTTGATGGACACTTTGCTTAGAGCAATTGCAAGCGCCCCCAATAACCCGTCAGAAAGAGGTTGGATATCTTATCGTGTTTACACAATGCAACACTTACTTCAAACTTAACCGTACAAAAAAAACAAAAACAAGACAAAAAACACGTTAAAATCAGAACATGTGAGCCTCGAACCCGGGTCACACTAACGACGCCAATATGTACCTGCCAAGAACGGTGCTTTTCAACTTCTTTACATGGAGTTACCCATGGCAATAAATGACAGCTAACCGTTTTCAAATCAGTGCTTAGGGCTCAATGGTGTAGATCCAGTGCCAGTCTCTTTACGTGAAAGAGTACTACATTGTGTAAACATCGTAAAGTATCCAACCTCCCGACAGTCCACCGTTTGCTAAAAAATGGCGGCTGTACATTTTACCACAATACCATGCGAACCTCACACATTCAATATGCACGCGGAAAGCCATATTGTTTTTCCCTGTACTGCTTTTTAAACTTTCTGTGCGTTTTTAGGGTTTTCGTACGCTACGAATTATGGGTAAATGTTCCAGTCGACATTTCTTTCGCCGGCTCCACGAGAAAAGTTGATGTTAAAAGAATGTAATCCTGGGAGCCATTCGATCACACGGCCCTTGTGATAATATACCAAAATGAAATGGTTCAAGCTATATGACCACACGGCCCTTGTGATAATATACCAAATGGTTCATCTATTTGAAGCAGTCCAAAGGAATGCCTTCCCCTCTCCCGGAGTACCAAACAATTAATATTCTCAAATAGAAGAAAGATCCTCGCAGTTACTATGCAACTTAAGCAGTTGCGAAAAGAAAGCCTGAAAAAAATTCAGGCTTGAACGGGATTCGAACCCGTGAGCTTTGCGATGCCGGTGCAGTGCTCTACCAACTGAGCTATCAAGCCAACTGGGAGCTGGTCATATTGTGAGTTCGTAATATACCCGTGTAGGATGAACATATAAATGTAGATATATGAAACATAATGTTTGATCTTTCATCCGCAGTTCACAATATATGTTTCATATATTTACATTTAATTCATTTTCTACAACTCTCTCCACCCCTGACGATGCCACACGGTAGGAAGAAAATTCATTTCCTGTCAAATATTTCTTTAGAATGTCTTTAAAGGATTAGAAAAACAAAGTGACATTGGACTTCTGTCGTTATTCGAGCACTACAAATCATGTGAGGTAAGTAATAATGCAAGAGCTTCTTGCTTGTTTTCCTGTGCAATGTGAAAAAATTGTTTTCAACCCTAATTACCACATTTTGAACGTAAGGAAGTTATCTTAAATTTTACAATAACTGTCCAAATTCCCGCGCGCTGATTGGCTCGTAGCTATTGTCTATAGGAGTACAGACAATAAAAATGACGTCAGATGTAACGCGCGCGCTTTCTCAACGAAAAAAATAGCCAATTCCGCTCGTACTTTTTAATTGTTATTGTAAAAAACAACTCGACGGCAGTTTTCTATGGTCTATACTCTTATAGACCATAAAATGACGCCATTAAATGTCCAAAACTTGGCAGTGAAACCACTCGCCTGCGGCTCGTGGTTCCACTTGAGTTTTGAACATTTTTTGACGTCATTTTCTGGTCTATGAGAATATAGACCATAAAAAACTGCAGTCGATTTGTTAATTCGACCTCCATAATGTGAACCGATTCCAGGAGTAATATTGTTGAGCACGCCGATGGCGTAGGCAAACTCGACCTGAAACCTATGCACATGACTTGAGCACAAAAAAAAATCTTACTAACGAACCTGTTTTTTCACATTTAAAGCACATAGCAGTCTTTCGAGCGAATTAGGTGTTCCATTTAAGATTGTAGATTCCTTCGTGCGTCAATTTGTTCGTTGTATATCTGCGTACATTACCACTGGCAATGTTAAAAAACAATTGGTTCATCACCGTTCATGCATTAGAGGCTGTGCGTTTATAAAGTTATGATACACTTGGGAAGTTTGGAGAGCACTCAAGAAGCTAAAGTTCCTGTACTCTTATGCTTTTCGTCTTCTCTCCAAACTTCCCGCGTGCAAAATAACTCAATATACGCGCGCTTAAACATTTGAATGAGTTTTAACTCACTCAGATGTTAAAAAATTGAACTGCATGAAAAACTGATACCAGCATTGGAAAGAGCACATTTACTTTAGTAACCCTGCAAAGTTTCAGCATATTAGGTGTTATATCAGCTCAGGAAATGTAAGATGAAATTTGACAAATATACAGACGTTTGTATTACCCCCAGTCATACAAACGTCTGTAAATTTGTCATTTTTCAACTTACATTTTCTCAGCTGATATCACACCTGATATGCTGAAACTTTGCCGGGTTACTAAAGTAAAAGTGCTCTTTCTAGTGCTGCATACGTTTTTAATTTTAACTTATTTGAATTTTCGGCCGCCATTTTGGAGAAGGGTCTATGGAGTGGTTATCAAAGGTGACAGTGTTATATCTAGAAATTATAAAATATGAATTACTCAACCCAAATCCGATGACTGACCTCGCTGAAGCGACGAAGGAAACAGTCATTTCACGTGTTGTTATTTCAACCTCGGTGACAGGTTGGTGTGAATTTCAAGACTCCCAAGTTTCCTATCTGGGTGATTTGCAGTGAGAGCCACTTCAGCATCTTGTTTGCTGTTGACCGAAATCTTTTGAACGATTGGTGAGTTACAGCTTTTTCTGGTATGACTGACTACCGGATTGACTGACTGACTGACTGACAGATTGAATAACTAAATGACTGACTGACTGACTGACTGACTGACAGATTGAATAACTAAATGACTGACTGACTGACTGACTGACTGACTGACTGACTGGCGGATTGAATAACTAAATGATTGAGTGATTGGCTGACTGACTGACGGATTGAATAACTAATTATTGACTGACTCACCAACTGGCTGACTGACTGACTGACTGACTGACTGACTGACTGACTGACTGACTGACCGACAGGCTAATTGAATAGCTGACTGACTGGTGTGGATTGAATTGCTTAATGACTGATTGACTGACTGTCTGATTAACTTGTTTGCTGGCTGGCTGGCTGGCCGACTGGCTACTGAACAGACTGACTGACTGACTGACTGACTGACTGAATGTACTTTCTGGCTTACCAACTAACTGATTGCCTGGTTAAGGTTACCGTATACCTTTAGAGGTGTCTCGCGTCCACACAATGTAGCGTGTCCGGTTTAGACTGTAGATACCTAAACCCCTATATCAAATTAAAGCTTCTAGAGCTGGCTATCAAATTATACCGTCCAAGAATTTTAAAATAAAATGAATTGTCGAATTTTTAGTACTGTTTCCTCGAATCCATTTTTTTACTTGGAGGACACACTTTAAAGAGCTAAAACTCAAAGGGAATTTGTTTGTTTGCCTTTAAATTTGGACAGTACCTAGTTTAACATATAGACAACAAAAACGTGTCTGCTATTTTTTTTCTTTCGAAATATTTTTTCTCCTAGAGCGATTTTGGTACGATCACTCCACATTTTTTTTTTGTCCTATTTTGAAAATGTTCTGTAACTTTTCACTGCGATTGTAAATGGCAAAACGCAGACACGTTTTTTAGCGCTTTGGGCCCAGAAACTGAGGAGCAAATTAAATTAGCGAAAAACAAAATTCGCTTTGAGTTGTGGCTCGCATTTAGAGGTCGTGAAAAATTCAATTCAATTCAATTCATTTTATTTTATTTCAAAGTTCTTGGTATAGTTTGATAGGCAGATCTATAAGCTTTAATTTATTATGGGGGTTTAGGTATCTACAGTTTAAACTGGACGCGCTACATCGCTTGGACGCAAGGAACCTCTGAAGGTATACGGTAACCTTAACTTGCTGAGGGATTGACTGCGTGATCCACTCATAAAGAGATAGATTGTTAAATGTTCGATTAAAACCAACGTTCTATTTTTCATTCGTTCCTTTCTCGTGTAGGAGGTTAGAAAAGAAGTTTGACCTGTATTACTATGATGGCCTGGCACGGCAGGATGAAGAGCTAAGACTGACAGTGGGTAAGGATGCTTAGAATCCTTTGCTCTTTAACAAGACAAGGTTGAGATTTCTCCAGTAGTTGCACGAAGTGCGATAGACAAACGTACTATGGGACCCCTTAGTGTTTTCAAACGATATCAGGCAGAACGGTTACGTACTGATTATATTCAATATTCTCTCATCTTATCTTTGTAAATTCGCATCATGATTCAGCCACCTTTCCTTCCTATGTCCGAAAAATATGATCGTCCGGGTGACTTAAGTCCTAGGAAGGACTGTTTGAGGTCCATCATTAGAGTCAGTCCCCGGATGTTCAAGGAACGGATAACTTTACTCAGTGGGTAAAGTGTATTAGTTGGATTAAACTGTTTGATAAGAATCAAACTTCGTTCAACATCATCCAAGATCGTGCAACATGGTGGCCAAACGAGTGCAACATGTTGGATGATGTTGCATCAACTTGTTTCATCCTTTTGGCTGGGCCTTTAAGCCCAGACGTTATTCGCTGAACAGACTGTAGAATGTTATCACCGTTTCCTTGATCCCAGATACAACGAAAGAGTGTCCGGAGTACAAAGATAATGATCTTGTTCCTCCCCTGGAGCACTGCATTAGAACAAGGCAAGTACAGTATTTAAGAATGCGCTCTAGTTATCCAAGTAACTTGGCTCCAGCGTAGAGTACAGAAGAGCCTGTTAAATGGCCGCATCATCGAGGCCCTTTCACAAGACTTGATTGATTCCAATTATCAGTGTTCATAGTTCTATGATTAATTTTACTGTTGGAGAAAGGTTGACTCAAAGTTGACCGAGTTTCATCCTTCTTATCTAACATCCGAAATGTTTCTTAAACCTAAAAAAAAGTTAATGTAATTTATTTACCCACGAAGCACCAAAGAACTCTCGGATCTCGTTCAAAGGTGTCCGTGCGTTCCAGGTCGAATTGGAATTTGGAATGTTGGTTTTTGTGGAGGGATGAAAACCGGAGAACCCAGAGAAAAACCCTCGGAGCAAGGACGAGAACCAACAACAAACTCAACCCACATATGACGCAGATCCCGGGAAACGAACCCGGGTCACATTGGTGGGAAGCGAGTGCTCTCACCACTGCGCCATCCCTTCTCCCCCTTAAACTTGCTCGAACGTCAAAAACAACTATTATTCTAACGGCTTACAATTTAAAAGGGCATTTTTGAAATATCCTCGATTTATGCAAATTGCGAACTTTTCGACTATGTGTACTTTATTTTATCCGTTTTTAAACACAAATATCTTGAAATCGCAGCCACCTTGCCTAAGCTCAATGTGTGCTTAGAATGTTTTGCTATGTTTTCTTGAGATTTCAACGAAAAATGCGGCAATAACTTAAAGTAACCCTTGAAAATTGATCCTTTGTTTACTTGAAAACCCTCTTACAGGTTTTTTTTGCTAATTTTGCCCACAAGCTAGTTATCTAGGTTGAGTAGTTCAAATCCTAAAAGTTGTCGTTGGTAAGTACAGGTATCTGACTAGATTTCTAGATAGTCGACGTTTTTTAAAATGAATGGCTTTGCGTTACCGTTACTATGGTAAAAGCTTTTACTTGAAAACCAAAGAAAAAGATTTGATGAGGTTTGAAAAGGTGGGGTAGTATGGAAGAAATCGAAACATGCCTTTTATGCAAAATTTTAATTTGAAGAAATCCACCCCAAGGTCAGAAAAATTGTTGCGAGCCTCCTTAATTTCCCTTATCCCCTCAATGGAGGTGACGTAGAAATTTATATTCGTGAAAGCAGTTTTTAAGTCTGTGGTTCGGTTGTACGTTTTTTCTGAAATTTTATTTTGTTATTTGTGGCTCTCCACAGATGGAAAAACGCTGTCATAGACTGGAATGGTTCAGAACCCATCTTGTGATATTCACTTTCTCAGCTGAATCTCCACAGTCTTCTAAAACGATTAGGGAGCTTAAGCAGCGACAACATCACGAAACAATAGGTTTAATGAGGAAAAACAATCGCTCTGCATGTGCGTTTTACATTTTGGTACATTTCTTTGCCGTCCTCTGCAAAACAACAACGTGAAATGACCAAAAATAAAGGTTTTGTGTAGAACGTGAACGCACGACGGTGAATTTTTCATTTTCTTTCTTAACTTGTTCGCCACTCCTACCAATTTGGTTCCTGGATAGTTCGCCATTTTTGTAAAAGTTGAGCGAGTTGAAATAACCGCGAAGAAGCACAAATTAAATAAAGTGATATTTCCAGGTGAAGATTTCATTGCCGTTGCCGTCGTCGTTGCTCAAGCTCCCTATTATCTTGAAGCCAACAGGATCACTGGAAAGCGCCAAGCATGCCCAGTAGTTTTCATTTGAATGATAGACTTCAGGCCCCAGTTGTTCAAAGAGCGGGTAACTTTATCAACTGGAAAAGTCCTGTCGCTATCCTGCGGAGCAAATGTACTCTAACCAACGCTTTTGACAAGTTTTCCACACAATCCCATACTTAAATTTGACGTATGGTTCTACTCTATTCACAAACTATAGGACTATCGGGAAAATCTTGCACACATTTAACCCAGTGGATAATTTATCCGCTCTTTAAACAACTGGGGCCAGGATCTTACCCTCTCTTTAGATTTTGATCCAAAAGGCTAAATAAATGAACAATCTCCAGCGCTTCCACAGATTTTTTTTATAAATCG
Source organism: Pavona decussata (assembly GCF_977016875.1). Taxonomy (NCBI): domain Eukaryota; kingdom Metazoa; phylum Cnidaria; class Anthozoa; order Scleractinia; family Agariciidae; genus Pavona; species Pavona decussata. The sequence goes on from NW_028145450.1 coordinate 766,939, forward strand.
AGCCGATTCTCGTCCGCTCACTCGTTTTCTTTGTCAAATTTAGCTAAATCGGCCCGATTAATCGGTTTTTGTCAGTTAGGCTTGAACAAGCAAGTCACAAACAATTTGTACATTAGTTGTAAATAGTTGTAGAAAGTTAGCTGGATCGAACCAATCTGCAATCATGCAGCACCGAAAGACAGGATTGATCATTTCAAGAATTTATTCCACAGCCACCGAAGTTTTATACACTTTTTTCCCTTCTTGTTTTTTATAAGAACGTTGAGGCTGAGTCAGTTAAGAACATTTTCATTTTGATCAAAAGTTTTTAAAATGAACAGTATAAATAAAGATAAGATAATACAGTCGAACCTCTTTATTACGGACACTAAGGGGATAGGGATAAGCGTCCGCATTATAGAGGTGTCCGGTTTAGAGAGGTAGGCTTTATATTGATTTCAGTCTCTCGGGAACCAAGTGAACTGTCCGTAAAAGAGAGGTGTCGGTATTAAAGAGTTGTCCGTAAGGAGAGGTTCCACTGTAGATGTTAAACGTTAGTCTCTAATGTCCAATTAACCCAAATGATAAATGGACAGATATTGCTCTTTGATAAGTCTCAAATTGCCAAAAACGTTCAGCCTCAGCCCCAAAAGTAGACGTTCTTATAAAAAAAAAATAGTGTAGTTCACATAACCACAAAGCGAGAGGTCAATGGAAATCTGCCAATCCAAACTCTCGGATGGGCAAAATTTCCCGAGCTTTTACCCTTCACTATGACACAAGAGGATAAAAGTTCCCTTAAGTTTACTTCTTGGAGGTAAAGGATTCGTTATTTATGAATAAGTTATTCGTTTATTCATTCAGCGCGCGTGCATCCTAATTTTATTCCTATTGGCGTCATCATGGTACATTTCTCAACATACGCAGGGCCGTGCGTCCATCCGATGGCGTGTGCAAGTCAGATGGTGAAGCTTGCGCGCGCTGTGTTATAAAAAACTTTTTACAGAGAGACAACACCATAAAAAATGTATATTTATAAGAACTTGTCGAAGTTTAATGAAACGTTAAGATTAAACCGATATGAGAAACCACTTTCACCTTTTTTTTTTTTTGTACAGAGAATTTGTAATTAATCAGGAACAAAACCTGTTTTCTAGGAATCATTTACTTTATTTTCACTTTGTTATAAAAGAATTGGTTCATACCTCTAGTTGTGCGTATATCGAGTTATGGATGCACTTGGGAAGCTTGGAGAGCACTCAAGAAGCTAGAGTTGCTCTCGGCTAGGCCTTGAGCAACTCTTACGCTTCTCTCGTGCTCTCCAAACTTCCCGCGTGCATCCATAACGCAATATACGCACGCTAAGCATGAAGCAATTCTTAAATATTATAAGGGCGAGTTCCACAGGTCAAAAGGATGAATCGATTTTCCCGTTACTGTTTAACAAGATCATATTAAAAGATCAAATGAAAGAGTAACTGAGAAGTTCTTTGGTTTTTGGTTTGAGGTACAACTTTTCGAAGAAAATTGCTCACGATTTGGGACTTGTTGGAGTACGACGTAATAGAAAAAAAATTAGCCCTTAAACTGCTAAGCCCGGATTTATTTGAGCTTTGGGGGTACGCAAATTATACCAATTGTTACGTCATCATTTTTTGGTAATGTTAGATGCTTAGACGGTGGAGTCCAAAAGTGATGACGTCACAAAAACTTAATGAAATTTAACAAATCGAAAGTGGTTTAGCGTTGTCTGCACTCTTATCGACAACGATATTCGTCATCACAGTTCCACAACAAATTTTGACCACTGTGATGACGAATATCGTTGTCGATAAGAGTGCAGACAACGCTAAACCACATCCGATTTGTTTTTTACCACAATATCAACGTCAAACTGAAAAAAAAAATTTTACACCAGCTGTCGAAATTTTTGCGCGCTGATTGACGCGAGCAGCGTTGTCTACACTCTTATCGACAACGGAAAATTAGCCAATCAGATTGCGAGATTAGAAACAATTATGGTGAAAAATGATATTTGCTAAGATATTCTGGAAAAGCATAAAAAATGCCTGCTTGCCAAAAATCAGCGTCTTGTTGCAATGCAATTTGGAGATGAGATACAGCATCTCAGCCCCAAATTGAGTTAAAAGCGATAATACACGATAATCGTATCTAATTTTTAGGACACTTGAATGTTATTTCTACTTTTCAAACTAAAATTTAGAATTTAGACGTTTCCAACAATGTAACGTCAAAGTTTGTCAGAGTGGAGGCTCCCTGTAATAAATCCCATCATTTCACAAATTTAATTTTTGACGTCACACCTTAGGACTCTACTACTTAGGACTCTACCTTAGGACTACTATATTAATTATTCTAGGATCAATCATCTTAAAAACTCTTTTTCCATCGTTGGAGCTAACTAGTCGGAAATGCCTCAGAGATTTGTTTACAACACATCTCGCCTTGTTACACGGAATCACCCAATATTTTTATCGCGGAAATTTCGTGTTCAAGGTTTCTCCCCCAAAAAATGTCGGATAATGACGTAGAAATGTCCTTTACCGAAACTTTTCCAACGGATATCTGAAAGAGTCAAGCGATTCAGGCAAAATGGAAGTTGCTGCAATCGTTCGACCCGATGCGGATCATACTGGCGTCGAACAGCTCAAGAATAAGACGAGGACGAAGATCAAGATGGCCTTACCGCTACCGTTCTGCGCGCTCGATTCAGAGGCGACGCTTCGATGAATGATTGTTTAGTACTTGGATATATTTTGCCGAAATGAAAAGGCGAAGAATTACTTAGTTTGCTGGAAATTGTCGCCCCAAATTCGATTTTGTTCGATTTGAGAATGCGAGAGCACAGATGCTACAAATGGAAATTGCACAGGCCGGTCAAAAACTCACTTGAATTTTCTGCGATGACCCGATTAGGATGGTCCTTACAAAAGATCTTAATTTGAGGTTGACAGACCCGTCTTGAATAAAAGATTCTTCCCTTTTGATCAAAATGTGGTGTGACCGCTCGTGATCGTGAGGGGAAATGCTGAAATATACTGAATGAAGGTTTTCTTACTGTTCGTTAGGATTAGTTTTCGATATGCATGACAATGTATGCTACAATTCCCGGGTACACTTGTACCTCTGTGGCATTTGTTTAGGCTCGAATTAAGCAAGATTTCTGGGAGCGCTAAATAAATGTTATCTGCCAAGACTGAGGATCCGTGGATTTCTCTACCCGTGAGTTTATGCTTATGCTATTTAACTGCAGTAAGATTGCAGGATGTTTGTTTATCACAGATATGAGAGTGTAATATATACACACATAGCTGATCATCGTTGTCTTTCGCTTTCGAGAGCTATGGCTTGAATCTTTCCTGTGAATTCGGGCTAACCGAATTTACTTCTGCCGTAAAGTTTCGTCTCTCGGGAAGTAATGAATGCTTATTCCCGGCATGCCAGTTTTTTTTCGCGCAGTTTGTTATATTGGAGTTATCAGCCGCATAATAAGTCGCCGAGATCGAAGAAACTCCCTTCGCCGCCATGACGCTCGTGTGTTCCAAAGTATTTTCTACGTCACAACCTTGTAATACGATCGCTTTGGCCGCGCGCAACATGGAGACACTTTCCGGCGCTAAATTCGAACATTTCAGGGATCATAATTGCGGATTGAGAAGGTTTTATCGGTAAAACCCACATATTCAGACCGAGAAATTCATAAACTAGCAAATTCTTTTCGCAACTGCTTAAGTTGCGTAGTAACTGCGAGGATCTTTCTTCTATTTGATCTTTCATCCGCAGTTCAAATATATGTTTCATATATTTACATTTATTTATTCATCCTTCACGGGTATATTACGAACTCACAATATGACCAGCTCCAAGTTGGCTTGATACCTCAGTTGGTAGAACACTGCAACGGCATCGCAGAGGTCATGGGTTCGAATCCCGTTCAAGCCTGAATTTTTTTCAGGCCTTCTTTTCGCAACTGCTTAAGTTGCGTAGTAACTGCGAGGATCTTTCTTCTATGTGATCTTTTATCCGCAGTTCAAATATATGTTTCATATATTTACATTTATTTATTCATCCTTCACGGGTATATTACGAACTCACAATATCACCAGCTCCAGTTGGTTTGATACCTCAGTTGGTAGAACACTGCAACGTCATCGCAGAGGTCATTTGTTCAAATTCCGTTCAAGCCTGAATTTTTGCAGGCCTTCTTTTCGCAACTGCTTAATTTGCGTAGTAACTGCAAGGATCTTTCTTCTATTTGATCTTTCATCCGCAGTTCAAATATATGTTTCATATATTTACATTTATTTGTGTATGCCCGTCTACATTAACAAGATTTCACTTAAGGGAGCTACACTATCCCCGCTTACTTTGTGTTTGATCTAACTTTTACGCAAAAAAAAAAGAAATCTAAAAACTTTGCCATTATTACTTTTAAAATATGAAATTAAAAGTTGTCATCCTGCTGCTAGTATTTACATTACTAAAATATCGGTGATGTCATTTTATTATGTTGGTTCGAGGTCTCGAAAACGTGTTGTTGAAAAGGAATATCAATGCAAACACAACGATTGGAGTAAGAAAACGTATACTCTAATGATTCACATTCGTCTCGATGCATGCGATGGCTGAGGGTTTCAAGGGTACAGTTTTTGAATGCGTTGGCAAGGTAATGCTTGATTGTGGTAATTATTTTGGTTCCAGTGTTCTACCTTTTCAGTGAGGGTTTTCCTTTTTAAATTTTACATGTTTTTTTTAGCCGTTGTGCACAAACCACAACAGATTTTGAAATATGCTGGAGTTACTGAAACATTCAAGAGAACGTGACCAATTTGAAGAGATGTTTTCTTCCAAGATAAACACTTGGTAACCGATCGCGACACGTCAACGTGAATAATTAAGGCGAGTGAACATAGAAATTTTTCGCTTGGGTGGTACCTGTTTATTTATAGTCCCTGACCTACAGTTGCTGTGTCATGGATTGCTTCCCTGGAACGTACAATCTGCCTCCCGGGCCATTCTCTTTACCTGTTGTTGGAAATGCACACGTTATGGCCGCCGACTCAAAGTTAGTTAACTTTATGGAGATGGAGAAGCAATACGGCCAAGTATTTCGACTGAACCTTGGAAAGCAACTTGCGATCATGGTTAGTGGAGAAGCTATCAAGGAGGCCTTCGTCACAAAGGCGGTTGATTTTGCTGGGCGTCCAAGTCTTCACAGCATAGAGATCTATGATTATGGCAATAAAGCATGCACCGTCGCAACGGAGGACTACTCTCCGAGGTGGAAGCTTCTTCGAAAGATTTCAGTCGAGGCCTATAAAATGTACACCTCCGATGTCCAAAAGCAGGCAACAGTTATCAACCAAGAATTCGACTCCGTCTTGCAGAGAATTCACTCGAGGAATGGACAACCACATGACGTCACCAAAGACCTCCTGTTGGCTGTTACCAATGTGTTTTGCGTCATGATGTTTGGCTCGAGGTACGAGCTTGATGACCCTGAGTTAACCAGACTTTTTGAAGACGAAAGCGGAATCTTTAACCTGTTAGCCAGTGGATTCTTGGTGGACGTGTTTCCGTGGCTAAAGTGCTTTCCATTCAAGTCCATCCAGACCCTGAAAGAGTTCTGTGAGGATAAGGACAAGATACTGGGCAGGATTCATCGAGAACATGTGGCAGCCAACAGATTGCAGAATCCAGGAGATCTGACAGATGCGCTGTTAAAGGCGAAGAAGGAAGCTGAAGAAGAAGACTCCGCCAACGAAGGATTGGTCACAGATCAGCATGTAATTATGTTAATGAATGAGATCTTCATTGCTTCCATGGTAAATATTGCAAACACTTTGAGCTGGGCACTGCTGTACCTCATTCACAATCCAAGCATCCAAGATCTGTTGCATCAAGAGCTGGATCAAGTGATTGGACCAAATCGTTTACCTGATATCGATGACATAAACAGCCTGCCGTACTTGGAAGCCACCATTAACGAAACCATGCGCATCTCATCAGTCATTCCATTCGCAGTTCCTCACAAAACGACAGTGGACACGACCCTGCAGGGATATGATATTCCCAAGGACACCACTGTGTTTCCCAACCTATGGTCACTCCACCATGACCCAGATTTTTGGGAGGCACCCAACGATTTCAGGCCCCAAAGGTTCCTCGACAAGGATGGCAAATTTGTACCTCCAAATGCTGAGCACTTCCTTCCCTTTGGGGTCGGGCTTAGGGACTGTATTGGGGAGTCTATGACAAGAGTAGAGTTATACCTGGTCTTGGCACGATTGCTTCATAGCTTCAAGTTGGAGAACCCCCAAGGATACGATCTGCCAAGTCTAGAGCCCGTCTCTTCAGTATTTGCATTAGGGCCAAAGCCTTTCAAGTTCTGTGCTATCAAAAGGCATGTTGTGTAATATTAATGATCACTTTAGTTGTTTGAAGCGGCTGCTTAAGTTATTTGACAATTATATTAGCCTAAATTACGGTGGACGTTTAAGTCTAAATAAGGTCAAGCTTCTCTACATACACTAAGCCCCACTCTTCCCAAAGGTTGGCGAACGTCGAAGTGGTTAAGTTTTGGTTATAAGTTGTTTCGAAATATCAGCAATGTATACTTCATTTTATTTAGAAAGGCTAATGGAGAAGGATGATGTGACAATCATTGTATTTCATAAGTCGATAATTGTTGAAGAAACGTAGATGAGTAGAAAGTAAGTTTTGTCTAGCCAGAAAGAAAGAAAAACATTATAAAATAATAAACAAATAAACAATGAAACCGCTGCAGTAGATAGAAGTAGAAAAAGTGCATAACCGAAGGTTAATTAAGAATTAAAATTAAAAAATATATTAACTATAGTAATGAAGTGAAAATATAATTATACGTACAACTATGGTGAAAGTTTAGATCCAAGGAGTTGAGTAACTTACTTCAATTAAGAGCAAGACGTTAGGTTTCTGTTGCTACTTCAGCGTAGCGTCCAAAGGTTTTGCTTCTAGAATTTTCAAAACTAGACAAGGTAACTAGAAAGAGGTAATAGATTGAGGGAGACTACTTCTAACGATGTCGAGTCCTGAACGACTTGAAATATTTGGAAGAAATTAAAACGAAAAGAACTAGAAAACGGAAAAGTACAATATACATTCAAAGATGAACATTAATTACACTCCAAGGAAGATAATCATAAATGAACATTGATGAGAATATAGAGTTTAATAAAAATAACAAAAAAAATTTGATGATAGGTATACGGGAAATATGGGTAGAATAGGAAAAGAGAGTGTAGACCAAGGAAATGAATATTGGAAGAACTCAAATCTTCTATCGAAAGTTTTAAACCCTTTGCCAATACAGGTTGCACTGTAGATTGAGTGCACCAACACGTGATGCAGGTTTTGAGAATTGCTCTTATAAACTTGCTCGCTGCTCATCTTCTCCTTACAAGCATGGTCTTCATGTAAAAAAATGATAAAACTATTAAATTTAGTAGAAAAAAACATCCTATTTATATTAGTGAGGGTAAATTAAAATAGGAACGAGTTTACGAAATTAATCATGTCGGAAAATCTAAAAAAAAGGGTTTGTATTTACTCAAGTGTGATTAGTCGTTTATTGATTGTTTTAATGGTGGTATCTATAGGGCGTGTGTGGGTGTGGCCGGAATTTTTTGGTTGATTGTCGTGCCAGACAACAACAGTATTTTATTTTTGTGAGTTTTCGCTGTTGTGGGGAATTATGATTTGCATTTGGTTAGGGTGCGTTTCTGTGATTGTAGCCATGAAGAATAAATCTTAGTGAATTTGGGAAAAGTGTGTACGTCTTTGTTGTGTTTCCCACAAGCATGAGGCATGACTTGCGGAATTGAATAGTTTTACGGAACGAGTTAAAGTGCTGTTTTCGCACAAATTTGCAGAAACATTTTGATGCTGTGGGCTGTACTATTCAAACAAAAATAACAGATGTGGCATTTAAAAATTCCAGAATAAAACATGCCTCATCGAAATCTGTATAATAAAAAGATACTGTAATCATCGCCTGGTTATCTTTCTGACGGGAAACCTAATATTACTCCAAGACATTTCACTAACCACTCTAATATTTGGATTGAATTCTTTACATTTTTTCAAACCTTTGAAGCTTCGTGAACATCTTAACTTTCGGAAGCCTTTAGTATACTACAAGGGTAAGAAAAGGAACCCTTTACCTATTATAGGAAGGCTGCAATGAGGCGTATTTTTAAGGGGAGGGAGAAGGGACGGGGGAGGAGGGCGAACGCTAAAGCTGCCATCTTGGATTTTATAAACAGAGGAGGACAGGGGAGAGTAGAAAGTGCGACCAAAGGGGCCTAAGAATTCAACATGGCGGCAACAAGTAACCGAGATTCTGGCACTTGCGCAACCCCCGGAAACGCTTGAAAACTCCTGATAGTGCTTGCAACCTAATTAGATGAAAGCAAATTTACTGAATACAGTTTATAAAACATTGCATGGTGTTTTTCACTATCTTGTCATCAGGTTTTATTGTGTTTGCAAGCAACTTTAACCAATGTTAAGGACGGTCCCTACTATTGTTACTGCGCATACGTTCTGTGCATCTCGAGATACTCGGGTTTCCTATGGGTAGTACTCACTAATACGGGGATATTTTTGCACGGTTTAAAACTATGCGGAGAGAGCAGAACTTAGCAAGTGCTCTTGGTATCCAAAAAGAAAATTGGGGGTAACCATAAATTTTTCAGAGAATTAAGCTTCTATTTAGGAAAAACTGCCCTACATTGCTTTATATTTGGGCGCTTTTTGGAAATATTGTTGCCTAATTATCTCTGAAAATGCGTTGTTACCCCCAAGTTCCTTTTTGGATTTCAATAGCCCTTGCTAACATCTGCTCTTCCTGCATAGTCATAAACCGCACAAAAATACTTCTGTATTAGTAGGCACCGTCCTTAAGTCAATCTCGTACCCAGATACCTCAAGCTCTTTGGCCAGCGCTTGGTCGCCAGGAGAGACTCTGGGGTACTGGAATCAGTTATTACAGCAGGATTTCTGCGGTAAAACAATGGAAGCCGTGACGGAGCTTATACAGAGCAGCTAATCAAAATTTTTTTTTCGAATTCTCCAGAGTCTCTCCTGGCGCCTACCTGTTGACTAAAAAGCCTGAGGACTCTGGCTACGAGACTCATGTACACGCGTTTAGTGGAACGGAAATGCAGGTGTCGTGCTAGCCTCCCACGCAGACGTTCTTAGTGGTTTGTCACGCGTTCCTGCCCCACGAACGTCCGCTGAAACGAACAGCCACTTCCGTTCGTCGACTGCGGACCACTTAGGAACCGTTTCCCAACTTTCGGTAAACTCGTGTTTGATATAAGAAATATTACCCGAGACAGGATGGCGGACTAAATGTGGCTTTTGATCATGTGTGCCAAACATTTGGTATAAGGGAGTTGAATGCGTATCAAAGAGAAGTCATAGTGCAATTTGCGCAGACGAAAACTGATGTGTTCGTAAACTTTCCAACTGGTTATGGAAAGTCACTTATTTATCAAACTCTATCGTTTGTTTACAATTCAATTCTTGAAGCTGCTGGTCACTGATTGTTGTTGTGGTTTCGCCGCATGTAAATCTTATGAAAGACCAGGTAGACAAACTGGCAAATCTTGGAATTCTTGCCGCTTCTCTCAGTGAAATCACTGAAGAAAATGCAAAGGGTGTTGTGGAAGGAAAAATTTCAACCGTATATGCACGTGCGGAAGCGGGGTTGAAAAATATCTCCACGGTTGAGGATTTTCATTGTTTCACAGTATGTGATTGGCTTTACTTGTCATAATGAGTCAGTGCTGATTGGTCTGTTCAGACAAAGGCAATTTGCCGACGAACGGAAGTGGCTGTTCGTTTCAGCAGACGTTCGTGGGGCAGGAACGCGTGACGAACCCCTACGAACGTCTGCGTGGAAGGCTAGTGTCGTTCACGAATTTCGCCGTTCGACTTGTTTCGAAATTGACCTCAATTTTCCCGTGAATAAAGCTTCCCGTCTCATTCTGACTTAATGACTAACATAAAAATTTCAAAACACAAAATCAATAACTTTTCAGTGAAAACCAATCGTATAAAGCTTTGAAAAGGCTGATATCCTGGTTAGAATCATGTCTCTCTGATTCATGCAACCGAAGCGCGGATGTCAACTCTTAATAGATCATTTTCGTATTATCGAAATTGAGTTGGAGCTATTTTGCAATGGATGCTTTTTCAGGGGAATATATAAATAATATTTGCACGTAAAAAGATTCACCAGCCTAAAATCTCGTGTGCAAGCTACTTCCAATTCAATATGGAGGATACGAAAACAATAATGTCAGTTGGATGTATGGTGGGAAATCCCTAAAGTAAACAATTCCGTATCGTCCAGAAAAACTTCTAGTTTGCTGATCAATTAATTGCAGTACTATTGGAAGAGTTGTCTCCAGAAATAAGTGACCATTGTGAACGAGATGTGATGTTATGTTGTAAGCTGGTGAATTAATGATCATGTATAATTTTTCAGTTAGCCGGACACAGGCATACCAGGAGTAAAAACTCCGAGTTCTCTCAACAAGATTAAACCCATGTCCTTACGATTACTTATTTGGATGTTCTACCACTGAGCTCCAGGAGACTTTTGGGAGGTTAATTAATGCCTTACCTTCCACGAGTCTCCTGTAGCTCAGTGAGAGACCATCGGAACTAACAACTGGAAGGTAATAGGTTCGTCTCCTGTTGGGAGAACTTGGATTTTTTTTCGATTATGCCTTTATCACTGACTGAAACAATTAAAGGAAAACAAGTGAGAACACTAGCTACATAAGCATAGGGACAGATCCACACGCAGAAAATAATTTCTTGACGGAATTCTCGATACCAGGTCCCTTCGAACAACCTGCCTCGTGCTTGTGATTGTGCTTATGTCACCTCCGTTCTCATTAGTGAAAACTGCGACGTAAGAATAGCGCATGAGCACAAAGTTAATTTTTTATTTCGCCTTTTTTTAGAAGAGTCATATTTTAAGACATTATTTACCTTGGGAAGACCGGAGAGAGCAAGGGGGGAAGGGATCGTTTTTGACATAACGACTTTTCAGAAATTTATCTGAGAATTTTTACCGGCATTACGTAAATACAAATTATTAAATAATAGCACCCTAGATATGAGAGGCCTTGTTGCGTTTTACACTATTTAGGGGGGTCAGAAAGGTTTTACTCTGTATCTGGGGAAGAGGGGGGGGGGGGGGGGACAAAAAAGTTTGAAGGTTGATATCATTAGTTTTGGGTTTTTTTTAAATTCTTCCAGAACCGCATGACATTTAATGTACTTGTACCACAGTAAATCAAACCATAATCTCACACCAATAGTTTACACAGCAAATGGGTTCCATTCTATGGATTTGCAAGTTAGATATGTTTGGATTTCACTGGCTGCACCAACAGATAGGCCGCCCTCAGAAATGAGTTGATCTAGGCCTTTCACTAGAACGGTTGGGTGAAGGCTGTCAGTGTTTTGCAGGCAGATCATGTCATCTGACTGTGGCAATATAACTTCTTCTGCACTTTGCCCAGTCAAGGACTCCACAACTGCAGCTTGGCACAGTCTTTTTCTCTTTCCTTTCCTCTGTTTTGCCTTTCTCTTGGCCTCTTTCCGCCTCCTACTCACTCCACTTTTTTTAGTGTCTGCCAGTTGCACAAACACCCTCTTTAGCTGCCTTGTGGTATTTTCCAGACTAGTGATTACACTCGGTATCACTTCAACCTCTACATTAACATACGTACTAGTTTCTTCTACTGCTAGTGGAGCAAGCAAAAAGCAGGCGAGTAAAGCGCATCAATGCATCATTGGGGGGGGGGGGGGGTCAAAAACGTTTACATGTTCTAGCTGGGGGGGGGAGGGGGCAAAAAAAGTTATCCTTTATCATTGAGGGGGGTACAAAAAGTTCCAAACGTTCCGTTTCCCTATTTGCCAGCCCCCCCCCCCCCCTCCTCCCCATAAATAATGAACACTTTCTAAGGCAAATTTACTTTCCTTCAAATGTGTCACCCGCGTGCATGAATACATTTGTCCCTAATCAAACATATGTAAACTCAATGCAGCCTTAGCTTTAGTGTTTGACATCTGTGCGAATTCACTAAAAACATACCGTTTTCCTTATATACTAAATGAGAGTAAATTTAACGCAAGGGCATTTATTTCTACCAGAAGTAAATATTGTAAAGCATTGGTGCAAACTTATTAAATTTCACCATGTTTTCATGAAATTACAGGAGGAGTAAATATATAATGCTTGCATATAATAAGAAAAGATTAAGCAAATCTAAATCAAGGATACAGTTTTAACATCGATGCAAAAGTAGGGTAAATTTAACGCAAAATATCGTATTTGTTATACATGTACATTTTTGAACAAATTCTTCAAGCGAATACATGTGTGTATACATCATCTTTACAAACAGCACAAATTTAGTTCAAATATAGAGCGCTGAATTTGCAATACATTATTTTGCTCCATTCGCAAACCTAAGAATATCCGTTTATTCGTCTACGTAGGGGGCGGGGGGATCATTTCTGACTTGTCGAATTGAGAAATTTATCTGAGAACACTTCGGCGCATTACGTAAATGTTTATTAAGTGGCACTTTCCCTAAGAACGGTCCACTGCTTTTCGGATCACAAAAAAGTTTACCCTCAAACTTTGCCCAGTAAATCATCTTGGGTCATAAGCCTGGGTTGTACATACTTTCACATATTATGTGATTGTTTCAATATACAGAACGAGTGAAATATCGCCAACTTTGCAATATGTAAATTATAGTAAAAGAATTATATATCACAAATAATAGCGAACATTTCCAGGACACATTGGGGGCGCGTATTCGAGAGGGAGCCCTTATTCGAGGACTTATGGTATTTTAGTGGACTGCCTGTCAACTAGCTTGGAGTAGTTTTAAAATTACACTTGCACTATAAACAACACAGCAACAATATACTTTACTGATGCTCCTTAATGTGGGATTTGATTATCCTTCGCTAGGAGGAGAGCTCGTGTTGAATTTTCAGTAAATAGGACTTTAAAATAATTACAAAAACAACGAGGCATTGTATTAAAAATGTTAACTACACCAAAAAGGGCAAGTTAGAAGCTTTGGCATTTGCGGCGAAGGGCCTGGAGTGAAACTCTCAGAGCGAGCTAACAGCTAACTCTACCTAGGACCCGAGTCCACCGGTATTACAACCGAAACACATCGCGACGGACGGATAGACGGATTCTCCTTCCCTCGCTTCCTATGAAATCTTTTTCTTTCTGTACAGTTTTTTTCTTTCCGGCTTCAAACACAAGTTCTTATCAATTCCTTTTGAGCAACATATTGATAATTCCCAGATTTTGAAAATCAATAAATCACATGTTTTACTTATAAAAGCGAATTCAAGTTTTTCTTATTACTACATAAAAATGTTTTCTTCTAACTGTAATAAAATGACAACTTGCACTTCAAAAGATAAGTGACTCAAACAACTTCTAGTCGATCTATCGTTTTTTTGTTTGTGGTTCAGAAGTTTATTTTATCTATATATTGAGAAAGACACTTTACGTAATGGGATGTACAGGCATCCTCCTTCTAGTCTGCGTGCCAATTTCAGCGATTTGTGATTTCAGATGGCAGTAGGCCAAACTCAGCGAAATATTTTACTTCCTAAAAGTCCTTCAAGCTATGAATACCAATTAATTGGCGTCAACAAAGCAGCGACGTGCAAAAAGAATAATAATAATAATCATCATGAAAACAAGTTTCTTAAAACCAAAATACTGTTTAGCAGACAGTACAGACCTAATTTGCATAAAAATTCCCCGCAAAGTATCCAAAAATCGGGACCGAATAAATCACCAATTTTAGGCATTTTAAAACGGTTAAAACTGTTATACATGTTATTTTGTGTGCTTTGCTGTGTAGTTAATTTAGAAAAGTGGAATTTAGCGATTAAGAATGTTTTGATTTATAACAATCTGAATTTGATCAACAACCTCGTTTGCATAATGCGGGTTTCATATTCGCAAAAGCACCAAAAGTGCGAAGTCGCTGTGGTCAAGGAAGATAAAAAGCGCAAGGTATTTTTATATTTCTATGCTTCCTTACATCTGTTAAGCAAAGTTCAGATGGAATTTAGAATGGTTCGGTCTGGACTTGTGAAATAAATGCCGGAAAAGACAGGGTACCTTCGCCGGTTTTTAGAAAGCGTTCTAACGAGGGTTAAAATATTAATTTTTGTGTCCCTAAAAATTAAAAACAAATCAAAATAAACATGCACTTTATACCTTTGAAGGAACACTTAACTTAGGAACTATAATTAATTTTTGTGGCGTCACCTGGTTTTCGAGCAGCAAGCTCATCAATTTTATACAATTTTCTATTTTCGACACGTTCAAATTAAGGTCCTCGACCGCTCTGACTGTTATGGCCTGTACAAAATATATTTTAACGTATTTCCAAAAACTAACGTCATTTCATTTGCTTATGACCCAAGATGATTTACTGGGCAAAGTTTGAGGGCAAACTTTTTTCCGACCCGAAAAGCAGTGGACCGTTCTTAGGGCAAGTGCCACTTAAATTTGTTGTGACCCTAGCACCCAAATTCTTAGTAGCAGGTCTTTAAACAAATGGGAATATTTCAATATTCCCCTTCTTTAAGTGAACAAATATTAACTTTCTCAGAGCAGTTTTCATGTCATTTTAATGTGCCCCAAGTCACTAAAGGTAGCTACTCTGTCTCCGTAATTTGCTAAAAGGGGATGACATAAAACTATTATTTTTATTCAATTCAAAGCGCTCGAGTACAAGAGAGGCTGTCTTTGGAAAATAGCCTGATGCAAATTAGGTCGCTTTTCTGTATGCCCGCCTGTATTGACAAGCTGTCAATAAAAGTATATACCCTATCTCGGTAACTTTCCAAAGGAGATGACAAAGAACTTTTGTTAATTTTTCTATTCAATTCAAAATACTTGAGAACAAGAGAGGTAGTTTTTGGTGAATAGCCCGATGCAAATTAGGTCGCTTTTGTGTATGCCTGTTTGTATCAAACAGCTTTCACTAAATAGAGATACGCTATCTCCGTAACTTTCCAAAAGCGATGACATAAAACGTTCTTCCATTTGATTCCAAATCACAAGAGAGGTTGAATAGCCCAATGCAAATTGGGTTACTTCTGTGTATGCCCGTCTGCATTGACAAGATTTGACTTAAGGGGACTACACTATCACCTGCTTTTTTTGCTTTTGGTCTAACTTTTACGCGAAAAAAGAAATCTAGGAACTTTGCCACATTAGTTTGAAAACCTGAAATTAAAATAGTGAGAGGGATGTCTCGTACCTTTCTGCTACTTATAAATGTAAAATTTGTCATCCTGCTGGTAGTATTTATATTACTAAAATATCGGTAATGTCATTTTATTGTGTTGTTTTGAGGTCTGGAATATGAATGCAATTAGTTCTAAAAACACAACGATTGGGGTAAGAAAACGTCTACTCTAAATGGTTTACATTAGTCTAGATGCATGTGATGGCTGATGGTTTCAAGGGCACAGGTTTTGAATGCGTTGCCAAGGTAATGCTCGATTGTGGCAACTATTTTGGTTTCGGTGTTCCAAATTTTCAGTGAGGGTTTTCTTTTATTAATTGTTATGTTTTTGTTAGCATTTTTGGACTTGACCATGTACAAACAACAATAGATCTTAAAATATGTTGGAGCTACTGACCAATAGAAGCGTTCAAGATAAGATACTCAACTGAAGTGTGAATATTATAACAAAGGATTGTGCACGGTCGCGGCCGTTACAACTTAAATTGTACCCTTAACTAAGTATGTCGAAACGTTGGACAACATTAGTTTAAAAGCCTATAAAGATGATTTAGCCTTCGAAATACCTTAAAAACTCTGCTATTCCTTAAGTAAGATTTAGCGATAGATGCATTTTTGATGCAGCCACATCGTAGGTTTAAAGCGCAATTAGTTATTGTTTTGACCTGCGAATACACTGAAACCCCGCCACCGAAGACACTCCACTCTTAAGTTCTTGCCAATTGCCATCGTAACGGATCCCGCGTTAGCCAAATTTTTTTTAATTAAGCCGTTTTCACGGTAACTTGTTGAGGGCCTAAAATATTGGACACCTCAACCAAGCACAATACATTGACCTTCCCGAGAAAGAGGCAATTTTTTTTACACTTCTTGGATTCTTCTAGATTCCTGACCTTTGACAACACTTCCATCGGGCATTTTCATTGACCAATCAGAGTTAGAGAACATGACCAATTTAAAGAGATATTTTCTTCGAAGATAAACACTAGGTAACCGATCGCGGCACGTCAACGTGAATAATTAAGGCGAGTGAACATAGAAAACTTTCGCTTGGGTGGTACCTGTTTATTTCTAGTCCCTGACCATTTTCACATTATATCAGTTCTCTCAATACCGCTTAAGATTCTTCTAAGTCAGTTGCTGTATCATGGATTGCTTCCCTGGAACGTACAATCTGCCTCCCGGGCCATTCTCTTTACCTGTTGTTGGAAATGCACACTTAATGGCCGCCGACTCAAAGTTAGTTAACTTTATGGAGATGGAGAAGCAATACGGCCAAGTATTTCGACTGAACCTTGGTAAACAACTTGCGATCATGGTTAGTGGAGAAGCTATCAAGGAGGCCTTCGTCTCAAAGGCAGCTGACTTTGCTGGGCGCCCGAGTCTTCACAGTATAGAAATCTTTACTAATGGCGGTAAAGCATGCACCGTCGTAACTGAGGACTACTCTCCGCGGTGGAAGCTTCTTCGAAAGATTTCCGTCGAGGCCAATAAAATATACACCTCCGATGTCCAAAAGCAGGCAACAGTTATCAACAAAGAATTCGACTCCGTCTTGCAGAGAATTCAGTCGAGGAATGGACAACCTTATGACATCACCAAAGACCTCCTGTTGGCTGTTACCAATGTGCGTTGCGTCATGCTGTTTGGCTCGAGATACGAGCTTGATGACCCTGAGTTTACCAGACTTTCTGAAGTCGAAAGTGGATTCTTTAACCTGTTTACCAGTGGATTATTGGTGGACGTGTTTCCGTGGCTAAATTGCTTTCCATTCAAGTCCATCCAGACCCTGAAAGAGTTCTGTGAGGATAGGGACAAGATACTTGGGAGGATTCATCGAGAGCATGTGGCGGCCAACAGAGTGCAGAATCCAGGAGACCTGACGGATGCGCTGTTAAAGGCAAAGAAGGAAGCTGAAGAAGAAGACTCCGCCAACGAAGGATTGGTCACAGATCAGCATGTAATTATGTTGATGAATGAGTTCTTCGTTGGATCCATGGTAAATATAGCAAACACTTTGAGCTGGGCACTGCTGTACCTCATTCACAATCCAAGCATCCAAGATTTGTTGCATCAAGAGCTAGACCAAGTGGTTGGACCAAATCGTTTACCTGATATCGATGACATAAACAGCCTGCCGTACTTGGAAGCCACCATTAACGAAACCATGCGCATCTCATCAATTATTCCATTCTCAGTTCCTTGCAAAACGACAGTGGACACAACCCTGCAGGGATATGATATTCCTAAGGACACCACTGTGTTTACCAACCTATGGTCACTCCACCATGATCCAGATTTTTGGGAGGCACCCAACGATTTCAGGCCCCAAAGGTTCCTCGACAAGGATGGCAAATTTGTACCTCCGAATGCTGAGCACTTCCGTCCCTTTGGCGTGGGACTTAGGGACTGTATTGGGGAATCTATGTCAAGAGTAGAGTTATACCTGGTCTTGGCACGATTGCTTCATAGCTTCAAGTTTGAGAACCCCCAAGGATACGATCTGCCAAGTCTAGAGCCCGGTTCTTCAGGGTTAGCATTAGGGCCAAAGCCTTTTAAGTTCTGTGCTATCAAAAGGCATGTTGTGTAATGCTCACTTTAGTTGTTTGAAGCGGCTGCTTAAGTTATTTGACAATTATATTAGCCTAAATTACGGTGGACGTTTAAGTCTAAATAAGGTCACGCTACGCTACATATACTAAGCTCCACTCCTCCCAGAGGTTGTTTCGAAATATACGCAACATATAGTTCATTTTATTTTAAAAGACTAATGAAAAAGGATGATGTGACAATCATTGCATTTCATAAGTCGATAATTGTTGAAGAAACGTAGATGAGTAGAAAGTAAGTTTTGTCTAGCCAGAAAGAAAGAAAAACATTATGAAATAATAAACAAATAAACAAATAAACCGCCGCAGTAGATAAAAGTAGAAAAAGTGCATAACCGAAGGTGAATTAAGAAATAAAGAGGTGAAATATATTAATTATAGTAATGAAGTGAAATTATATACGTACAGCTATGGTGAAAGTTTAGATCCAAGGAGTTGAGTAGCCGACTTTAATTAAGAGCAAGACTTTAGGTTACTGTTGCTTCTTCAACGTAGTGTGCAAGGTTTTGCTTGAGAATTTTCAAAACTAGACGAGGTAATAACAAAAGAGTAAATAAATTGAGGGGAGACTGCTTGTAACGATGTCGAGTCAGTCCTGAGAGAGTCGAAATATTTGGAAGAAATTAAAACGAAAATAACTAGAATACGGAAAAGTAAAATATACATTCAAAGATGAAAATTAATTACACTCCAAGTAAAATGATCATAGATTTACATTGATGAGAATATAGAGTTAAATAAAAATAACAGAAAAATTCGGTGGTAGGCATTCGGCAAATATGGGCAAAACAAAAAAAGAGAGTGTAGACCAAGAAAATGAATACTAGAACAACTAAAATCTTTTATCGAGTGTTTTAAACCCTTTGCCAATACTGATTGCATTGTAATTGAGTGCACCAACACGAGATGCAGCTTTTGAGAATTGCTCTTATAAACTTGCTCGCTACTCATCTTCTCGTCGCAAGCATGGTCTTCATGGAAAAAACTATTAAATTTAGTAGAAAAAGGACCATCCTATTTATATCGGTGAGGGCAATTAAAAGAGAAACGAGTTTGCAGAATTAAGCATGTCGGAAAATCTAAAAATAGGTTTGTATTTACCTAAGTGTGATTAGTCGTTTATTGATTATCGTAATGGGGGTATTTATAGGGCGTGTATGGGTGTGGCCTGAATGTTTTGGTTGATTGTCGTGCCAGACAACAACAGCATTTTACTTTTGTGTGTCAGTTTCGCTGTTGCGAGGAATGGTGATTTGCAATTGAGGAGGGTACGTTTCTGTAGTTCCAGCCATGAAGAATAAATATTAGCGAATTTGGGAAAAGTGTGTACGTCTTTGTTGTGTTTCCCACAAGCAAGTGCCAGTGGCATGACTTGCGTAATTGAATAGTTATGCGAAACAAGTTAAAGTGCTCTTTTCGCGCAAATTTTGCAAGAGCAGAAGCATTTTGATGCTGCGGGCTGTACTGTTCAAAAATAAAAACAAAACAACAGATGTAGTATGGAAATGCAGGTGTCGTGCGCGAATTTC
The DNA here is from genome assembly GCF_977016875.1 of Pavona decussata. Lineage (NCBI taxonomy): Eukaryota > Metazoa > Cnidaria > Anthozoa > Scleractinia > Agariciidae > Pavona > Pavona decussata. The sequence goes on from NW_028145450.1 coordinate 786,448, forward strand.
GCGGTTCGACTTGTTTCGAAATTGGCCTCAATTTTCCCGTAAATGAAGCTTCCTGTCTCATTCTGGCTTAATGACTAGCATAAAAATTTCAAAACACAAAATCAAAAACTTTTCAGGGTAAACCAATCGCATAAGGCCCCGAAAAGGCTGACATTCTGGTTAGAATCGTATCGCTCTGATGCATGCAACCGAAGCGCCGATGTCAACTCTTAATAGATCATTTTCGTATTATCGAAATTGAGCTGGAGCTATTTTGCAATGGAGGCTCTTTCGGGAGAATATATTGTAAAATAATATTTGCACGTGAAAAGATTCACCAACCTAAAATCTCTTGTGCAAGCTAGTTCCAATTCTATATGGAGGATACGGAAACGATTCTTCTAGTTGGTTGTATGATCGGAAATGCCTAAAGAAAACAATTCCTATCGGCCATATTACTCCCGGATGTTACTAAAGAAAATTAATACAGGGAGGGTCCGACCCCTTACCCTTTTATATACCATTTTTGGTAGAAAAGGTAACCCTTTCGTATACTTTCCATTGACAAATGGTACTTCTTTCTTGTTCCTTCCATTGGAAAATAGTGAAAGGACTTCTAAATACCTAAATGACAGTTTTCCCTACCCTTTCATATACTTCGACTCGCGAAATCCCTATCCTTTCATAAACCTGAAGCGTGGAAAAGGTACCCCTTTCGGGCGAAGCCTCCCCGTTTAGGCCATTATAGGGAGTACCCTCCATCCCCGGGATATTACGACGATTACTAGTTTGGATGCACTGCCACTGAGCTACCGGACACTTATGGGAGATAGTTTAATGGCCTTAGCTTCCACGAGTCTCCTATTGCCGGCTTTCACTGTCACGCCTTGCATTGCCGTGTGCATGAAAAAAAAATTGAAACCATTCCATGAATGAAGTCAAGAAATTGACACGTTATAGATGATAAGTAAATAAGAAACCTGCCCAAGTTTTAGGTCTGTGCGGTATTCCGTACTCGAGTTATTTGACAAAATGTTTCACTCAAATTTATAAAGCTTAGTATGGAGACGCCATGTCGGTGTCCCTCTGAGGAACACCAACATGGCGGCCGGAAATAGGAAAAAACATCGGGAGTTCACTTTTGCCAGAAAAGAGGTTTGTTTTCCCTTGTGAATTTCAGAATGTTAAGATAAATATTTCTCCTCAAACTTTAATTGTTTAGAATGCTGAAAATCACTCGAAGAGGCATTTTTAAGATACAGAACAGCTTTGTCACGGCCTTCCTCTTTATGTCACGCACGATGAAATTGAAACTCTCCTATTTTCAAAAGGAAGTACGACATCGAGCTAAGAAATTGTTGAAAGACACATTTTTAGGTAATCCTTCCTTGAATGAAGGTAAAAATTTTGTAGGCCTTCTGGTTATGAATTCTAGAATTTGGTGACATCACGTGAAAGCTCAGCGGTAGATCATGACCAAACAACTAGTAGTCGGAAGATCCCAGATTTTCTTTTTTCTTCGTCTTCTTCTTCTTTTTTTTTTGAGCATGCTTGTGTTACTGACTAAGCAAGTGAGAACACAAGCTACATAAGTATAAGGACAGACGCACGGGCAGGAAACAATTTCTTGACGGAATTCTCGATACCACTTCCCCTCGATCAACTTGTCTTGTGACGTGTTTGTGCTCATGTCATCCCCGTTTTCAAAACTTCGACATAAGCATAAGCATAGTAAGCCTGGTTTTCACTAAGACATAAGCGGAAGCAGAAGCATAAACGCAGTTTTATCAAGTGAGAACACGTGCTACATAAGCATAAGCATAAGAAGAACGAACACGTTCGCTCTTCTTGTGCTTATGCTTATGTTATGTTATGTCGCCGTTTTCACCAGTGAGAACAGGGACGACATAAGCATAAGCACAAGCACAAGGCAGTCAACCGTTTCGTCTACCATCTTTGTTATCATTGGACGGAGCTGGTATCGAGAATTCCGTCAAGAAATGGTTTTCTGCGCGTGCGTCTGTCCTTCTGCTTATGTAGCTAGTGTTGTCTCTTGCTTATCTTTATGCTTATGCTTATGCTTGTGTCTTAGTGAAAACCAACATTAAGAAGTGCGAACGTGTTCGTTCTTCTTATCCTTATGCTTATGTCGCCCCCGTTCTCATTAGTGAAAACTGCGACATAAGCATAAGCACAAAGACGAACGTATGTGTTTGTTCTTCTTTTGTTCATCCTTTTATGCTTATGTCACAGGAATTTTCACTTTCTTTAGCAGCGTTTGTGTTTATGCTTAAATTCGGCCCGCGGGGAGATGAAAATGAAAGGAACATCACAAGTCCTCCGCGATTATTGATCTTCTTCTTAGTATTTAAGACACGTACCATTCCCAAACCTTTAACTGATCGGTTATAAGGACTAATAAACGGCGCTGGCTCAAAAATAATAATCTCAGGCATCCTTTATTAGATCAATATGTGTCAAAAAAAACTTGTTACGATCCTTTCAGTTTTCAAAACTGAAAATCAATATGTAAACTATGTATTCATTGAGTTTTCCAACCTGTTTACATAACAACAATTTCCTTCTTACTTAACTAAACAAGATCAGTTGCTTATTAACTAAACGTTCCATTCTTCCCTTTCATTTTAGTGGGAATTTCTTAAATTATTTAAGTAAAATAAACCTGGTACAACAATGGTAATGACAAAAAGGGAGTTATTCGGTGTGATGTTTTTCAGCATTCATATGTGTGCATAATTGGTGACGGCATCAGCACTTTCGCTTGTAGTAATTTATATGTTTCTTCCTTAAGACGGTGAGAAGTGTTTATAATTCCAAACCGTTAAAATTGCCAAAGTAAAGAAAAAGGTGTTAATTCAGCCTTTTGTTCAACATTTAATTAACCAAAGGATAGAAGTTTGTTGTAACCACCACGCAACCTGCTTGCGTCAGTTTCGTATTTCCTTTGCTTTACGCGGACACACGAAGCTCACGTCTTTCCAAAGAATTTTGCAACGTCCGTTGAATGCAGAGAAAAATGGAAACCTTTTCGTTATTTGTGAAAGCAACACTTATCGCGTTGGCGATGGTCGCCTTATGGTCAACAGCTCACGCTGGTAGAGGTAAGGCTGGTACTTTTCAATTTTTTTTAGCATGCCGTCTTTTTTCGGGGTACGCTCTGAAGAAATAATAACGGATCTCATATCCGATGATATTCGTATTTATTATATACCACACAGGTGAATAGTACTATTCGCAGACGCTGATTGGCTAGCTCGGAGGTGATTAGCCAAGTACTATTCACCTCCGAGCAGCCCAAGAGAAACAAGATGGCTTCCCTTTTAGCCACGCTTACTTAAGAGGAATTTATTTCGATAAACGAGGCGGCTGTTAAAAAAAATACATAAATGGAAATAAAGTTTGGGTTGATGGCATTAAATGGTAACTTATTTAATCTTTTCAATCTCATATTCCAAGGCGAAAAATGAAAATGCAATCCCTTGTTTACGAAAACTGCCGAGCACAATAACAATAAAAACAATGAAATATCTAATATTTTTCAGGATGGTTTCAACAAATGGTTTCAACAAAAAGACGAATTTAAAAGAAAAATTGAAGAAATGACACGGTAGGAACTAAACAAGTGTCTCCAAAAGTTTTATTTGTCTGCAAGAAAGCGAGACAGAACTTTCTACAATAAGAAATTGCTTACCGCGTACCATTTGTCGGTATATTTTCAGAAGTAAAATAATTTTTTGGTTTACTAGATATTCAGCTTGTGTGGTATGTAATAAAACAATTGTTCCCCTCAGTGTCGGTGAAAGTGATGGATATTTATCCATCACTATTCACCTCCACTTCGGTGAATAATTGTTAAATATATACCCTTCTCATCTTCTCAATTTCTCATTTCACTAAAGCGAAACATATCCTCTTATTTCAGAGTTTGAAGCTAAGAAAGGAATAATCAGCGGAAGTTCATCGCGATATGTCAGTTTCCTGGTAGAAGAGTTTTCCTCTCTGAAGCTCACCAGTCTTGGTACACATCTTGTTATAAGCGCTATGAGATGTGGCTTCGCCTGTTTACAGATAGCTCAATGTTCCTCTTTTAATCTGGCTGCCTTCCCAGACTCCAACGGAAACCTGTTATGCGAGCTGCTCCCATCCAACAAGTATAACAACTCGGATAAATTCTCACCCAGCAATTTCTATCACCACTTTAGCATCGAGGTAAGTTAAGCAGTGAAAGTTTTTTTTTTTTACTCGCTATTTTTCTTAGACGAGGCAACTTTATTGGGAAGATTGGAAATGGGGTAGGAGGGGGGGGGGGGGGTCTTTTTTGAATTCTTGGCTAGTTTCTCAGAAATTTATCTGAGAACTCCGGCTCATTCGTAAATGTTTGATGTTACCCTAGCAACCAAATTTTTAGCCGCAGATCTTTAAACAAATTCGAATATTCGAATATTTCTCTTTCTTTAGTGAACAAATATTAACTTTGTATTGCAACTTTTCAACAGCACCTTGCGCGCTTGCTAAAAAATTACCCGAGACCACCGTGCGCGCCTAGTTTCATCAAATCAGGAAACCTTCCCACACTACAAACACATTTCTTACTTTTTTATTAAAAGAATCCTTGTATATATACACGCGTGGAATTCTAGAGTGCTTAGCTCCTCGGGTTTTAGCCTCTGGGCCTAAACCCTTCGGGGGCAAAAATTATTTAAAAAAAATATTAATTATTAAAGTCAGCGCGGGCTCTTTGTCCCCCCCGCCCCTACACACTCCTCTGAATATAATTAATTCTCTCAACTGCAGTAATACTTATACAGCTATTTTGACAAAGGTTGTCCAAAAAAGGAATAAAAGCGTACGCGGCAATGCCAAAAGGTAGTCTGGGAAATACCCAATAAATTTATTGGGTATTTTCTAGACTACCTCTCGGCATTACCCCGCGGATTCCGGTTACCGTGGCCGTGGTCAGAGATAGGAAAATTCTACCCGCTCCCGAAGCCAATCATGTTGCAAGATTTTCAGGATACCGCCCGCTCACGAACAGAGAAAAAAATTAAGGTATATTAATATCATATCAAGTATTATTATTTCTTCGCAGTCACCTTGCAGCCGTTGGCCTTGTAAGAACAATGGCAAGTGTGTGTCACTGTACGAGGAAAACAGCCACGTATGTCTTTGCAAGGAAGGATTCGTGGGAAAGAACTGCGAAATAGGTAAGAAACATTATCATTGATCTGTTTACATGACGTTCCAAACAAGAAACAGCTGGTGAATTGTGGCTTTCAGTTCTACGCTATAAGCAAGCTTTGGGGTGAATATTGTAAGTATCAACCAAGACAATCCTGAGCTGACATCACACATAACGACATAGAAAAGAAGCTGAGTAAAATCGAAATTTCTCCTACGGGTTTATGGACACAATCCGAGTGTGAAAGCAAACTTTGTCTCATCAATGGGACATGCCTCGACCAAGTCAACTCCTGTGGGTGGAAACGCTGTCTGGATTTTCAGGAAATAGCTGTGAGATCGATTAGAAAAAGGGTTTGCTTGTTGTCGCCAACGACTTCAATTATTTCAGGCTAACTGACTAACTGCTGTCAGGGGCACCCAACGGATCATTTCGGTAAATTACCTGTTCGAAAGGCCCTTAATCCCCTACAATTTTCTAAATGGAATTTTCACCACAAACGTTCGTGATATGGGGAATTTAAGGTCTAGTGTTTTTGGATTGATAAAAATGTCGTTTCGGTTAACGAAAAAAGGTCAGCTAAGATTTTCGGAAAGGAAATAAGACCTGAGGTTTTCGGAAAATGGACAAAAATGCCCTAGTAATTTCGAAAAGACTCAAGTTCCCCTAGAATGACCAAACAGATAAAAATATTATAGCGCGGCCTAAAATGAACCTACAGAGCTTTAAAGGCATTCCAGATAGCCTAAAATAGCGTTTTAAAGAATCAGAGAGAAAACTATCATTGGGTGCCCCTGTGCTGTATGGCTTGACTTCCTGCCTGCTTGAATGACTGACTGACTGACTGACTGACTGACTGACTGACTGACTGACTGACTGACTGGCTGTCTAGCTGGCTTACGTACTGACTGGCTCGTGCCTGACAGCAACTGACAGCGGGACTGACTGTCTGACTGCCGACTAACTGTCTCAATGACTGACTGACCAAATGAATGTTTGAATGACTGACTGAGCTTTTTGTTTTAATTGGCACGTGCGTTTTATAGCCAAAATCATCTATTCCTTGCATATGCCTTGCTTACAACTATTTATTTGTGTTTTTGTTTACTAGGGTTTTCGCTCAACTCTACAATAATTTCAGACAGCGTGTTCTACCTCAGCAATCTAGCAATGTTCCTTGCCCCTGCCGTTGGATATGATTCGAAGTGGCTGCTGTGCTATCGAGCCTCAACTCATGGATGGAAAGTCAATGGATTCCACATCGGGTGTGACGGAAAACGCCACACCGTCACCATCATTCAAGTGCACCATACATACATATTCGGAGGATACACGGACATTCCTTGGGGTAAGTATATGTTATTTACTGGCCGCGAGAACTGTATAAAGAAAGAAAAATCTGCCCGAGCATTTTTTCGTACTAACTAAGATAAAAGCATTTCTTTTTTGTTCTTCTTTCCTTCGCTATTTGAAAAGAAAGCTTTCCCAAAATCTCTTTATCTACGCGCGTAATTTAATTCGTTTTGTCGGTAAAATTGAAGGCACTACTATAACAACTTACTAAGATTAACATCAACTCTAAAAACATTTTTAATCTCCTCCAATTCTGAGATCACTAGCTTTTCATCTTGCTTTCAAAAATGGTTAAGGTCTTCTTTTTTTGAAAAAATAACTATTAATCTGTAATTTAAAAGTTGTGATCTTTAATTTCTCTGTTTTTCTTTTTTCTTGTTAACCAATATTTATGGAAGGACATTTAATCTTGAAGTTTGAGAGGAAACCTTATTTTCCATGGTTTCTTTTAGCTTTCGTTGCCATTTCAACTTCCTTGCTTTGCTTGTAAATTTGTGTTCCATAAATCTCTATTTTTAAGTATGGGAAAACATAAATAAATAGGTTTTTGTTTCCATTCCGTATTTTCTATCGTTAATGTAAGTCAATTGGGCAACCCATTGTGGACGATAACCTGCCACCTTTGTGCCATAAATTATTAATGTTATTGAGAATGATGTATTAATCAGTAAATGACACAAGCATACACTATTATTATTATTATTATTATTATTATTATTATTATTATTATTATTATTATTATTATTACTATTTCCAATCTGTTGCTTACCCTGTGCTCCTATCAGAAGTCGAACCTAAGACCTTCCGATTACTAGTTCGGATGTTCTACCACTGAGCTACAGGAGACTCGTGGGAGCTAAGGCCATTAAACTAGGTTCATGAGACAAACATCCTTCATACTGCTAGGATTGGAATGTCAATGTGTGGCAAATGCGCAATGGAAATAATGTGATGGAAAATGTTAAGTCTGTTGAATAAATGAAAGCGATGTATTCATCAGTAAATGACACAGGCATACTCGGAAAAAAATCCGAGTGCTCCTATCAGGAGTCGAACCTAAGACCTTCTGATTACTAGTTCGGATGCTCTACCACCGTTTTTTTTTTTACCATGACAACCGTTTCCCTCGTGATCGAGGTTTATCGGTTAAGTTCAGCGGAGTAAAATGCTTTTTTTATACGTTTTTGCGGATTCTGTCACCACACACGACTTAATATCTTATTTGGAAGGTTCAGATTACTCTACACTGCCAAAATTATAGTAACCAAAACTAATCAACACGATTGGGAAACACAACACTTGAAACCACTTAAAAATAGGATATCAGGAGTTTTCTAAAAAAAAACCCCAGGGATTTATGAATCTGCGAGCATCTTTTCTTCTATATAATCTTTCATCCGCAGTGCGTATACATGTTTTCATATATTCATATTCATTTATTCTTTGCGGGTATATTATGAACTCAGAACATGACCAGTTACCAGGTTGATTGATAGCTCAGTTGGTAAAGCACTGCACCGGCATCGCAGAGGTCATGGGTTCGGAAGTTGCCAAGTTTATGAGATTGGAAAAAATGTGTCAGGTGTTTTAATCCTTTACCTCGTTTATTTCCAATACGAATGGCGATGTTTATACTGGTGTTTCTTAATTTCTTTCTGTTGTCCTGTTGTTCAGAGTCCATTAATGGTCATGGTACCACTACCGAAGCCTTCGTTTTTTCTCTGCGCAACAATGAAGACATCGGGCCTTTTAAAAGTATGGTGAGTAACCCATCAAAAGCAATATACAGGAGCCCTGCTTACGGTCCATTATTTGGTGCCACACCAGCCGACATCTTCATTGCTGACGAGGCAGACAGTAACAGCAATTCACAAGCATTCTTTGGTCTCTGCTACTCTGTGCCAAGCGGAGTAAATAACAACCGCACAATTCTAGCCGGGGCTCCGAACTTTACACCTGATGACTGGGAGGTTTTCTACCTTGCTTAAAGGCGCAGTGTCACCTATATTTTGTTTTACTTGGAATAGCCAAAAGACATATTTGAATCGATGTAATAGTCGCAACAATGGTTAAGTTTTGTTAACGACAAATTACCCTACTAATGCACAGAAACTAGTATTAATTATGTTTATCTGTGGATAGCTAGGCTACGATGGAAATGGATTGCAACTTGAAAAGTTCTTCCTGTTCATTGTGGAGAGATCACTAAAAACAGTGAATATAGCTTGTTCTTCCCCGGAAAAATCCCGCTCAAACAGCAATTTCATCTTATAAAAATTGTTCCTTGATCAGATTCTGATTCGTTGATAAAAAAAAAGTTCACATACCGCCTCTTAATTGCAAATTTAATTAAATGAATCATTTTTAACTAGAAAACGTGTGAAATATAAATTTAAAGATTTGTTGATTTGATGCAGTTTCAATTTTTCAAACCATTTCCTATGGGCCGCACTGTAATTAAAATTGATTAAATCAAGTACCTGATGGAAAGAGATAGACAAAAGTGGTTGCATTTTACAGTACTCGTTCGATTTTGGCGTACTGGACTTTTCCAACTTGCAATTGGATTATAAGAGGAAATATCTCAGTAGACTTAGGAATGTTGTATATTAGTCTAAATTAAAGCATAAAGATTTTATAAATTTGCTACAAAGACGTGTGTGCAATGTGAATATTTTAAGAGGCTGAGTAGAAATGCGTGGATTTTTAGATTTTGGGGGCTTTTAAGGACAGATTTCATTATAATTGTATTGTATTGTATTGTATTGTATTGTATTGTATTGCATTGCATTGCATTGCATTGCATTGTATTGTATTGTATTGTATTGTATTGTATTGTATTGTATTGTATTGTATTGTATTGTATTGTATTGTAAACTTTATTTATACACGGTAAAATCATCAGTACTCAGATAATTATAATTATGTAAAATACTGTTTTAATTGTTTGCCGTGTGGGGCTATGAGGTAGACATTAGGCGATTGATTTCGCTTTTAAACGATTGAAAGGAACTAATTGCTCTGACTTTTTCAGGAAGATTATTCCATAACAATGTCCCACTGTAGCAGAAACTGCGTTTTAGGTAATCATTACGGGGCTTCGGCAGAGTAAACTTATGATGCTTATTCCTTAGTTCGTAGCCCGTGCTGAAGGGTGTAAACAGGCCTTGAAGGTACTCTGGAGTCTGTTTATTTACCGTTTTAAACATAAGTTTCATTTTTAATTTCATTCTTCTGGTAGATACTGAGGTCATTCCATCCTAGTCTAGCACGAAGGGCAGTAGCACTAGAATAATAATCAGACTTGGTGATAGCCCGTTGGGCACGATTTTGTAGTTTTTGAAGCTTGTCGGCCAATTCGTTACTAAGACCGTCAAATACGGGACAGCAGTACTCAAAATGTGGTTCAATGAGTGCTAGATAAAGAAGTATTGCCGTGTCTTCATTTATAAAGGGCCTTAGCCTTTTAAGTGTACCAATACCAGAGGAAATAAACTTAGCAATTTCGTTAACCTGTTTGGACTATGATAAATGTTGGTTAATGTAAATACCCAAGGATTTAGTGTGACAAACTCTGGTTATTGCCTGCCCTTCGATTTGTATTTTGAATGAATGGGTAACAGTATTAGCAAGTCTTTGACGCGAGCCTGTTACCATTAACTCGGTTTTAGCAATATTTAGGCTTAATCTATTCGCCCTCAGCCAATTGTGAAGGTTACTTAGTTCACTATTTACTAAAGTTTCAAGCTTCGATAAGCTACTGGCAGCAATGCTGATACTTGTGTCGTCAGCATACGTTCGAGGTACTGATTTAGTCAAACAGTTTGGTAAGTCGTTAATGTATATCAAGAAAAAAAGTGGGCCAATAAGGCTTCGCTGGGGAACTCCACAGGTAACAGCAAGCGCACCAGATAGCTTACCATTAACTAAACACTTTTGATGGCGGTCACTGAGGTATGAATCAAACCACTTCAACGCATCATGTTCAGCTCCGTAGTTAACTAACTTGCTTAAAAAGGATCTTATGGTTTATCGTGTCGAAAGCCTTCTTTAAGTCAATAAAAATTACTCCATTGATGAAACCATTACCTATATTGACAGACCAGCTGTTGGTAGCTTCTAGCAAAGCTGTTGGTGTACTATAAAGAGATCTGAAGCCAGATTGACAATTACCTAAAAGATCGTTATCATTCAAGTACTTGTAGAATTGATCATAAATTATTCTTTCAAAAACCTTAGCAACGGTAGGGATAATCGAAATTGGCCGATAATTATTGTCATGTTTTCTCTTGCCCTTTTTAAAAACTGGGGTAACTCTGGCTAATTTCCAGTCTAAAAGAACTATACCAGAACAGAGAGACTGATTAAAAATAAATGTCAAAGAAGGTGCTAGAATGCGTGCGGCTAATTTAAGCAGCCTGGGCGGCATATTGTCCAGATCAGTCGCTTTCTTGACTTCTAGATTTTCGAGTAATTTAAGGACTTCACTAAGACTACAGCTGTTAAAGGAGAATGTTTTCTTCGTAGGGTTGAGATAATATTCTGGTTCGTTAACACCCCGGGATATGCCTTTGGCCAGATCATGCCCAACGTTTGCGAAATGGTGATTAAAGGCCTGAGCCGTTTCAGGCGCAGAATTAATTTTGCTTTTCCCAATTACGATTTAAGCAATGTTGATCTTTATGTGTTGGCGAAAGCACAATTCATTAATTAGCTGCCATGTTTTATAAGGATCTTTACTTTTGTTAACTAGGTTAGTTTCAAAATATTTTCTTTTAGTAGCTTTAATTAAATTGTTGACTTCATTTCTCGCAGCCCTGTAGGCGGCCCTGCAGTACTGATCTTTACGCTGTACGGCCTTCCTTTTTAGAAAGTCCCTTTTACGCATGGGTGGATGGATGGATGGATGGATGGATGGATGGATGGATGGATGGATGGATGGATGGATGGATGGATGGATGGATGGATGGATGGATGGATGGATGGACGGATGGATGGAGGGATGGGTGGGTGGGTTGTGCTAATTGAAACTGACAACGAGCGGAAAGATGACCGAACAATCTGCGATAATCCACAGGACACACCTTCTGGCTTCGGCTGTCCAAGAGGGTAAAACCTATCCGAAAACCAAGATACCTTTTATTAGACAAAAAGTTAGCCATCATGTCAAAAACAAACAAACAGGCGAAAACAAATTATGACGAGTCAGTCTCTTCCTCGTGTGATGTATCAGAGAATTAACTCTGTAGCGTATGTTAAAGTGCTAAATGAACACATGAAAATCCTGCTGAGAGCTATCCCTGGTAAGGAAATGCAGGATCGCACGAGAGACAGAAAGATCTAGAAAAAATATTTGACCTTGGCAGGAATCAAACCCACGACCTCCAGATTTTATTGCCTGTGGTTTAACGACAGAGCTACGAGGCCAGGCGAGAGCAAAAGATGGGTGGTAATGGTGGGCAGTCGCAGCAAGTGTAAGCGTATGTGACGAGTACAAATGAAGCCGCTACCACTAGTACTTTAAAGGACGCAAATGATGGATCAGAGTATTAACTCTCTTATCCATCATTGGTGTGCTTAGAACTACCATTTTTCTCTTGTGGTCAGTCTCGGTGGTGGTTATAACAGAATCTGGGGTCTGATGGTGAAAATTTCTAGATTCTCACTTCTCGAAGACCTAAGAGAAGCAATAGTTACTTCAAGAAAAAGGTACTTCGAGAAGGCCTGTAGTAAATTACTGCAAACAGTATCAAAGGAGAACGAGTTTCTGTTTAAGATAGCAGAAGGTTAGACAAAGCTGGTGTTTGAGATGGTGGGCCTATCTTAAACTTTCATGTTTTTATGAAAACGAAAGAAAGCCTGAATTTATCCTACGCGGTTTCAGATGAAACGTTTGCTTAGACTTGTGGCAGTGTAAGGTTTGGGGCAACTTGGTTATTTTGACATTTTGACGCGACTTCTTAGTGAACGTGTAAAAATGAAAAGTTCAAGACGAAAAACTGCGAGATTATAGATTTGACTAACGTCTAACGCAATGGTCCTCTCCGAACATTCGATTCGTTGTGGAAGACCGCAAACGGTATCACCTCGTCTGGAAATCCACTTACATGCCACATGTAATGATTAATTCGATTTGAAAATGAAATCGTGTTACACCAAATTCAAACACAAAGACAAAACCAACGAAACAAACAGAAAAAAGTTATTAGAACAAGGAAAATACATTACCTCTAGCTCATATTTTAGCCCCCTCCTAGTTTACACTGCGACATAAGCATAAGTACAAGCATAAACATAAGCATAACGAACGTTCACACTTGTTGCATAAGCACAAGGAAAGTGACATACGCAAGTGCAATGAGCTCCACAATGAAGCCGCGGTAGCATGGGGCTATGCACGTTTTCAAATTCGAGGACGAAGTTGCTACCGCTGCTCCGCAGACGAAGAAAACGACGGCGACGAGAACAAGAACGTGTGGACAGAAAGAAGTCCTGTTGGTGAAATCATCTGAGTATTTGCCGTAGAGGCAGGGATAATTGCGAACTGCCTCGCAAATTTCTTGTAGAAAACAGCCAGACGCCATTTTGGGACTGCCAGACATGACGGAATAGCATTGGACACTATTAACTTGAATATCCGCTGGCATCAGGAGCCATAGGAGTCTTAGAGATTTTATTGTTATAATATTTAATACAGTTAGGGCGGTCACCCTATACTAAGTCCCAGCGAGCTGTTTCTATTGTCTTGACCTGTTTTAAACGGTCACCTTGTAAAAGGAAACCACTTTAAAAATATGGTAACAAATAGCGTGCCAGGCAATTGAGCTTCTAATGAGCTGCACAATCGTGGCGTTAATGTTTTACTAGTCTGTTTCAATACCATGCTCTTCTTTGCCATACAATTTTACCGCCGAACTTTCTTAACCAAGTGATTGATGTATTCTGTGCAACCTGTATTAAGCGGTCAACCTGTATTAAGCGGTCGCTTAGCCATTCCCCAAGGGTGACCGCTTAATACAGGTTCGACTGTATTTATTACTCCACATTTCAATTTGCATTTCCATTGGTGATCTGCTTCAATATGGGGTCTTAGACTCTTTCGCATTTCATCCCTTGGCTTCTGTTTTTGAAAGCCATAAATTGGTAATAAATAATCAAACACAGCTGCTTCCTTGGGATTTTGCTTATGCTTACGTTACTTCCGGTTTACACACTTATTTTAGCGGCATAAACATAAGCATAAGCATATAAAAATGGAAACGATTCCTTTTTCTTATGCTTATGCTTACATGTGCTTATGTCACCTCCGGTTTACACTGCTTATGCTTATACTTATGCTTATGCTTATGTTTATGCTTGTGTTTTTGCTTATGTCGCAGTGTAAACCAGCTAGGCCCAAACTGTTTATCAGGACTGTCTATCAGACCTATCAGGATCCAAAATTAATTTTTTAGACACGCACGAGCTTTGAAGTCTTTTCAAGAACTAGAGTGCCGAACGGGTTTGGCTCATGACTAATGGAGGTGACAGTCACGTGACAGCAAACCACCACTAGAATAACAACACTATAATTTATTAATAATAATTTATTAATTTATATTGCGCTTTTTGACATGCAATGATCAAAAGCGCATTACACTAATAGAATATACTAAATAAACTAGGTTTAACTACAATAAAGTAATTTAAGAGCTAAAAACTAAAAGCTAACTTAAAAAGATATGTCTTAAGACAAGATTTAAAAGTTAAAATGGAATCGATATTGTGCAGGCTTGCAGGGAACGCGTTCCACAGTGTAGGCGCAGCTACACTAAAAGAACTGTCATTGAAGGATTTTTTTTCATTTTCCCTGTTGGATGTAATAGAATAGTGCCTGAATTAGAGCGCAGTGCTAATATAAGCTGGTGCCATACCATTTAAATCTTTAAAAGTTAAAAGTAAATTTTAAAATGATCTTATACCTAACTGGCAACCAGCGTAATTCTTGCAAAACGGACGTAATATGGTCATATTTGCGGCTCGAAGTTAGTAACCTAGCTGCTGCGTTCTATAATAATAATAATAATAATTATAGTTTATTGATTTCCCTCTCGCAGCCTAAAAGCTGAATTACAAGGATGGTCAGTGACAATAATACAAAACACTACGGTATAAAGACAGTCAAAAAAATAATTATATAAATCTGATTAGGAGCACTAAATAACAGAGAAAACATAACAGAGAAAAGGATTACAACTGGTCTTGATACTTAATGGTACAGAAATCTGCGAACCGCTTGTCTTGGGGACATTAAGCGCACCGGGAGACAGTATAGCCTGTCAATTGACACACAAGGTATTAATGGCTTGAGAACAGGAGATGACAGGCAGTCCTCCCTTCTGTGGGAAAGGGCAGTGATGCCAGATTGAATTAGGGCATCGTCATAGTGACAGTTCGGCAGAATGATGCGTAGGGCCCTTTTTTGTACAGATTCTATAGCGTCATCTAAGTACTTTGGCAGGGCTGCCCAAACAGGGCAGGCATATTCTAGTACAGATCCTTAGAATGCTACAGTCAATTGCACTAGCTGCATGATAGTGAGGCCACTCTACGCGCAGTGCGTACAAACGCTTGTTGGCCTTTTTTACTATATGCTCTATGTGTACGTTCCATGAAAGATCTTCAGAGATACAGACACCTAAAAGCTTATAGGTCACAACCCTTTCAATGACAGAACCCCAACGGTAACGGGGCCAGGGGGGAACGGGCTATACTGCATAAAGTTAATGATCATTTCTTTGCATTTCTTAGAATTACGTTTCACGCCTCTTAAGGAAGCATACGGTATAGATATCGGATACTGTAAATGGTAGGTACGATGGCGAGCACCTAGGGACGATTTCCATGGCAGTAGCGTCGTCTACATACTTGACTCTGCTCTTACACTGTACTTTCCATCTGTGGCAAATTTAGGTTTCTAAATTTGACACAAATTTGCCTTTGATGCAAATGTTAAGCAAATAAATAAATGTGGCTTTAATCTAATATTTTCTTTGAATTTGCGTGTTACGCAACACAGGTAAATCTTCGAATGCCATACATATTTGCTTCAGATTTGCTTACTACCAAAGTTGAAAATTTGCATCAGATTTGCTCACCATACCAAAGTTGAATATTTTACAGCATAGCAAATGCTGGCAAACACTGCACAAATCCCATGTTTACATTATCAATTGAAAACATTAACCACGATGCAAAAACTGCAAATTTCCGTTTAGTTTATTCACATTTGCTCCAGGAGTAAGTATGCCTAATTTGCCTCCCGTCTGTCCTTGGCTAACTTTATATTGCCCTTGGTCCTGAACCGACTAAACGGCCAACTCTTGAAGAATTTTTGCGAAAGTTTTCTTAGGTTATAAGGACGTTAAAGACAAAGTATCATGGGTTTTTGATATATTTGTTTAAAATGATGAAATAAGAACTTCAATCAGCTGCCAAATGATTCTAGAATGACAAGAGCAAAGGAACAACCCGTGATCTGTTCTAGCGCATTTTGGAAACAAAATGCGTGAATTTAAAAAAAAAATTAGCCTAGCATTTTTCAAGTTTCAATCCATTCCGACCTACCCTGTCTCTGACCAGAGGAACTTGCACTGGGGTGATAAAATTTTCAATTGTTTTTAACCTCCAGTAGGTTTATGTGCCATTTTGGCTATTTCAGCACGACTAAGTGGGTTTAAGGTTCGCTGTTCAGGGCCGTACTTAGGATTTTTGGTCTGGAGGGGGGGGGGGGGGGGGGGTTGGGGAAACTCCGTACACCCCTCCGGCTGAGGTCTCCCGTAAACAGACAGGGTTTCTAGTTGGAAGTTTTTGTTTTCACCCCTACACAGAAAGTTTCGCAGATTTTAATGAGTGTAATAGTGTAAATACTGGAAGAACTTGTTACGTGTCTTCATCAAAACATAGAATATTGTCAAAAAGTTATCAATAGGACAAGTGGTACTTGGTCTTGGTACTTGCTTTGTGCAAGACCCAGTTAGTGACCAGCTTCTGTGAGTATCAAGAGTTGTGCTTCAAACATAAAGGATCTTTGACCAGATTGGATCTCTTTTAATTTAATGTACATGAAACTGTCATTACTAACAATAGCAGGGTGCTTTCTTGGCTAAAAGGCACAACTTGTATTAATTGACCAAAGTAAACGTTCAACGTATTAAAGGCAGCTATGCCCCCAGCCCTTCTTCAATAAGTCATTAAATGACTTCAAATTGACTTAGTTTTATTAAATGGTATTTCATTGATTATAATTACTCCCAGATATTGCAGTTTGAATAACCATGATTTTAGTGTGTAGTTATTTCAGTTATACTTGTATCTAATATTAAGAGAATTAAGATGAATTGTGTAGTGTAAGTCACCGACGAGAGACACTTTGCCTTCTTCGCTGGACTTCCTGGAAATGTTTAGATTATCCTTAGTTGTGCTTTACAAGTGACACAGTTGAAACCGTGTTAATCATATCTTTTTAACGCAATAGTTTGTTGTAGACATAATTTTAGCTATGCTGATCCAAAGTTGTTTTCTCCTGGTACCGATTCAATGTGAAGCAAAAGTCTTGTTTTGAACTGTTTCCTCGGAAACCGTACCATTGAATAGTTTAAGAAGTAACAATAGATTGTTTGGGTCAGTTTACTTATTAAAAGACATTTTAGACGGTGTTTAACAAAACCACGTTCGGCTAAGTCATTTTCAATTTTGCCAACAATCATGTCTAAACAATGTCTACTGCCAACGGTAACAACAACAACAACATTTTTTACAAATTCAGATTATATAAGGGACTTGTCCCGCAAATATCCACAAAGTTTGTCGAGGCGGGACAAGACAAGCACGAGAACATAATGGAAAAAAAATTACAGTAAATTACAAACATGCTGGAAAACGGAAAAACTTAACTTTACACAATAACGCAGATTTAGATAAGGCTATACATCAAAATTAAAGTAAGTTATATATAATTTTTTATTATCATTAATATTACAATAGAAAATAGATGAAAAGGGAAAAGGAGAATCAGATTATACTGGCAAAGAGAAGGACATGGATGGTCAGTTTTTCATTTGGTCGATTACCGTTAACGGTAACAAGAAGGCATGCATCCCAGACTAGAAAACTATTTATCTACTTAAAATAAACCACTAATTAACAGATTTGGAGGCCTACTGATTGTCTTAAGCCGAAGCCTAAGAGTAAGGCTGGCCCTTTATGTTTTGTCAACAAGGGATTCCTTAGTTTTTACTTTCAGTTATCTTGCTGCCGGAACTTGACTAGAAATAACTTGCTTATTCGTTTTTGGTAATTTTTGGTGTAATTCCGCCGTGTTTCAGGTTGAATTTGTACCAGTTGAATTTTACCCTTAATGACTTTTAATCTATAAGTAATTACTGAACGGAAACACCTATTGCACCAGATTTGTGGTATCAACGCGCACTGTACTTTTTAATTAAAGCTACGAGGTTCTAAGCACGTAGCAAGTTAATTTATGGAAAAAGGCGGAACCAAGATTTGGACAAAAAGGTTGTGTTCTATTTGAAGTCTCCGGCGTTGTCAAGTGTTGCTATGCGATTTCATTTAATGTTTGATATCTCTTTTATTTAGCCAAGAATGTTCATTTGCCACTGGCACAACATTGCCGAATCGGGTAAACCCAAGGGAGTTTGTTTCTTTGATTGCTATAGGTTTTGCCGACTGGTGTTGTCCTTAAATCAGCGAAAAAGAGGCTTAGGCAATGTAAGAGACTGTTAGAGACTGTGTGTGCGCGCCAAGAAACCGACTCACAAAATACACTTTTCTATATTTTATGAATTATCTAATTAGCCTGGTAAAACTGAGCAAAAGGTTGAAATGCCCTGTAAAAAAACCCATTCTCAATAATCCAGCTTAAATTCCAACCGGAGCAACATTGCACAATCGCGTAAACCCAAGGGAGTTTCTTTCTGGCGTTGGCTCTTATTTTTAGTGTCGTTGTATAATGGCATTTCCACGCTATTGTTCTTTACCCTCTGTCAAATCCACAATTCATAGAAACTTCATTTTAAATTAACTCACAGGTCACTCAACATTATTCGTTATACCAACGCCATCACGTACGCAATACTTACTGATAGCTAACTTTGAATTCAGTGTTTTGAAATAAGCATCGAATAAGTCATTTGCTCTATAATGGCATCAACTAAAAGTGACCGCCGACTGATGATCTTCATAGCCATCGCTATTTCCGTTGCCTGCCTGGTAGCTATTGCCGCTTTAGTTTTAGCTGCAATAATGATATCAATGGTGAGGTCTGGTAACACCCCGACAGCTTCTAAACTTGGTACCAATGTACAAGGTAAGAGACCTAAATATCTTTCAGTTAGTCGTCATGCCAAACTTAAATGTCTGCTGCTTAAAGATGTCCCTAAATTCAAATGTTTAAGAGTGTTATCTTTAATTGATCTATTAAACGTAACGGTGAAGCGAGTGATAGCCGGAATTCTTAAAAGTAACCAAATAGGCCTTATCACAGTTTTCGACGCCATTTTGACGAGTAGGCAAGCAGGCTTGAAATAACAGTGTTTGTATGGAAATCAGACGTCAAATTACTTTCATAAAACATCGCTTCTGAACAATTCATGAATTGGAAACTTTTAGCACTAGGAAAAGGATTTTAGGAAAAAAATTGGAGGGATGTAGCTGTGCCAGAAAGCGTCCAGTCGTGTTTTGAACTTTCCATACATTTCCCTGTATTTTTTCCCGCGAACTATTTTTTGTAGCAGTTCACGGCTGGTTCGCTTTACAGACTAATGTACGGAAAGTTCAAAACACGACTGGACGCTTTCTGGCACAGCTACATCCCTCCAATTTTTTTCTTAAAATCCTTTTTCTAATGCCAAAAGTTTCCACTTTATAAATTTCTCAGAAGCGATGTTTTATGAAAATTGTTTGACATCGGATTTCCACACTATTATTTCAAGCCTGTTTGCCTACTCGTCAAAATGGCGTCGAAAACCGTGATAAGGCCTATTCCGATTGTTATAATTAAGAACTAAACATAAAATGCCATTCCATTTCAGTATAAGGGTAAATTGCATAATTATACTTCTATTTATTACGGAATATATATTTTAATTTATATTGACCTTATAAAGGTTACATTCTTAGTTGAATTGAAGACGCACACAGAAGTAACCGAAACATCCTGATATAGTTTTTTTAAAGCCAGTGTCAACTTTTAGCTTTTTCGATTTTTTAAGTCAACTTTGATTGCTAATCTTTTGCCGATTGGTTTGCCTTTAAGAAAACAGTACGTTATTAAAATTTCAAACATTCATCAAGTCATACAGCACCAGAGAAGCTAAGGTTATGTAATTTCCAACAAACATGGACAAGTGAAATGTGTTTTCTGTTAGAGATTGTGAGTGCGCGCCAGAAACCGGCTTACAAAATGTGTTTTTCAATATTCATGAATTATCTAATTAGCCCGTTGAAAACAAAAATTCGAAAGGTCCTCTAGAAAAGGCATTGTCTAAAAACAAAAATTAAAACTCACACCGCAACGTTGTCGAAATCGGGTAAACCCAAGGGAGTTTCTTTCTGGTATTGTCATGCGACCGCTATTTCTTAATGTCGCTATATAATGAAATTTTTACGCTATTGTTCTTTACACTTTGTCTAATCCGCAATCGAAAATTCAAGCAAACTTTAAGGTTACCCGTACCTTCAGAGGTGTCTCGCGTTTAAGCGGTGTAGCGCGTCCAGTTTAAACTGTAGATACCTAAACCCCTATATCAAATTAAAGCTTATAGAGCTGACTATCAAACCATACCAAGAATTTTGAAATAAAATAAATTGTCGAATTTTTCACGACCTCTAATTGCGAGCGTCCGAATCACCTTTTTAAAGCTACAAGTCAAAGTGAGTTTTGTTTTTTGCTAATTTAATTCGTTCCTCAGTTTCCGGACCCAAAGCGCTAAAAAAACGTGTCTGCGTTTTGCCATATTCAATCGTAGTGAAAAGTTATAGAGCATTTTCGAAATAGGATGAAAAAAAATGTCGAGTAATCGTACAAAAATCGCTCTCGGAGAAAAAACATTTCGAAAGAAAACATTCGCAGACACGTTTTTGTTGTTTATATGTTAAACTAGCTACTGTCCAAATTTGAAGGCAAACGAACAAATTCCTTTTGAGTTTAAGCTCTTTGAAGTGGCTCCTCCAAGTGAAAAAAATCTATTCGAGAAAACAGCGCTAAAAATTCGGCAATTCATTTTATTTCAAAATTCGTGGTTTAGTTAGATAGCCAGCTCTATAAGCTTTAATTTGATACAAGGGTTCAGGTATCTACAGTTTAAACCGGACGCGCTACATCGCTTGGACGCGAAACACCTCTGAAGGTACAGGGTAACTTTAATTTAAATTCACCCACGTACGAGTCGCCCAACATTATTCGTTAGTACGAATATACTAAAGATAGACCCCTTCCAAGCAGATTCGCCCGTTCAACTCTGCAGAGTTGCACCTTCAAATCTTTTTTCAATGGTGCACCGCGTTTGTTTTAAACTACCTCCAGAGGCCGAAAGTTTAGTATACAGTGTTGGAATAAGTGTCGTTCTACAGTGACATCAACTCGAGGTGACCGCCAACTGATGTTCTTCATAACCTTCGCTATTTTCGTTGCCTGCCTGGTAGCTATTACCGCTTTAGTTTTAGCTGCAACATTGATATCAATGCTAAGGTCTTGTAAAGTCCCGACAACTCCTAAACTTGATACTACGTTACAAGGTATAAGAGATCCAAATACCTTACGAGTTATCCGTCATGCCAAATTTAAATATCTGCTTCTCAAGATCGATGTATTGTTTTCAAAATGTTTAGGAATAGCTTTCGCAAATAGTCGGAACTATTGAAACTACATCAATACTGATTGTTAAATGAATTAAGAACTAAACCTAAAACACTATTGCACTTCAAAACAAGCGTAAATTATATAATTATCCTTGTATTTAAATGGTAACAAAAACAAAATTAGCACTCAGAGATCTAAAAAGTTTGAGCGTTGAGCATTCGATTATTTAGCGGAATCTTTCAGTTGTTTATGTATGTGAGAAGTTAACTTATGTCACGTGACTTAAGGTGCGTAGGTTACGGGACAAAATGTCCAAAAAGATCGCTGGTAGTTTGTAGCCGCTTTCTCGACTGAGAGTGGGGCCCTGGAGCTAGCTGTATCTCGATGGCCTGTCTGATCCCATTTTCAGCGCTCTCATCTTCCCACTCAAGCCTCCAAAACTCCCACGTGCTGGCATGAATGTGAAAAATTCACTGACTTCACGTTACTGAACAGCAAAGTCAACCACTTCTAATTTACGTTTACGAAGAGCAAAGGCCACATAACTCCTTTTTGACAAAATCATCCTTTCTACCCAAACATGTTCGTATCGATTCTCCAATTACAAAACCAGCTTCCCTCTAAAATATTGCAACTAGTTCAAAGCCAATGTACATTAAACATTTTCTCATCTAAAGTAACTCTGTGACAACTGATATTTTTGCAATTACAACACGATTTTGTATGAAATTTGTTTGGTTAATGATGTTTTGAGCTAGTAAACAAGACCGCTCTCCTCACATACATATACAGTGCTTTGAGCGAACAAGCGTATTCTTCGATTTATTTTCAAGGATTTTAACTCTGAACACAATAATTAACTTAAAAAGGCAGGAACTGCAAACCTTAAGGACAAGCGTTTACAAAACATGATTCTTACTATTTTTAAATGTCTTCATTTTTCTGATTATCCAAGAAATTAAAAAGATATGTTTCGTTTACGCTCTAGCACCTATTTTTTTAGGAGGACATAATATACTCCGTTTGCCCAAACCACTGACCACTTCTTATGGCATCAATTCCTTCAGTTACTTGGCAGCAACATCTTGGAATTCTCTTCCTGACCATTACCGCACTATTTCTGATTTTACTTCTTTTCGACGACTGATATCTACTGGGAACAATAATTTACTTAAAAGGGCAGGAACTGCAACCTTTCTACCTCATGATAATTTGCAAGTTAGTTGTCTAGGTAGTTAGTTATCTTATTTATTATATAGAATTAATTAACTTTTTTATAATTATTTATTAATGTAGTTGGCTCGAAGATATTAGCACTTCAGTGCTACACTGTAAATTCGAGGGTAAATAAAGTTTATTGATTGATTGATTGATTGATTGATTGAATATTAATCCACTTCTGTCATTTCCAAAACTTTCAACCGCGTAACGCATCTCTAAATAACGCGCTTCCTTTCCAATCGTTGCGAAACTATAAGATTGCTAACAACTTTGACTTTTTTGCGACATTTAGCTTCGCCCAATGCAACGTAAGAGGTGCGTTAATACTTTTCCATCCGCGGTTTGAGTACCGTCTGTAAAGTAGCGTCAACTGTCATCTGATTGGTGCCACTACGCGCCGGAAATAGTTATACACAAACACACACACAAACCAAACTTCATACCGATTAGGACCTATGTTGATCTTATCAACAAAAAGTATTTGCATGAATGTGATTATGTGCCAAACTAAAGAGGTCTTTTCACTTCTTATATTATTAAACCTAAACTCTAACAAGTAGTTGGATGGTTGCATCTCTGATATGCCTTAAGGTGACTGTCTGATGCAGTTATGAGTTATATGTGCCTGTATTGATTTGGCTATGTGACTGTGTGATGCAGTGCTAGTCAAAATCCCACATTTCACCCTAGCTCACCATGGAGTCTCCAGTAGCTCAGACGTTAAAGCATCCGACTAGATCACGGAGGGTCGTGGGTTCAAATCCCATCTGGAGCTCGGATTTTTTCCGAGTTTCCCTCTAATGCAAAAACTTATCATGTTGTTATTTCTAACAAAAGACTCACTTTGGTAATTACCACGTTTCCAGTGATTACCACGTCACCACAAAAAAAAAAACTCTAATTAGATCTTTTGGTTGCACAAAGATTTGCTGACAACCAGTGTGAAACAGGTTACAGACAATTGCAGACATTCAGCTATAAATTCGCTGGAAACACGTCAAGTTTTATTCCTGGCTTCATGATTACCTTTGCTGGAGATAACAGAAACTGCACGCAATATGCAATGAATTCGTACTAAAGAACTTAAAGGTTATTTGTGTTTTTAACTGGTTCTGGTTGCATCGTTGCACTGAAACATCAATGCATGTGACTGTAATCTTTGTTTTAAAAATAGGATGTGCGTTGATAAGAAAACAAACTTTATTGGCAACCGAGGAAACAACCTCGTTCCCAGGGTCCTCTCCTACCACGGGGGCCGAGTAGGAGAGGACCCTGGGAACGAGGTTGCCGAGGAAACAGGCTACAGACAACTGCATGCAATTTAGAATGAATATCACTCAAAAGGACTAACAATTAAGTTCTGTCTCTAACTAGGCATCATCATCATCACCTTTATTTAAAAATGGTCTTCAGTCCTGCGAGCCTTGCTAACTACTTCAAAAGTACTAGACAAGTATAACTTAAAATTACGATGTTTTCAAAACATACCCTAAAATCATTATATTTACTGAAAAAGATTTTTATTGTTTAGTAATTAGGATTTAAACTTAAAGCTCAGGAAAGCTACCCTGAACTCTTGCTTCAACAGAGATGTTGTTTTAGAGGACAAATTCTGTATAGTGAAGACTACATTAAGAAATCAGATCTCCAAATTTGCTTTGGGGATATGGAAATTAATAATGATAATTGAACTGAGGGGAGTGCAATTTGGTCTGACATCATACGCGTGATTTCAAAATCGAACGAGCGCGCAGCGCGAGTTTGATTTGAAATCGCAAGTATGATTTCAGACCAAAATTGCACGTCACAAAGTTCAATTACCACTTTATTACACCTATTTTGAAATCACCGAGTATCATTGTCAATATTGATATTCTATTTTTGTTACTTCAATTCCATTTTGATGGGCTAAAGAAAGGATGCGATTTAGAGCAAAAAATGGTGCAATTTGGGAATAAATCGCACTCTGAAGAGCCAATCAGATTGTAAGGATTGCCAGTGATTTCAAAATGGGTGTAATAAATTGAAGAATTTTTCAAGTTATAGGAATTCTTTGGTGGAAATTTCTCTCAGATCTGAGGGATAATACTATTGACGGTCGTGTGCGTGTGTTTTTTTTAAAGGCTATGTCTGTAAGTTTAACTGGTTGTTGTTATTTTTAATTTGTTGCAGAGATCAATGAATGCGACAGTAACCCGTGTTTGAACAATGGAACGTGTGTTGATAAGATAAACAGCTTCAACTGCACCTGTCCAGGGGGATTTATTGGCAAACGATGCGAAACAGGTTACAGACAAATGCACGTTATCTCTGATGAATTCATTTAAAAGGAAGAACAGTTTATTTCCGTTTTTAACTGTTCGTGTTCGTCTCTTGCAGATGTCAATGAATGCGACAGTAACCCGTGTATGAACAATGGAACGTGTGTTGATAAGATAAACAGCTTTAACTGCAGCTGTCCAGGGGGATTTACTGGCCACCGATGTGAAACAGGTTACTGATAATTGCACAAATTTCTGAAGAACTTATTCAAAAGGATTTAAAGACTATTTCTGTTAGTTTAACTAGTTGTGTTCATCTATTGCAGATATCAACGAATGCGACAGTATCCCGTGTTTGAATAATGGGACGTGTGTTGATAAGATAAACAGCTTTAACTGCACCTGTCCAGGAGGATTTACTGGCAACCGTTGTGAAACAGGTGACAGACAAATGCACTCTATTTCTGATGAATTCATTTAAAAGGAAGAACAGTTTATTTCCGTTTTTAACTGTTCGTGTTCCTCTCTTGCAGATGTCAATGAATGCGAAAGTAACCCGTGTTTGAACAATGGAACGTGTGTTGATGAGATAAACAGTTTTAACTGCAGCTGTCCAGGGGGATTTACTGGCCACCGTTGTGAAACAGGTTAGTGATAATTGCACTGTATTTCTAATGAACTCAATCAAAAAGACTATCAATTACGTTCTGTTTTTAACTTGTCGTGTTCTTTCTCTTGCAGAAATCAATGAATGCGCGAGTAACCCGTGTTTGAACAATGGAACGTGTGTTGATAAGATAAACAGTTTCAACTGCACCTGTCCTGAAGGATTGATTGGCAACCGATGTGAAACAGGTTAGAGGCAACTTCGTGCAATTTACAGTGAAATCGCGCAAAATATCTTAGATCTTGTTACTTTATCTCTTAAGTATCCTTAACCAATAAACCTTTTATGTCTGCCTTTTTTCCGGATTGCTTTGGCCAGAATTTCGGCTGAAAGAATAAAAAGGTAAGGGGAGAGAGGACAGCCCTGGCGGCTGTGGACCGAGTTGCTGATGAAGTTGCTTGCCCAGCCATTGCTTATAATACAGCTTTTAGTGTTGTTATAAAAGGTTTTAAACCATTGGGTAATGGAAGGACCAAATCGGAAAGAAATAAGTGTTTTTTTGTTTTGTTTGCTGAAGTTATTATAGACAAGGCCCTTTTCTCGAGGCGTAGCGGAGTTACAAAATTATGGCCAGCGCAGTGTCATACAAATACTGCAATATAGTTTATTACACGACCCAAACAATGACTTAAACGAGAAAAGAAGGTTTTTTCCTCTAACCGTGGCCTTAGTGACTTCGGATTCATTATTCCTTAATATATAACATATCAGTTAAGATCCATAGCTCATAATCCAAAGCACTAAAGGAAAACGAGTCAAAATAAGGTATTCATCGAAACATGGCATAAATTATATTTCCTGTCACTACTTGCAATGTTTAATATGCGGTCTTTAAACAACTTTTCGACCAGTTACGTAAGTCAGTCGGAGAAAGTAGGGTGTAACAGCGGAATATTTCACCCAGTATAAGAGCCAATCAAACTGCAGAATTTGCGGGATATTGCCCGCTCGAGCTCTATCCCAAACCAAAGTACACAAATGGTTCCATAGGAGGCCTCATAGGAGAAACGCAGTGTGACTGTGTTCAAATTAAAAGTATTTTTCTGCTGCTCCAAGAATTGCTTTTAGGCTAAAGGGAAACTTTTCAAATGTGCATACAATTAGTTTCTCTCGTGGTGATCAGAATAGAGCCGACGCCTTCTGCTGTTTTTAAACTATTAGATACAGTTGTAGTGAAACAATTTAGTTTAAAGATTTTTTTGCATTGTAGTTTTGTTGAGGCCTGTGTGATAATCATGCCGCCCAAGAACTAATGCTGTTCTCCAGGCTCACCTTGACCAACTCCTTGCGTTTGTTGTTGTCTAAATGGCTGGTTGCTACCGCGCCTCGTTAATTGCCATTTATCCTTATTTTTTGCTTCCAGAAAGCTTGCTCAACTCCTCAATAATTACAGACAACGAGTTCTACCACATCAATCTCAGGAAGTTCCTCGAGCCTGCTGTTGGCAATGATTCCGAGTGGCTGCTGTGCTTCCGCGCCTCCATTCATGGATTTGATGTGGATCCTGAGTTCCACAGCAGGTGTGACGGGAAAAATAACACTGTCATGATCATTCAAGCCAACCAAACATACGTATTCGGAGGATACTCGGACGTGACTTGGGGTAAAAATATGTTGATGTTGTTGTTGTTTTTTTAGGAGGCTCGTTTAAAGGTAAATCTGCCCTAAGCCACGAGTTCTCAAGGCCGAATGAGAGCGGTTGGAAAAATGTAATTGGAGCAGTGTTTTTTAAGGCAAAAAGTTGACTGTTATTAACACTTGAATACTTTTATCTTCTGGCCGTCTGATCTGTTATCCTGTATCTTAGATTTCACTTCCACTTCCACATATAATCCCTGTTTCCCTCCAATTCTTCTCTCAATTGCGCAGTTTTTTTACTGCCGCCATTTTGAAAATTTGACTCAGTTCCAGGTCTACGCTACTTTATGGGTATTTTGGAAGGAAGCGTAGACCTGGAACTGAGTCGAATTTTGAAACGGCGGGGCTAAATAACGGAGGCGGTGTGGCCTGGCGGTTTAGGGCGACGGACTTGAAATCTGGAGGTCCCTGGTTCAAGCTCCATCTTCGGCCACGCTTGTAAATAGCCAGCTAATTTTCCTTCTGCCATTTGGGATTTTTAACGATATGTTCGATTTGATTATTATTTGCTTCTCGTTATTTCTGAGTGAAATGCCTGCAAACTAGCTTTGGGTAGCTAAGCGCATTTCCACTATAACCAAAGCATTTGACACTTTCGACAAATAGCTAATGACAACTGTTGAATTGGAGAGCCATCTAAGAGAAGAATCGAACGGAAATAAGGATTATGTAAGGAAGGAGAAATGAAATAAAAACGTAGGGCATCAGATCACGCGGATAGATGATGATTTTATTCAATTGTCGATAACAGTCAGCTTTTGACCCGACTCCGCCCTTTTTGTTTCCATGCTTTCCACTCCTCGTAAGCTGAGCTCGAGGACACAGTATCTTGCAATACTTACCGGCCATGTAAATATCATTCTTATCGCATGCTATCTTTGCAAATTCGACAAGGACACGTTCTCCAAGTTCTTTTTAGTTAAGCACGATATTTACGTTAACCAAAATCTCTTTAGCTTAATATTATCTGTACGGATAAGATAAAAATCATGAGAAAAAACAATGGTAAACAAGTTATTGCCAATAATCTTACAATTTTATTAGGTTACCATAGCAGCAATATAATATCACTTTTTAACACGAGCCTTAAATTTAGCCTTAAGTGATTACAACTTTTAAAAAATCGAGCTCAATGACCCTATTTTTAAATCATGAATTGAGCATGCGGAGTGAACTATTATGTATTCACCATCCGGCGCCATTACGGATCAAAACAAGGACGAAATATCGACGCAACGAAAAAACGATTGTAAAAAGAAACCAGTTAAAAGAGGTGTTGTCTGCTAAATCCTTTCATTTACCGAAAGTAAGGCACAACTATCCTTTTCACATGTCAGGATCGATATTTTCCAAAAATACGACTTCGATACGCGAAACTGCGTGTTCAACGCTTAAACATTTGAGCATTTATGAGACGCATTTTCAAAACCAAAGTTGTGCAAGTTTTTTTCACATTTTACAAACAGGATTGAAAGTAGTGTTTCATTGCTAAATAAACAAACAACTGCTGCTTATACGTACACTCTCGGTATGAAAATCAAAGGTAGCAAGTAACTTTAGCCATAATCCGCAATATCGATCATTTCAATCACACCTCTTCAATCCACGGGTTCGCTTGAGCACAGGGCGCTCTGATATTACCATCAAATTGTAATTAGCATGTCAAAACTCAAAGTATTGCAAAGTTTAAAAAAAATTGTGGGAGGGGGTTTAAAATTCGTAACTTTAAGCAATCAGCAATCAAGTCAGCTTTCATTATCGTTTGCGCTTTGTAAGTTGTTGCAAGCATTACTGATCCGCCTCGATTAACCTTTACTATTATCGTGGAACCATCTTATCTGTAATGTGAAATAATTAGCAATTATTGGACAAGGTTGAGCAAAATATCGTAATATGTCATTGGCGAGCAAATCAATTATTCGGATGAGATAAATAATTGTTCTGCGAGACGCTGATATATAAAGATAACCAAGTTCAGTAAAGGAAGGAAGCGATATGCTATTTTTACACAAGAGCGTGGTTTCAGTTACGCGTGAGCAGAATATTATTTGCAGCAAAACAAGCAAAACACAGTTGGCCAGTATTGCGCATGAGCAGACCATTATTTGTAAATTTTAAAAACTGCAAAAGCCGTGAACGAAGATCCTGCTTGCTTGTACGTTGGATCTCACAGGAGATCTAATCAGCCAAACTTGAAAAACAGACGATGAGAAGTCCAAAGACTACTGCAAAGCTGACACAACGTAATATATTTTAAAACAATATTTCGGCTGGCCAAACCAGCCTTCTTCAGGTTTAGATGTTACTAAATTATATAAATGAAATTACAATATTATATTATGGAGGATGTTGCAATACATGGGAGCGGCGGAAATGACGTTTACAAGGTGGTACCAAATTATGAGGAAATAAGTAAAATAAAATAAAAAAATTACAATTTATCACGTCTATTCAAACCGTGGGGTTCCAAGGTCCCCGCTAAATCTATAAGAAAAGACTCTCTGGCTTTTCTGATTGAATCACGTGAGGAGTGGATAACTTCAAGTGGTATTAGTTGCATGTCAGTGTGGCAGTGGTTAGGTTGAGAAAGAAAATGTTCAGAAACTGGTTGGTTTGGATGTAATGTTAGTTTTGTCAACTGGGCGTCTATGTTCGTTGAATCTGTCTTTGAGACGTCGCTTAGTTTCACCTATGTATTGTAAATGGCATAGTTATTTGCAGGTCACGCGGTTTGCTCTCGGCCAATGGAAAGAAAGAAAAACTGCATCAGGGGTGTTTTTGTTGAAGTACTTAATTGCAAAACCCGTAAAAGCTCTGTCTGTCATTAACTCCCTTTCTGTGATCATAGTGAGCTGCGTCTGGATATGCTGGTGATGAGTATTTTCCTATTATCTCACCCCCCCCCCCCCCCCTCGCTTCATTATTTTCCAATTTAGGAAGACTCACACTATTGAGGCCTATTAATCTTCAAAATTTAAGTGTCCATAGAATGACCTAGCCTTCTATCTGTTGAAGCGTTGTGGTGAAACGCAACCGGCTTTACTGCAATGTTTTCGTTAGACACGTGGTCAATTTTGAAAAAAATATTCATTATTTTTTTTCACAACTGACGGTTTGTATTAAGCGCCCCAACTGTATTAAATTAACGCTATGATAAGCCTTACCCTATTTTAAACTCTGAAAATAAACTAGCCATTGAGAGTTTTTTATATATTAAAATATATAGAGCCATTTCTTATCAGTTAAAAACGTCCAGGAAAGTGTCAGGAAACGCAATGCTTGAACAGTCAACGTTTTTGAAAAGGACTCGTTAAGAAGTCTTGATTAAGTTCGTTCTACTCGCTATTTTCCATTTCAATTTGGCAACAGTTTAGCAACGATAACTTGGCAATTGAGCCTTAGCAATAATAATTTTACCAGCTCGGTCGAGATTTATGGATTGTCTCGAATGTTTTACGCGGCTACCATGAACGCACTTCATGTGCACTTGACACGTATTTGGAAGGCTAAAATTATTTTATCCGTGCCACAACTAGAATCACGTGACGTAGTACGTGTAGCTGTTTCTTAAAAAGGTGGCAGGCGATTTTTTCTAAGGCGTATTGACACTGATCCAGTCATTTGAAGTGATACAAACATTTCAAAGAAGTTTTACCCAGGAAACAAAATGGGAGCCCTTGTCAGTGAACACCCTCGGAACGCAAAAAGGTGTTCGTTAACAACTGGAACTGGCCGCTTGTGCGAGATCGGTTCTCGTAAGAGGGCCACAAGAATTGTAAGGGATAAATTGCCGCTTCCCTGAGCTTGCCCAGCTAACAATAATCATTAGAAATGAAAAAAAAAACCGTATGGAATGCTTTTTTGTTTTATTGGCTTATTTAATAGCCGTGATAATGGCGATAACCTTTATCATGTGGTTGATGGTAAAGATCCAGAGGCTAATGGGATTTCCTTTCGGGTGTCCCCTTACGGGAGTTGGAGTTCAAAACAAAGGAAAAGCCTAAATCGTAACCCCCGAAAGTTTCCGCTTGTCCGCGGGTGCTCACGGGAATGTGTAAATATAGAGTTTGCTTGGAACTTCAATCGGAGTTTTGTGAAGACGATCGTAAGTAGAGCCGTCCCCTTCATAGAGTGTCCGTTAAGAGAGCTTCCAAGATGAAAAGAAAGATCAACATTTTGCGAAGTTTCCAAAAATTTTGTATTACTTTGGTACTTTGTTTTTCGCTTTGTTTTATTTGCAATGCGAGGAAAACTAACGATTTATTTTCTTGCTTTTCAGAGACGGCCATTAGTGGCTTTCGTAACACTGCCAACTCTTTTGTTTTCTCCCTACGCAACAGCGAAGG
The DNA here is from genome assembly GCF_977016875.1 of Pavona decussata. NCBI lineage: Eukaryota > Metazoa > Cnidaria > Anthozoa > Scleractinia > Agariciidae > Pavona > Pavona decussata. The sequence goes on from NW_028145450.1 coordinate 817,973, forward strand.
ACTCGGACCTTTCATAAGTAATGTGACAGACCCATCTAGAGCAATTTACAGTAATAGTGGTATAGGATTTGGTAGCGGAGACATCTGGATTCGTTCAGATAGTGAAACCTCAGCAGTCTTGGGCGGCGCCTACTATGTACCAAGTGGAGTAAGTAACACGAGGACAATGATGGCTGGGGATGTTTTCTTCTACCCAGATGACTGGGAGGTATTCTATCTTGCCTAAACCACTTTCAATAGTATCACTACCCTGAAAAGTCGCCATTTTCTTGGCATTAATCCTTTAAACGTTTTACGGCATTATCACAAAGTTGTTCAAACAAGAAAAGTCGCCATTTTCTCCGCATTAATCCTTTAAGCCCCAGTAGTGACCAGCATCTAATTTCTCCTCACAATATCACTGTCAATCAAACACACAGGTTATGAGAATAAGGAAAATGATCTCTAAAGATTAAAATGTTTTGATAATTACACAAAATTCTGTCAAGTAGTACAATGGAAATATAAAAAGAAAAGTAAGGAGATTGTGCACGTTGATATTGGGGCGATAAGGGTAACAATGCAATAACAACACGTGCCGCTCGTGACATCCTTGAGCTTAAAGTATTATTTTGTCCAGCTATATTTTTGTTCTTGCTTTTAGTTGTTAAGTTTTAGATAAGGGCGTTCAGGTTTTGTTTGAAGTAAATGGGGTGCATTGATTACTTATATTAAGTTATAAAAGTGTGAGGGTGTGTGCGTGTGTTGTGTGTGTGTGTGGGGGGGGGGGGGTGGAGGGTGGAGGAGGAGTTGTTGGCTGAGATCAGAAGGAGAAGAGAAACGGGGCACGCCAATGAAAGGTTTTCTTAATGTGTAGTTTAGCTAAAATCAGAGGATACCCCGCAAGATTGAATAGGGTCATTGTGTTACTATTCAAAACATTGATAACAAAGCACAGTTTTATTGTAGAAAAGCTGGAGACGATGTTCCGAGGTCGCTCATTGTTGAAAGCGCTCTGTCACTCTTCTCCCCCGACAAACGGAATTACTTTTCTCGTAAGATACCGTTGCGCACGGACGACGAATATTGAGTGCACCATGACCATATTTAGTAAGTGTAACAATGTGTTGAATAAGTGAACGTTGATTATACATGTCTATACTGGCCGCATGTCCAACCTTAAGTTCTAAAGTGAGTGGTTAATGACAATATTGGAACATAATTATTTGGATGACAGTTCGTGCGACTTTGGTAAAACAAATTCGTTCATGAATAACCGACATAGCTTATAGCAAGCGTTGTTTAATTTTAGATTAATTTTGGACGATAAGCTGTAGGAGTAGATTGAGAAACATAATTGTATAGGCTTTTCAAAGGTCGTTAGAGAGATCTAGAACTTTTTCATGAGCTCTAAGGAAACGGCAATAGCAATACTGCAGCAATTCCTACAGAATGAAAAATAAATGTTCTTAAACAATGCTCGAATCATGTAACAGCTGACAATATTTATCCGCTATGTATATTGCCTTTCTCTTTTGTAATTTTCTGAGGACGTTAATAAATTTCTTTGTTTGTGACAAATCATTTTACATTTCTTTTTTAATTTTTAACATATTCCAGTTTAACTGTTATACGAGAGAAGGTTGTTCCTGGGTTAAGAGAGGACAGAAACCGCCGGGAAAACAGGCGAAAAATTTGGGAAATAATACACCGTAAATATATCCGAACTGTAAACTGTGATTTTATCAAAAAATGAAATTTTCATCGCCTTCCCCACGTTTAGTGCTCAAAATTAACTAAAATGCAAATGATAACTCAAAATACCGTGCCCTTAAGTCCCTTTATCCGTCCTTTTCACTCTTTCAAAATGCCGTTTTGCCCCCACCCCCCCCCCCCAAAAAAAAAAAGAGAGCGCATCCAGAGCAAAACCTGTATCAACTAAATTCGATTTTGAGACGGCATTACGGCTTTATAATGACGGCTAGTTGGGAGAAAATATATTTTCTCCCAACTAGCCGTCATTATAAAGCCGAAAAGCCGTCTCATAATCGAATTTAGTTTTTTGTCGCGATACTGACATTTTGTTGGAGAGAGTAAACGGATAAAGTACAAATCGTGCACTGATTGAAAGAGAAATTCTTACTTCAGTTAAACTGTAGCCATGGTAATATCCGTGCGCGAGATTATTTCTTGGGGGGGGGGGGGGGGGGTTATTTGAATTTTTGGCTTTAATTTTTGCGTCAAAACAAAGAAAATGCAAAAATTTACAGTCCCTAAAGCAGCTACCATTGATGAAATTGACGAGCTAGTAGGTTTGAACATTTTACCAGCAAATTTATTGAAAATTTGTTACTATACCGCCAAGATAAGCTTATAAACAACAACATGAAAACAGTGATGAATAAACCTCACAACCAGAAGCAAGAATAAAAAGAGCAACCATACTAGTACCCAAAAACGAAAACAGAGCATTGTTATCCTAGCTTAGATGCCGTAGAGATTTAGAAATTTGAAAGAAACCAAGCCGCGAAGAATACTGTAATAATTACCGAGTCTGCCGTTCTGCGCTACGACAAGAAAATCAAATTAACAGACCTGAGCCATGAAAGCGTGAGAACGCAGCAGAGCTCTTGGAGCAATTTTTTCTAGAGATAAAAGACATCAGAAAAGAAACAGATCCTTTTGCTTTGAAAATGCCATAATTTACTGGAATTTATGCTCATTGTTATTTACCGTGGCCGCTTTCACACTCAAGAAAGTCTCTTAAGTAAATTTCTTTTCATCGAATTTACAATCACTCTTTTCGCTTACCTTCAAGACAAAAGTTGTTCCGCTGTATCATGGTACATGTTCACCACAAAAAAAATATTATAAGTAGTCCTTGATCAGTATCAGAAGCTTTAAAAACTCAAATGAAAAGAAATAAACAACACCATTGCATGTTCATTCATAGAAGTAAAATTTTGATCTGCGCGCACCGAACCCATTTAAGGACGGTGCCTACTTATACCGAAGTATTCTTGCGCGGTTATGACAATGCGGGAAAAGCAGATCTTAGCAAGGGCTATTGGAATCCAAAAAGAAAATTGGAGGTAACCGCGCATTTTTTAGAGATAATTAAGCCACAATTATTTTAAAAGCCGTAAAATACAAGGAGTGTATGGCGTTTTTTTCCAAATTGAAGCTTTATTATCTCTGAAAAATACATGGTTACCCTCAATTTTCTTTTTGGATACCAAGAGCACTTGCTGTGTTCTGCTTTCTCCGCATAGCTTTAAACCGCGCAAAAATATCCCTGTATAAGTAGGCACTACCCATAGGAAACCCGAGTATCTCGAAATGCGCAGAACGTATGCACAGTAACAAAAGGAGGCACCGTCCTTAAGTGCCGTGTTGTCATGCTTACATGACAGTTTTTGAGCCAATCAGAAACCGTCATTTTGAGACGACATTATTGCAAAATAATCTCGTCTCAGCGCTATGGGAAGATCGCCCAGAATCGCGATAAAAGACAGTATTTTGTCATTCCCAGTTTGTACCACTAGTTTGAAGCTTTCTTATTTTTGCAAAAGAAACAAACAAAATGCGGCTGACCTTTCAAAATATTGCAACAAAGGAAACTTTTTGCCAGTGAAATTAAACGAAACGTAAAATTACGCATCGGTGGTGGGATTTTAAGCCCCTCATGACCAAACGCAGGTTTTTTTTAAGCCCATAAATGCAAACTGTCCGTCTTGTGAGTGTCTGTATGTTCACTAGACGAACTTCCAGACGCACAGCCACTGAGAAACAAACAGATGCATGTTAAATAGCATGTTTAATATGACAGAAGGGTTCTCCCTGAGATCCCTACTCTTGTGCCTGAAAATCCCCCCCCCCCCCCCCCCTTCTCAGCTCTAGCTCAGGAACTAAGAGACTAAAGCAGGGTTCTCTTCTTTTCACCAGCCTGGCATCAGGAACCCACCTCTCTCCCCTCGACACACATATACCTAGATCAGGAACAGCACGATTAAATAGGATTAAGATTGAATGGGTTTTACCTGAGAAAGAACCCTCCCCTTACACTGGCAGAATCCCTCCCCCCCCCCCCCCCCCCAAAAAAAAGGAAAAAACACCCCACATCAGACACTCAAAAACACATACAGATATTTACCTAACTCAGGAATAAATGGAATAAATCGCGGCCGCCGGCCGTTCAGATAGTAAGATTTTCCCTGAGAACCCTTCCTTGACAACGGCAGCATCTGAAACCCACTCCATCATCGCCCTCACCCCTCCCCCACCCTGCCTTTCCAGCTAAAGCTTAGAAACTAAGAGACTAATTGTGCATTTCTTTGGGAAAATCTGAATCCGGATTTTTGAATCCTAAATGATCCAAGATCACTCGGATCATGGTGTATCAAAGAAACCGACGAATCCACCGCTGAGTAAGGATTCGTCGGTTCTTTTGATGCACCATATCTGAGAGAACTTGGATCATTGATCTTGGTAAAGAAACGCAAAATCCGTTTTAGGATTCAAAATTCCGGATTCAGATTTTCCTAAAGAAATGCACCATAAAATAAGGGGGTTTTTACATGTGAAAACTCGCACCGGTGCGAGTTTGATACCGGTACGACATCGTGATTTCATACCGTGTTTACATGAGGGGACACTTCATGTCGACCGACGTGATTGTGACGCCATATTGAATTGGATTCATGCTGGAGCAAACGGCCGTACCGCTCTTACATAGTGACATCGGAATGAGTTTTCGTACCCGAATGAAAATCTCGCCCCGGTACAGTTACTGGGGTGAATCACACCAGTATGAGTCGCTCCATTATGATATTTTGTACTGGTATCATATCCCGGGGGGGGGGGGGGGGGTACTTGGGTTCAGTTTTGCTGGGTACGTGCCGCTGGCCTCTCAGAGCCCCTGCCCCATTATAAGACACCGTTATGACGACATCATAATGGGATTTTATGTCAAGGCATTTCATAATGGTTTGCAGGCCAAGGCGGCAGGGTCCAAGCCTATCTTATTTCCAGCCAATCAGAATTTAGGGCGTTCCGGACTATATCATTCTTAGGGGCGCTTTTCCATGTGCTCGCCCCCTTTCGATCGCTCACCATCACGTCGTTCACATCGCTGGTTTGAACCAATTTTCGCGATCCCAACTAAGTCACTTTCTATTTATGCATCTACTTTATCAATCCTTTAAATAGGTCATCCTAAAATGAATTGAAAGAACGGAATGTAATGCCAAGTGATTGTTTCATTTAATAAACAACAACTTCTGAACTTTTTAACCGAGACCATTTTGAATCCCTACTTTATAGAAGTTTCTTACCCCAAAAATCCGAAAATGTGCGACCCCATTCTAGTAACTCTATTGAAAATGTAACCCCATTCTAGTCAATCCAGTCGTGAAAATGCTACCCCATCCAGCGGCACATCCCCTTAGCCTCTTATAAGGAAGAGCCACAAGAGAGAACTGGAGTGAAGTCGTACCGAGTAAATTCTAGACGCAAACTAACGCAAGCACGATTCAAACACTACTTTCATCTAGTGAATACATTTATGTATTTTACGTCTTTTCTCAAATAACTTGTGAACATGAATCGAATTAAGTAACGCTCCGGCTACAAGCGATAGCAAGAACAAAAGGCCCGCGGTAACCAAGAATAAACATGTTAAGTTATATCAAGAGGGGATGAACAGTACTAAGAATACGCCAAACCTTCTCAGGTGTTTAGAAAAAAATAATTTGTATTCGCGTTGTTTTTATAGTAGCACCGGAAAACTATATATCACTGTAAAGCCAATAAACTTCAAAATCTCAAAAAAACGTTACATTTAAAGTTTTCCTTTCGTAGCCGAGCGCGAGCCATGAAGCACAAAATGACATGTGTGCTTTTACTGTCAATTACCAGCCATCGCGTTAATGCCAGGCATCCCAACAAACTGGATTCCCATTGGTTACTGAAGAAATCCCTTGTAAAGATTGACAATGGAATATTCCTCGTTGGCCGTCACGATCTGGCACGAGATGCATAAGACAGCCATTTTGAATTTCGCAAAAGCCTGACAAACTTTGGTGTATTTATATATAATGTGTGAGGAACATTTGATAACTCGACATACCCTATTAAATAATTTGAAAATGCAGGGAATAGTCCTAACACAAACCCTGAGTTTTTAGCCTCCAAAGACTGATTTGAATAGTTTTCGTACCTTATTACAGCAAATTGACAACAACGTAGGAACTCCCTGCAAAGACTCGTCAATCAACTGAAATTTGCGAGAAAGGTATAGCGGTTTAAGTTCTTCCTGTTTTACTTCTTTGCACGCGTGGTAAAGCCAGCAATGGGCAAAACTAAAGGAAAGTGGAGCACCGCGTAGTTCCAGGCTTACTTGATTCTTGTCCGATTTGTGAAGTTCATTATCGATCGAACCAGGAGCTCTTGTCACTGTCTGCGAGTACTTTCTTTTTTGTCATTACAAAATTTGCTTTTTCCCTTCTTTTGTGGTCCTGGCTTCGCTCTGGTTTGTGTCCAAGGACTTTGGTTTCTTCTAGGGCTTTTCAGGACGTCAAAATCCTTCCAATGTCAACGACAATTCTCGACAAGTAATGTATGACACTCTGGCCAATGGAAACAAAAAAATCCGAAAGAGAAATAGAAGCTTCTGGATGAACCACTTTTCCGCAAACAGGTCAGTGGAGAGTTCACGCCTTTTTGAGATTGTCATAACTCGATGGTTAGTTAACGTACTTTCATTTATAAAGTTATTTCACTCATTTTCTCGCGCACTTTTGAAGATTTCAGTTTTCTGTTTTAAATTGTTAAATTGATAATCAACTTTAATTTGGCTGAACATAGTTTTTTTTCCTAAAAGTATCTCCGCGAACCTTTGGAATAGCCTTAATTCAGTTTACTGAAAAAATTTGCTGCTTTAATGAAAGTTTTATCTTCAATATAAGAGGAATTCCTGATTTCAACAAACGTAGCGTCGGTTAGAAGGGACCTTACACATTAGCCACACAGTTTGTGTGGGTACCCTGTGCTAAGACTCACGCAACTCGAAAGCGCTGCAACAAAACTGTTAGTTTTTAATAGAATCAACCTCCTTACATTCAAGAAAGGAACAGGTAGTTTAAACGATGAAAGTTTGTACTCCACTTTTCAGTCAGTTTTGTCGCAATATAAAAGTCTCATTTTTTTTTCACTTAAAACCAAAACTTTATCACTTGTTTTGCTTTCTTTTTACTCGCTTCTAGCCAGGACAACGCAGAGTTGTTTCCAATGTTCCACCAAGACAATTCCATGTTTTTGGACTTTCTCCCACAAGAAATTCACAGAATCCCATACAAAGCGTCTTTGTCTTTTTACCGGCCGCCATTGAATTGTTATGAAACTAATACTGTTTCTCTGTATAATATCTGTGTCACGTTCGGCACATGCGCAGAATATATGCCGCCTGATTTGCATATGTGGATTAGCAGCTTCAGAATATTTTTCAAAGTTAATAACCGTCATATCAGTTCTGAGATGCCAACCTCTGAAGATCTGAAATCTGGAGATTTTTTCTTCCGAGCAACCCCCCCCCCTTTATCACCCTACCCTCCCCCCTAAACAAAATTGATGCACTTACCCCCCCCCCCCCCCCCCGTTGGCACAAAATTCGCACAGCACTAGAGCTTTTTCTGTCCTGCTTTTTAATTGGTTGAACGTTTGTCCAATCAGAAAGTCGTTTATATTGCAATGATGACAAAAGCGTATTTTCTTTGGTTTCCGTCAGTTTGTGGCAGACTGGTTAAAGCAGCCATGACACAATATTTCTTAAATTTATGGAACATTTGAGTTGAAATACTAGCCTATTATGTAAATAAAACGCCAACTCGCTTTTATCCGCGGGAGGTTTAGTCACCCGTACAGGAGGCCGGGAGATTCGTTCCGTATGCGGGAGACTCCCGGATAATCCGGGAGAGTTGGCATGAGTGCGGGGGCACCAAATTAACGATTTCTCTTCGAAGGATGCTAACTTGTATAAAAGACTGAGTAAAAAAAGTAAGACCTATTAAAAACAACATTAGTAATGATTCTTCACGTAGACTTTCATTGATGTTCATTGTTTAAGCTCCTCCCATCTCGAAATAAGGGAGACTTGCTCTTTATTTACTGAACAAATGATCATGGCCGGATTTCATTTTCTCGGATACACGCCTGAGGTCTAGAAAAATTCTACTGCATGGAGTCACAAGCCGAACGTGAGTGATTCCACTTATTACAAGCTAAACCACATGAGTGACAAAAGGAGCAGATGCTCGACGATAAACGGAGTCCCTGATGTAACCGAACTGACGCGAACGGTATAATGACTTGACACAGGAGTCAATTATGAAAGAGACTTTTAATGAAAAAAAGCTAAAAAAGGGTCTTTAATGATTTTAACCTTACATAATCGTACCTTTACTTTCATCTATCGCGAAACAAATAATATTCTCTGTTTTAAAAAAACGACAACGACAGTTTTTAGATCGTATAAAAGACATGTTTCGATTGAACACATCGTCAGTTTATCTAATAGTATCAGTTTCTACGTTTTGATGAGAGTTACAAATAGACGGCATGTATTTGGAGGAAGTAGAAACGAACCGTAGACAAATGTTTACTCCGTCGGAAAATTTACCAAATTTGCATAAAGATGTCAAAGGCACGTGTTTAAAGCAATAAAGCGAACTTATTTAAGGTCATATTATACAAAACGCAGTATGCAGTTGTATTAACTCCTTATTTAATTCATGCAGTTTGCTTACAGGTGTCGGTTGTGACTCTCATTAGAGCTACAAACAAACAGGGGCACCACACTTATTGTGAAACATATCGCTGGATCTGAATCATTAAGCTCACCATGGCCGAAGAGTTGTGCGATTACAATTTGGAGAGACTTGGACAACTTTTGAAGTTTCATGGGACTGCTGTGTCCTCGTTGTGTGTGTTAAACTTTGTTTTTTCTCCCGTGGCAGCGTTTGGAAATGTTCTTGTTATTCGCGCCCTGTGGAAAGCCTCATCGATGCCCGCTAATATAAAGAAGTTCTTCCTGAGTCTGGCTGTCTCTGATCTTGCAGTGGGATTGTTCGCCCAGTTAATGGTCGCAGTGGTGTCTAGGATGGCAGCGGATGGAGGTCATAACTTTGACTTACTCTGTCCAACAATATTAACCGTTTGTTCTTTCTCTTTATTTCTTCTCGCTGGCGCATCATTTCTGAATGTAACCGCCATTGCTGTCGATAGACTCCTGGCCCTTACTCTTCACCTACGATACCGGGAACTTGTCACTTCAAAGCGCGTCATACTAGCCTTAGTATCAGTTTGGCTTACAAGTAGTGGCTCTGCTTCTTTGGGCGTTTCTCTTAATACACGCAATGCCCTGATGGTAGCTGTGACTGTTCAATTTGTTGGAATTCTCTTGACAACAGTAGCGTACATTCGCATTTACAGAGTTGTTAGATATCATCAGAATCAAATCCACAGCCAACTTCAGCAGCAAAGTGCGCAAGCAATGGAGCTACTCCGAGAGAAAAAGTCCGCTTTAAATACTGTGTATTTCTATGTAATTTTTGTCGCGTGCTATTTTCCGCATGTTTGCTGTACAATATTGTTAACAACAGACAATACTCGAATTACTTTTTGGTTGGCTAATTACGTGACATGTTTTTTCGTTCTTCTCAATTCGTCGTTAAATCCTGTAGTTTACTGCTGGCGATATCGAGAAATTCGTCAAATTATGAAAAGCACAGTGAAAAAAATATTCCGCATCACCGACAGTTAAGGCGGAATAAAGATGCTTTCTTTATTTTTTTCTTTCACTTCGAGCTAATATGTACAGTATAAGTAATTATGCAACATGTCTTAAGCAGGAACTAAATGAACATTTGTTGAACAGCGAAATAATTTTTTAACTCGTGAACTTAATGTTAGTTGCGGCACAACAGTACTTTTTAATATCATGAAGGAAAAGTAAAAAAATGTACGCCGAATGCAGAACAAGAAAAATTATAAGTTATTATTGTATGCATGAAAAATGGTTACACAAAGTATATTCGATTTTGGCTCACATTCTTGTATGATTCTATTATGGTCCATAAGTGCATGAATGGAAGAGCCCCTGGCTATCTTATTAACAAATGTACACGTAGATCAGACCTTCATAACAGAAATACGCGATATAACAAAGATTTAAATCTGCCGAGATGCAGATTAAAAACTGGGCAGCGATTCTTTGCCTATAGAAGGGTTACCTGCTGGAACAGACTTCCCAAAGACCTCAAAGAAGTAGTGAACTCTAGTACTTTACAGAAGAGACTTGTAAATATGCTGTTAACATAAAATTGATTTATCTTTATTTCCCTTAGTAGTTCATTTCATTAGTTATTACATTTTATTCTTTCGCCTTATCTTGTAATTTTAATATATTGTGGCTGAAAAGCCCTGTAAAGGGAGCTTCAATAAACGTATGTATGTAAATAAAAACGTGGCATAAATAATAATATAAAATATAAAGGTGAAATCAACTGATCCGTATTTAGTTTTTGTTGCTGTAAAATGACGCACAAATGCCCTTTTATTTATTTATTTTTTATTTTCTCTTTCCTTCCTTTCTTTCTTTCTTGCTTAAAATATTTTGATGTGTAGTTTATCCCGGTATCTTTTTGGGATTTTTGTCGTATTTTTGGCGACTTAGAATACAAACTCCGTTTCGTTGCTGCTCAATTCAATTTTGATTCGGTGGGTCATTCGGTGAAAGCAAAGTTCCAGAAAAAGATAAATGTTGGAGAGGGCTCTGAAAGCAGGCGGCACAGTACATAACGTCATCTGAGAATAAAACATGTGCCCAGAAAACATAAGTAGAAATTTATTACAAAACGATCGATGCTGTGTAGTCTGAGTTCCTGGTAGGTCAGTATTCATGATACTGTGCGCATACGTTCTGCGCATCTCGAGATACTCGATTTCCTATGGGTGGTGCCTACTAATACTGGGATATTTTTGCGCGGTTTAAAACTATGCAGAGAAAGCAGAACTTAACAAGTGCTCTTGGTGTTTAAAACGGAAATTGACCATGCATTTTTCAGAGTTAAGAAAGCTTCAATTTGGATAAAAAACGCCATACATTGCTTTGTATTTTACTACCTTTTAGAATAATTGTTGCTAAATTATCAAAAAAAAAATGCCCGACTCTCTCTCTTGGATTCCAATAGCCCTTGCTAAAATCTGCTTTTCCTGCATAGTTATAAACTGTGCGAAAATACTTCTGTATAACTGAAGGAAGCGTTGACGATCCAGTTTCACCCAGTTTACCATCCGCAACAATTCATCAGTACTACGATCGCAATTTGAAAATGTTATGACGCGTGCTGTGCAATTTTGTAATTTTTGTAACTTTTGAGAAAGACTCTTAGAACAGGATCCCCACACCGAACTGCAGTAATCGAGATGAGGTTGGACTAATGAATTATAAATGGAAAGTAAAGTCTTATATGGGACCAAATACCTAATACGTTTAATGGCGCTAATACCAGAAGCAATCTTTTTAGAAAGCTCATTGATGTGACACTCCCAAGTAAGATTTTCATCAATGTGTAAACCTAAGGATTTAACAGTCGAGACTCGTTTTATCGGAAACTGGTCCATATTAGCATTAGGATTCGCTGTAAAATTTAAAAGCCTTTGCTTAGAACCAATCAGAAGGAATTCTGTCTTTGTCATATTTAAAGTTAGTTTGTTGGCTGCAAGCCACACACGAATTCTCTCCAAATCAAGATTAATACGACTATTTATTTCATCAACATCACTACCAGCAAAAGTAATACCATCGGCGTACATCCTTGGTTGGGAATGCTGGAGACAATTAGGCAAATCATTTATATATAATAGAAATAGAAGGGGCCCAAGAATCGTTCCCTGTGGAACACTACAGCGAAGGAACATTTTGGACGATTTATTCCCTAACAGTTACAGTAGCAGAATCTGACCCCCCCCCCCCCCTCCCCTCCCCATGGCCTAAGGAAGAAACAATGGCTACTTGCTGCAAAGACATAAATGAGATACTTATACAATGCAAATACTTTGTGCCTCTGTACAACGGTTGCATTGGTGGAGTGAGTGAGCAAGGTAAGAAGGCATGGCGGATAGACATGCATTTACTACATCAACATCAACAAGCAAGGTTTATTTACCGTCAATATAAAATAATCTAAAAGAAACTTTTATACTCTTTGGCAGAGAGCATCTCACATGCATATTAACAAATAAGTACAAAATGTATATTATCTAAGTCAATGGACCTTCTGAAAATCTGACACTGACATTTACCATAATTTCAGAACTATAGTTTGAGCAGACAGGAAAAGGTGACCAAAAATAAGAGCGTTTACCATTGAAGTTTTCTTAGAAAACTAACAAACAAATTTGTGTAAGGCTGATCATAATTTTCTTATCAAAGAGGAATTTAACGTCTTTTTCAACAATAATCATTCCTTGAAGCTAGAGCAGAGTGATTTCCAGAAATAGAAAGACCGTGTTTCGATTAATGGGAACATAAATTTTCACACAAGTGACACACAAAAGCAAGATTTTATTTTTTATTTTTTTTACAGTTGGAATACTTCAGAAATTTAGAACTACTCAAGGTATTGTATGGAGGTGGCATCGCCAATAAACTGCAGAGGAGAGATTTTATAGATTAAGTTTTAACCCCTTTAATCCCTAATAAAACAGAACAAATTCTCCCATCTTCTCCCCATACTTTTCTTATAAAAGAAATGTGGAAAAGTTATTACAATATCAAGAAAATTCACCTTGGATTATCATATCTTCAATTCTCATGACCTCAAGGGTTGAATAAGCATCAATATTACAAAGAGAAATTTGATGCTGATCATTGTTAGGGCTTAAAGGGTTAAAATTTGAAAAAACTACATGAATTTGTAAATGGAATAGACTAATCAGCAGAGCTTCTTCTTCCTACACAATTCCTTCTAAATTCAAACTATCATGGACCCCCCCGCCCCCCACCACCACCCCTTGTGAGATTCAGCTTGACAATTTTCATGCTAGTTAATAGGCCATTTCCGAGTTGCTGTAAACCTCATTTCCGAGTTGCTGTAAACCTCATGATGAAAGCGAGGCTAAGTGCAAAGCTTTTCTTATGAAAATTAGTTTTGTTTGCATATGAATGAAAACTAATTTTCGTGATAAAAACTTTGCTTTTACACTCGCTTTCATAATGAGGTTTGCGGCAACTTGGAAATGTCCTATTTATTTTATTTATTTAAGGTGGCTCACTACAGTTTTCTGGAGTGAAAGAACGCCTTAAATCAAACTTAAGAAAAACGCCAACAGGAATTTTCTTGCACATTTTTTCTAGTACAGTAAATACAAAATAGATTATTTTGAGTCAGAAATTAAATTTAGAATGCTCAAAAAGTGTTAAATACAAAAGAATGAGTCTTATTGGGGGCCTGGAAACTACACCTTTCAGAGTTGTCTGGCTCTAAATCTAGCCGTACGACCCCACTTCAAAATTTCAGGATTTGGAAAGTGGGCAAAAATAAGTATTTACAGGGAAGAACACGAAATTTTGACAGGGAGAAATTTGGCAAATGACAAAATTGGGAAATTTTGCCTTATTTGAAAATCCCTTTAAAAATTTCTGACGGATTTTCTCTAAAAAATGTTTACGTTTCCGTTTTATTGTTTTCTTTCAACAGCAAAAATTTGAACATAGATTGTACGGCTAGATTTGGAGAAACAAAGCGAGAAAAAATAGTTTTTGCGACCTACGGTGAGAGGACCATTGCGCATGCTTGTTCTGGGAAAACCCGGGTTCCAGCACGCGCACGCGCGCTCCAACTGGTGAGTGCATGCTGTTCGTGTTCAAACATTTGGCGCAAAATCACAACTCTTCAAAGGCTTTAAGGCTGTTAAGGGCCGGCAACCATTAGACAACACGTTTTTTCAGTTATCAAGCCCAAACACGATCTAGCTACTGTAAACACACTTCTGAAACCCACCTGGAATAACAGGAAATTTTTCCCAGAGCCGCCATTTTGTTTTTGTGCTGGCGGGTTTCCTCAGCAAGCTCGCGTGATTTTCCTCGCGCGTGATGCTTTCGCGCGATGGGTAGCGCGCGCGCATATCAAAGACTCGCACAGTACAAAAACTATAGTAAGCCACCTTAAGGCTCACGCAACTCTAAGGCGCTGTAACAAAACTGTTTGTTTTTAATAGAATCAACCTCGTTACATCTAAGAAAGGAACAGGTAGTTTAAAACGATGAAAGTTTGTACTCCACTCTTAGCAGGGAACCCGTAACCAGAATATAATGGGCTAAAAAACGGGGCTAAAACCGTGTATTGTGCAGTCAGTTTTATCGCGATATGAAAGTCTCATTTGTTTTTTCACTTAAAACCAAAACTTCATCACTTGTTTTGCTTTCTTTTTACTCGCTTCTAGCCAGGACAACGCAGAGTTGTTTCCACTGTTCCACCAAGACAATTCCATGTTTTTGGACTTTCTCCCACAAGAAATTCACAGAATCCCATACAAAGCCAGTCACGTGCCCAGATCTCCGGCGACACTCCCGAACCGACTGAGATCTGGGTACGAGATTAATACAAAGCATCTTTGTCTTTTTACCGGCCATACCCTGGACGCCCCACAATGCATTGCAATTCAATATGGCCGCCATTGAATTGTTATGAAAATAATACTGTTTCTCTGTATAATATTTGTGTCCGTGCCGCACATGACCCGAATATATGCCGCCTGATTTGCATATGTGGATTAGCAATTTCAGAATATTTCTTATTAACCGTCACATCAGTTCTGTTGCCACAAAATTAAGGATTTCTCTTCGAGGGATGCTAACTTGTATAAATGAGTTGGAGTAAAAAGACTAAGGGGCTGTTTACATGGAGGGAGGAAGATCCTAGAAGGCGGATCATCCTAGTGCCATATGTTTTCTTTATTCAGTTTACATGCAAAAAATTGTACTTGGCCCTAGTGCTAGGATCTTCCTAGAGATAAGATTTTCCTAGCTGAGAGATAGGAAGATCCTAGTACTAGAAAGATCCTAGCTCCATGTAAACTACCTTCGCTCGGAAGATCCTAGTACTAGGAACAAAAAAGAACAAAATGCCGGCAGTCGAGCGTTCAGCTTCTAAAGGCCGACAATTTTTCTTCTTTGTCTTCTCCTCTTGGTAATCACTTCGACCGAAATTTCTGCATGTAAACCAAACGAAAAGTTGATCTGCCTTCTAGGATCTTCCTTGTGCTAGGATCTTCCTCCCTCCATGTAAACAGCCCCTAAGACCTGTTGAAAACAACATTAGTATTAATTTTTCACGTAGACTTTCAGTGATATTCATTTTTTAAGCTCCTCCCATCTCGAAATAAGGAAGACTTGCTTTTTATTTAACAAGCAAAAGATGGATTTCAAGTTCTCAAATACACGCCTGAGGTCTAGAAAAATTCTACTGTATGGAATCACAAGCCAAACGTGAGTGATTCCACTTATTACAAGCTAAACCACATGAGTGACAAAAGGAGCAGATGCTCGACGATAAACGGAGTCCCTGATGTAACCGAACTGACGGGAGCGGTATAATGACATGACACAGGAGTCAATTATAAAAGAGACTTTTAATGAAAAAACGCCAAAAAAAAGTCTTTACTTTCATCTATCGCGAAACAAATAATATTCTCTATTTTAATAAACGACAACGACAGTTTTTAGATCGTATAAAAGACATGTTTCAATGGAACACATCGTCAGTTTATGTAATGGTATCAGTGTCTACGTTTTGAATAGACGGCATGTATTTGGAGGAACTAGAAACCAACCGTAGACAAATGTTTACTCCGTCGGAAAAGTTACCAAATTTGCATAAAGATATGAAAGGTACGTGTCTAAAGCAATAAAGCGAACTTATTTAAGGTCATATTATACACTGAAACGTGGTATGCAGTTGTATTAATATCTTATTTAATTCATGCAGTTTGCTTGCAGGTGTCGTTTATGACTCTCATAAGAGCTTCAAACATATAGGGGCACCACACTTATTGTGAAACATTTCGCTGGATCTGAATCATTAAGCTCACCATGGTCGAAGAGTTCTGCGATTACAATTTGAAGGGACTTGAGCAACTTGCGCAGGTTCATGGGACTGCTGTGTCCTCGTTGTCTGTGTTAAACTTTGTTTTTTCTCCCGTAGCAACATTTGGAAATATTCTTGTTATTCGCGCCCTGTGGAAAGCCTCATCGATGCCCGCTAATATAAAGAAGTTCTTCCTGAGTCTTGCTGTCTCTGATCTTGCAGTGGGATTGTTCGCCCATTTAATGCTCGCAGTGGTGCTTAGGATGGCAGCGGATGGAGGTCATAACTTTGACTTACGCTGTCCGACAATTTTAACTGTTTGTTATTTCTCTTTATTTCTTCTCGCTTACGCATCATTTCTGAATGTAACCGCCATTGCTGTCGATAGACTCCTAGCTATTACTCTTCACCTACGATACCGGGAACTTGTCACTTCAAAGCGCGTCATACTAGCCTTAGTATCAGTTTGGCTTACAAGTAGTGGCTCTGCTTCTCTGTTCGTTTCGCTTAATACACACAATGCCCTGATGGTAGCTGTGATTGTTAAATTTGTTGGAATTCTCTTGACAACAGTAGCGTACGTTCGCATTTACAGAGCTGTAAGACATCATCAGAATCAAATCCACAGTCAATTTCAGCAACAAAATGCGCAAGCAATGGAACTATTCCGAGAGAAAAAGTCCGCTTTTAATACTGTGTACTTCTATGTAATTTTTGTCGCATGCTATTTTCCGAAGTTTTGCTCTACAATATTGTTAATAACAGACCATGCTCAAATTACTTTTTTGTTGGCTTATTACCTGACCTTTTTTTTCGTTCTTCTCAATTCGTCGTTAAATCCTGTAGTTTACTGCTGGCGATATCGAGAAATTCGTCAAATTATGAAAAGCACAGTGAAAAAAATATTCCGCATCACCGACAGTTAAGGTGGAATAAAGATGCTTTCTTTATTTTTTCTTTCACTTCGAACTAATATGTACAGTATAAGTAATTATGCAACATGTCTTAAGCAGGAAATAAATGAACATTTGTTGAACAGCGAAACAATTTCTTAATTTGCGAACTTAATGTTAGTTGCGGCACAACAGTGCTATTTCATATCATGAAGGAAAAGTAAAAAAATGTACGCCGAAATACAAGACAAGAAAAAATATAAGTAATAACCGTATGCATGAAAAAAAGTTACACAAAGTTAATTCGTGTTTAGCTTACATTGTTGTATGATTCTATTATGGTCCATAAGTGCATGAATGGAAGAGCCCTTGGCTATCTTATTAACAAATGTACACGTAGACCAGACCTTCATAACAGAAATACGCGATATAACAAAGATTTAAATCTGCCGAGATGCAGATTAAAAACTGGGCAGCGATCCTTTGCCTATAGAGGGGCTACCTGCTGGAACAGACTTCCCAAAGACCTCAAAGAAGTAGTGAACTCTGGTACTTTTAAGAAGAGACTTGAAAATATGCTGTTAACATAAATTGAAATATCTTTATTTCCCTTAGTAGTTAATTTCATTAGTTATTATATTTTATTCTTATCTTGTAATTTTAATATATTGTGGCTGAAAGGCCCTGTAAAGGGAGCTTCAATAAACGTATGTATGTATGTATTGTTGAAGGAGTAAATAAAAACGAGGCATAAATAATAATATAAAACATAACGTGAAATCAACTGATCCGTATTTAGTTTTTGTTGCTGTAAAATGACGTACAAATGCCCTTTCATTTATTTATTTTTTATTTTCTCCTTCCTTGCTTCCTTCCTTTCTTTCTTTCTTGCTTAAAGTATTTTGATGTGTAGTTTATCCCGGTTTTTTTTTGGGATTTTTGTCGTATTTTTGGCGACTTAGAATACAAATTCCGTTTCGTTGCTGCTCAATTCAATTTTGATTCGGTGGGTCATTCGGTGAAAGCAAAGTTCCAGAAAAAGATAAAGGTTGGAGAGGGCTCTGAAAGCAGGCGGCACAGTACATAACGTCATCTGAGAATAAAACATGTGCCCAGAAAACCTAAGTAGAAAGTTATTACAAAACGATCGATGCTGTGTAGTCTGAGTTCCTGATAGGTCAGTATATATGATACTGTGCGCATACGTTCTGCGCATCTCGAGATACTCGGATTTCCTATGGGTGGTGCCTACTAATACTGGGATATTTTTGCGCGGTTTAAAACTATGCGGAGAAAGCAGAACTTAGCAAGTGCTCTTGGTGTTTAAAACGGAAATTGACCATGCATTTTTCAGAGTTAAGAAAGCTTCAATTTGGATAAAAAACGCCATACATTGCTTTGTATTTTACTACCTTTTAGAATAATTGTTGCTAAATTATCAAAAAAAAAATGCCCGACTCTCGCCAATTTTTTTTTGGATTCCAGTAGCCCTTGCTAAAATCTGCTTTTCCCGCATAGTTATAAACTGTGCGAAAATACTTCTGTATAACTGAAGGAAACGTTGACGGTCCAGTTTAACCCAGTTTACCATCCGCAACAATTCATCAGTACTACGATCGTAATTTGAAAATGTTATGACGCGTGCTGTGCAATTTTGTAATTTTTGTAACTTTCGAGAAAGACTCTTAGAACAGGATACCCACACCTAACTGCAGTAATCGAGATGAGATTGGACTAATGAATTATAAATGGAAAGTAAAGTCTTATATGGGACCAAATACCTAATACGTTTAATGGCGCTATTATACGTACCAGAAGCAATCTTTTTAGAAAGCTCATTGAATGATGGCACTCCCAAGTAAGATTTTCATTAATGTGTACCCCTGAGGAAATAACAGTCGAGACTCGTTATGTCGGAAACTGGTTGATATTAGCAGTAGGATTCGCTGTAAAATTTTAAAGCCTTTGCTTGGAACCAATCAGAAGAAATTCTGTCTTTGTCATATTTAAAGTTAGTTTGTTGGCTGCAAGCCACACACGAATTCTCTCCAAATCAAGATTAATACAACTATTTATTTCATCAACATCACTACAAAAGTAATACTAGTGTCATTGGCGTACATCCTTGGTTGGGAATGCTGGAGGCAATTAGGCAAATCATTTATATATAATAGAAATAGAAGGAGCCCAAGAATCATTCCCTGTGGAACACTACAGCGAAGGAACATTTTGGACGATTTATTCCCTAACGGTTACGGTAGAAGAAACTGACCCCCCCCCCCCCCCCCCTCCCCATGGCCGAAGGAAGAAAAACTACCACTTAATAGATAGATAAAAGGGTTTTTCCTGAGAGCAACATCTTTATTGGTGACAGAATCTATACTCAACCCCCTTTCCTGAGTTACTAAAAACAAAGGCTAGAAAAACCTTGCAGCAAAGACACAAATGAGGTACTTATACAATGCAAATATTTTGTGCCTCTGTGCAACGGTTGCATTGGTGGAGTGAGTGAGCAAGGTAAGAAGGGATGGCGGATAGACATCAACATCAACAAGCAAGGTTTATTTACCATCAATATAAAATAATCCAAAACAAACTGTTATACTCTTTTGCAGAGAGCATCTCACATGCATATTAACAAATAAGTACAAAATACATATTATCTAAGTCAATGAACCATTTAAAAATCTGACATTGAAGTTTACGATAATTTCAAAATCATAGTCTGAGCAGACAGGAAAAGGGGACCAAAAATAAGAGCGTTTAACATTGAAGTTTTCTATGAAAACTAACAAACAAATTTGTGTAAGGCTGATCATAATTTTCTTATCAAAGAGGAAATTAACGCCTTTTTCAACAATAATTATTCCTTGTAGCTGGAGCAACTGAGTGATTTCCAGAAATAGAAAGACCGTGTTTCGATTAATGAGAACATAAAATCAATTTTCACACAAGTGCCACACAAAAGCAAGATTTTATTTTTTATTTTTTTACAGTTGGAATACTTCAGAAATTAAGAACTACTCAAGGTATTGTATGGAGGTGGCATCGCCAATAAACTGCAGAGGAGAGATTTTATAGATAAAGTTTTAACCCCTTTAATCCCTAATAAAAAGAACAAATTCTCCCATCTTGTCCCCATACTTTTCTTATAAAAGAAATGTGGAGAAGTTATTGTAATATCAAGAAAATTCACCTTGGGTGATCATATCCTCAATTCTCATGACTTCAAGGGTTGAATAAGCATCAATATTACAAAGAGAAATTTGATGCTGATTGTTATGATAAGTTGGTTGTCCTGTGCAAGGTATTGTAATGTGATCTTAAGGATCACGTGTGGAGTAAAAGTACTGTAATAAAGCTCTTGAAGTTGAAGCTTGTGGATGTGTATTTTCTCGTACTCATAACATGGTACCAGGATCTCTTTAAAAGAAACCTCTCTGACTCCCAACTCCGACATGGAACGTATCAAACCTCCCTCAGAATTGGATATTGATAGTCTCAATCTCGCAGATGTGTGGAAGGAATGGAAGGAAGCGTGGGAATTGTATCGGATATCGAGTGGCCTTCACGAAAAGGACGATGCCATACAGATAGCAACTATCCAAAGTATTCTCGGGATCAAAGCAAGACGGGTGCTCAAAACCCTACCAAACATTCCCGTAAATATCACGGAAAGGACTGTTGCAGGTATTTTAACGGCGCTTGAAACGTATTGTGTTCCTCGTAAGAACACAACCTACGAACGATACGTCTTCAGAATGACCATTCAAGAAGATCGCTCGTTTGACATATTTGTTACCGATCTCAGAAGAAAAGCTGAATACTGCGATTTCGGGGCGATTAAGGATTCTCTGATACGAGATCAGATTGTGGTGGGCATAAATGATCCCAAACTACGAGAGCGGCTGCTACGCGAGACGGATTTGACACTCGAGAAAGCCATGAAATTATGCAGAATTACGGAACAATCTCAGGAACACTCGAAAATCTTCATCTCACCAGCCACTCAGACGGGTAACATCGACGCTGTAAGGAAGACAGAGCCACCGGCGGACACAACAAAATCTAAAAACGAAGACTCGCGTAGAATAATGAAATGCAAATTCTGTGCAGCGTCTCATGACAGGGGAAATTGTCCGGCCTATGGAGCCACGTGTCACAACTGCAATGGAAGAAATCACTATGCTCGGTGCTGCTTCAAATCGAAGAATGGCACGGAAGAAAGAAGAGTTCGTCACGTGGAAGTAGAGGAGAAGGGAAACAATGAACTGCTGGAGGGTCTGTACATCGAGGAAATTCAAGGTAGTACTAGAAGGAACATTCAGTCAGATCTACTTGTTAATGACATTCCCGTAAGTTTTAAACTTGACACAGGTGCAGAATGTAATGTAATTTCCTTAGGTCTGGCTAATGAGTTGAATGCTCAGGTACACCCAACAAACATGCTACTTAAGTCGTTTGGAGGGAACCAACTAGATACTGTGGGCAAATGCCTTCTTGACACGAAGGTAAAGGAGGCTAAGGTTTCAACACCCTTGGAGTTTTATGTACTCCGAGATAATGTCCGACCCCTCCTTGGTTTAGAATCATGTTTAGACCTAGAGCTTATCACCTTGAATAACAAAGTAGAACAAATAGGTCTCAGTGTTGATGAAGTTCAGGAAAAATTCACCCTTTTGGATGAATTTCAAGACGTTTTCAAAGGTTTAGGATGTGTTGAGGGAGAGTATAACATTAAATTGAAGCCTAATAGTCACGCTACTATTCAACCACAACGGAATGTACCATTAAGACTGATAGATAAACTCAAAGGAACCCTCAATGATCTTGAAAGAAAAGGTATTATTGCCAAAGTAGAATGTCCAGTTACCTGGGTTAGCAATTTAGTAATCGTTGAAAAAGCAAACAAAACTCTAAGATTGTGTTTAGACCCACCAGATTTGAATGAAGCCATTGAAAAGGAGGATTTCAAACCGCCAAGTTTTGAAACAATTTCAAGTACTCTGAA